>NC_040910.2:17819909-18144076 GCF_004126475.2 Phyllostomus discolor | reverse complement strand
TGGAAGCGTCTTGAACTTGAACCATCTTTGTTGTAATTTTTGGTATTATCAGACATTTCCAGAAGTGTTCCAAAGGTCTGAGGGGAGCTGTACCATCTGTGTTTTAAGTCATGCCTGAGTGTAGGAATCGCTTGCAGTGCCCTTGCTGGGCAGGGCGTCGTCCCGGATACAAAAAACGGTGAAGGTTTGATCCCCAGTTGGGGTGCATAAGGGAGGCAGCTGATGGATGTGCCTGGCATTGTGCCGATTACTGAGGATAGAACAATGCAAAAGACAGACATGAATGTGGTCTTCCTACAGCTTAGATTTTAACAGATTGTTGCCTCCTTGTTAGCATGGCCTGAGATTTTCGTCTTATTTTCTGGCTACCCATAAATTAGTTCTGTAGCATTGTGTGTTTAGATGGCTGTTACTTATCTCTGTGATTCTGATCCAGATAATCTGAAAATTTCCAGAGTATTTTTCTTTCTTAAGGAGTACTTACTGCTTTCAAAGTGTTAAAAATAAATTATAATAATTTTAGAATAATAAAGGATTATGATGTACTCAAAAGTGCTTTTAATTTAATTAAAATTAAAAGGGATATGGGCAGGAAAGTAGGGAGTGGTTGGTAGGACAGTACTAACTTGCAGCTGTAACCCAGACACTTGGTCAGAGTGTCCAACGTGAAACGTGATGACTGCAGTTGATAACACTTGTGTGATTGAAATTTGCTGGAGAGTAGAACTTAAATGTTCTTACTGAAAAATAGCTAAATAAATGAGTTGATGGATGTGTTAACTAACTAGATGGAGGAGTCTTTTCACTGTACAAGGCGTGTCCAAAAAAGTCCAGGCATTGTTAATATAATCAGAACAGTTTGATCTGGATGTAACCAGGCAGCCAAGGAGAGTGGATTGGAATGTACATGCGTGAACAGTGACGACCTCACTGTACTAGTCATTGGGGGTAGTAGGTGCTTTGGAGTGAGCATGTGTACTGTGTGGCCATCACATTCAAAATGACTGAGTGAGTAGAGCAAGGAATCTGCATCAAATTTTGCATTAAGCTTGAACATACCTCTGTAGAAACTCTTTGGATGGTTCAGAAGGCCACAGGTATGGGCAACTGGTGATTGGCAGCTTCATCATAGTAGGCCTACTCATGTATCATGTCTCAGACAGAGTTTTTGCCAAAACATCAAATCACCCAGGTTACTCATCACTTTTACAGCCCAAATTGGTACCCTGTGACTTTGGCTTTTCCCAAAACTAAAATCACCTTTGAAAAAGGGGTGGGGTTTCAGACCTTGGGTGAGATTCAGGAAAATACGATGGAGCAACTGATGGTGATTGGTAGAACTATGTGAGGACCCAAGATGCCTACTGTGAAGGGGACTGAGGCATCATTGTCCTGTGTGCAATGTTTCTTGTATTTCATTCAATAAATGTCTCTATTTTTCCTATTGCATGGCTGGATATTTTCTGGATAAACCTCATATACATATGTCAAATCACCATAGTGTACACTTGAAATTTCTTGTAAATTTTAAAATTTAACCTCAAAAAGGTAAAATTTTTAAAAAGCACTTGTCTTCTAAAATTTAAAAAATATTATATTTTCAATTTCAGTGTTTGCATTTTATTATTTTTTAAATTAAATTTATTGGGATGACATTGGTTAATAAAATTATTTGGTTGGCCAAAAAGTTCATTTAGTTTTTTCTAGAAAATGGCTCTAGTAGTGCTTAGTTGTCTTAAACTTCATTCAAATCAATTTTGTTAGACTGTACTGTGACAGCTGTTACATCAGCATGTAATTAAAAGCACTTATCAAAATTTGGGAATTTTAGCCCTGGCCATGTAGCTCAGTTGGTTAGAGCATCATCCCGATACACCAAGATTGTGGGTTCGATCCTCAGTCAGGGCAAACATAAGAATCAACCAATGAGTGTACAGATGAGTAGAACACCAAATTGATGTTTCTCTCACTCTCTAAAAATCAATAAATAAAAAAAAATTGGGAACTTTTGTGCAGCTATTTTAATACTAAAAATGGAAGAAACTACAGAACATTTTCAGTATTATGCTTTATTATTTGAAGAGATGCAAAAACACAACTGAAATGCAAAGAAAGATGTGCAATGTATGGAGAAGGTCCTGTGACTGATCAAACATGTCAAAAGTGGTTTGCAAAGTTTCTTGGTACTTTCGTCAGTTTGGCCAAAGAATTCTTTGCTGTGGGGCTGTCTTACCCATTAGAAGATGTTTAGCAGCACCCCTAGCCTCTACCCACTAGAAGCCAATAGTGGGAGATGTATGGCATTCAAAATATCCAAATGAATAAAGTTGTTGGTGAAAATGAAAAATATGTCTTCTATTTTACAGAAAAAAAGAAACAGACTTTTTGGCCAGCCCAGTGTATAGGTTTCAAGGGTACAGATCCTCGATACATCATCATATATTGCATCATGTGCCCACCACGCAGAGTCAGATCTTCTGTCATGTACTCGACCTCTTTGCTCTTTACCACCCTTCAATCCCCCTTCCCTCTGGTGACCCCCATACTGTTGGCTGTGTGTGTGAGTTTTTGTTTGCTGTTTTGTTTGTTCATTTGTTGCTTTCAGTTTTATATCCTACATAGGGATGAAATCATGTGGTTCTTGACTTTTTCTGTCTTATTTAATTAACATGATATTCTCAAGATTGACCCATACTTTTGCAGTTGGCAGTACTTCATCTTTTCTTATAGCTGAGTAGTGTACCACTGTGTATATGTACCACATCTTCTTTATCCAGCCTTTATTGAAGGACACTTCAGTTGTTTCTATGTCTGGGCCACCATGAATAGTGCTACAGTGAACATAGGGGTGTATCTATCTTTGCAAATAAATGTTTTCACATTTTTCAGGCAGATACCCAGAAGAAGAGTTGCGGGGTCATATGATAACCCTATTCTTAATTTTTTAAGGAGACTTCTTATCCATAGTGGCAGTACCAGTTTACATTCCTGCACATAGTGAATGAGGGTTCATATTTCTCCACAACCTGTCCAACACTTATTCCTCGTCTTGTTGATATGGCCATTCTAATAGGTGTGAGGTGGTATGTCATTGTAGTTTCGATTTGCATTTCCATGATAGCTAGTGAGGTTGAGCCTCTCTTTATCTATCTATTGGCCATTTGTATGTCTTCTACAGAAAAGTGTCCAGGTCCGCTGTCCATATTTTTATTGGGTTGTTTGTTATAAAACCCATTGTTAGGAGATGGTAAATACACTTTTCTTAGTGCATTTACATTGACATCTCTGAGGTTTACAGTACGTTATTCAGCATATGCTCCTATACCCTTGAAACCATTATTATAATCTAGAATTTCCCTCCTGCCCAGTTGTGGTCCTTTTCTCCCAGCCCCCTGCTCCCAGGCAGTTCCTGAGAGGTATGTCATTAGAGCTTAGGTCACGTTTTCTATAATTACATATAAATGGACTTATCCAGTTTGTACTCCCCTTTATTTTTTTATTTTTTGCTTTTTAAAAAAATTCAGTATAATTATTTTCAGATTTACCCATGCTGTTATTCCTGGGTAATGTTCTATTATACGGACATATCACAGTTTGTTTACCCATGTTGAGTTGTTGGACTGTTAAAATTTTAGGCAGTCTAGTAGAAGTGTAGCGGTATTTCATTGTGGTTTTAATTGACGTTTCCCCGTGAGGGTTCATCCCTGGACTTTTTTTTTTTTTCTCTTCTCTTGGTCTCTGGCTGTCCTTCTTCCAGGATTACATGGTCTTGGTGACTGTACCTCTCTGAGTCTTGAAGTCAGGTTGTGTAGTCTTCTGTCTTGGTTCTTTTTCAGAGTTGTTTTGGATAGGCTTAGGTCTTTGGAGTTTTCAGGTATATTTTAGAGCCATTTTGTCAGTTTCCATTTAAAAGCCTGCTGGGATTTTTATTGGATTTTGTTGATGAATTTGGGGAAAATTGATTGTACCAACCCAGGAAAAAGGAGTCTCTCTACATTTACTTCTGCATTTTTTAGTTTCAGCCATGTTTTGTAGCTGTCAGTGCACACATCTTACACATCGTTTTGGATTTGTTTGTATGCATTTGTATTTTTTGATTGCTATTGAAAATGTTGTTATTCAATTTGTGGTCGTTCATTGCTAGTATATGGAAATACAGTTTAGTTTTGTATCCTGCCACCTTGCTTAACTCAGCTGTTCTAGTAGGTTTTTGGGTCATGATGTAGTATTCTTTTTATATATCATTGAATTTGATTTGGTATAACTTTATTTAGAATTTTTGCATCTATGTCTATTAGTCTGCAGTTTTCTTGTAATGTCTTTGGCACTTTTTGATGTCAGGATAACGCTAGCCTCATAAAACGAGCACTCGAAGGCAGCCCTCTTCACGTATCTAATGTTTTTTCTGTATTCAGCTTTCTGCTCTTTAGTGCTCTGTCCCATGAACTCCAGCCACCTTCTCCCAGACACCTGGGTCTGTCTTGTCACCTCAAGGAGTCTGCTGGGCTTTGCTTAGGTTTCCCCTTCCTATGCTGTGGGCCAGCATCTCTCAACAGTGCCCTGGGGAGATCGTAGGGCTCACCGTATTTGTTTCCTGCCTCTTACGGATCTCTGTTTTTTGTCGTCTGATGTACAGGTCTTGAAAACCATTGTTCCATTTATTTCATCTGGTGCTTTTGGTGGTTTTATTTTGTAGAGCAAATAGTGGTTATTCTACATTAGCCTGTGTGCTTGGTCTCCCCTTATTTTCTTTATTTTAGCAAAAATAATCGATTTCTAGGTACATGGTAGTGTCTGGTCAGATATAAATTCAGAGTGGAATAAATCATAATATTATCAAGGAATTCAGAAACACATAGTAAAACAGATATATATCTCAATAACCATAACATATAATAAATACTGTTCAAACTCTAGTATTATGAATGAAATGTTGTAACACTAGAGGATAATTAGTTCTAAGTTCCTAGGGGAAACATGGCATTTAAAACTGGATTTTGAAAGGTGAACGAATTTTGCCAGTTGGGGAAGGAGCACTTTGGTATATGCCCTTTGTTATGCGATCACTCACGCAGCTGGTTAGGTTTCTCCTGTAGGGCCTGCATGAAGGTCTTCACCGTGCGCCTCTGCTTCAGACTGTTACAGAGCTGTGCACGTTGCCAGTGGGAATGCAGATGGCGTACCCGGTTTGGAACACTATTTCGTAGCTTCTTCCAAAGATGCCACGTAACCCCCAAAATCTACTCTTGGACATGATCTCACCTGTAACAGGAACCTAATCAACAAAACAAACAAGCAAGGAAAATATAACCAAAGACACTGAAATTGAGAACGGGCTGACAGTGACCAGAGGGGAGAGGAGAGAGAATTTCAGGGGGAAGGGGGAAGGGTTTGCAGGAGCCCTTGCGGAGGGTTTGGACACATGGACAATAACAAGGGGAGGGTGGAAACAGGAGGGAGGTGGGGAGGACTGGGGGGCGGTGGGCTGGGATGGGGGTAAAAGGCAGAAAACTGTACTTGAACAACAGAATAAAAAATATATTTAAAAAATCTCTTAGATATGTACTAAAGTGAAATGGAAATGTAGTTCACAGACATAAAAAACCCAACTGTTCTGAATGTGTGTAGCATATAAAAATATCTACAGTGAATCTATACAGTAGACCATTACTCAGCAATTAAAAATATTACTGATACATGCAACAACATAGATAAACCTTAAGTGCATTACAGTGAAAGAAGCCAGACTCAAAGGCTACCTAATATATGCTTCCATTTGTATGGCATTTTAGAGTGGTCAAACGATCGGAATAAGAATCAGACCTGGGACTCGTAGACATTGACTACAAAGGGATAAAGAATTTTTTTTTGGTGTGTAGTGTGTGTGATGGAACTGTTCTCAGTTGTACTGGCGGTTATACAAGTATGGAGAAAGGAGTTACTGTTGCAGGCGCCTATCCTTGGAGCACATTGCAAGGTTGACCCCTGAATGGCATATGGAAACGTGGATCGTAAATAGTTCCTAATGCAAATTATAAAACTTTCTATAAACAGTAGGAGTGGCTCACTTTGCCTTGACTGTACAAACAATATAGTTTGTACTAAACTCTTACCAGTTTTGTTTTGTTTTTTTCTGGGAGTTTGGGATTCTGGCACATGCTAGGTAGAGGATGCCTTAGTGACCAGCCGGAATGAAAACTTCAGGAGCTGGGTCTCTCGTGAGCTTCCCTAAACAAACATTTTACATGTGTTCACACAGCTCATAGATGGAGAAGTTAAACACACCCTGTGTGATTCCACAGGGAGAGGACTGTTAGGAACTGGCGCCTGGTTTCTCCAGACTTCGCTCCACATGACTTTTTCCTCGGCTGATCGTGCGTTGCATCCTTTTGGTATAAGGCATCATGGCCATGAAAATGACAATGTGCTGATGTCGCAATCCTCCTAGTGAATCACTGAATGTGAAGGTAATGTTAGCAGTCCCAACACAACAGCATCATGCATTTATCATAACTTGAAAATTGAATATGGATTATACCTCAAAACCCCTTATGTAATGTTTTGTGTTTAAAAAGAAAAAGAACCAGATGTTGTTAGGCTCCTTAAAGTTGCAACCTACTCATGATTACAAGAAAATTATCTCATGAAGTAATTTTGGCATAGAAGAATGATTATGGATTTTGGCTTTAAATATTTGAAAATCAGCTCTTTTGATTAGAAGGCCTTTTTTGATCTCTGTTTTCTCAGTTCTTAAATGGCACTGTCAATTCCTGGCTTGCATGTGAAATGTTACAGAAAATGTTGAAGAGATAAGTGTTAAGAAGAAGTCTTTTGAATTAGATGTACTTTGACAGAGCAAATCCTGTGGACTGGCAGTATAAAACCTGGATTGCTCATGATTAGATGGTGTTGAAATGGGGAAAAAACCCACAAGTGAAAAGTTCGTGACAGACCATTATGTTTTAGGCTGTGTAAATAATGCAGCTCTATGTACCATAGTCCATTTTAAATAAGATGTCAAGCCGTAATTAGGCGTTTGTTGGAAAGAGAAAACTTGAGGGTTTATTCTGAGATCACAACAGGTTTCCATTGTCTCTTGCCCATCATAGTAATTGGTTATGATTATACCTTAGATCCGTTGACAAACCCTTGGTTATAGAAGTGTGCAAGTAGCCAACCAGTTGGTTTTCTTGTCCTCAGTCTCTCCTAACACAATTGCAGCCTCCATAGATATGCTCAACCTCTGTTTGGAAACCTAAGATGTGACACTAAGGTCCCCTTAGTGCCTGTGCTTAAATGTGCCTTGTCATTCACCTTTTCCTGGTCTTTAAGCCATACCAGGCAACTTACATTGCAGCCGCAGGTGGCTTTTCTTGTCTCGTGCTCTTCTTTGTGTGTCAGTGCTCTTCCCCTCTTATCTGCTTAGTGAGTTCTTATCTTTTGAAACCCATGTGAACTGGAACTCCTCTCTCTACTGCACCATCCTTTCTCTTTCTTTTCTCAGAAGCATTTCCTGTCTTTATTTCCTTGCTCATATGTGTTATCATAACGTTTGATAAATATATGTATCAAGACACTTGTTAGTTTGCAGCCTTGGGAGTTCCCTGGGTAACATTAAATCTGGTCCCCATCCATGGAGGGCAAGGAGAGATCGAAGAAAGATACAGACCATTCTAGATTGGTAGGTGGCAATTTTAATTGGGGAACTTATATATGAGGCTTGTCTTAGGTGACTGGTAGACAAGTAGATCTCTGTGCACCGCCCTGCTAGAATCTTAAAAGTTTATATGGAAGCCTTAATGGGCTATACAGTCCAGATGGTCTGAATAACACAGAACACTCTCAAGGCTGCATCCTTGCAGTGGTCCATGTGCGTGAATGGTGAGCAGAATGTACATTACAAGGACGGGATGAAGGAAAGAACTTCTGATTGCCCAGACCCAGTTCTCGGGTCAGCAGTGGTTACATCCTCTTGGTAACCTGCTCCGAATAGCACTTACGTCCAGCACACATTTTCTTTTTTCCCCACTATACTGAAAGGCACATGGAGAGTGGAAGACCATAAACTTACTCGTTTTAGTATTCTCAGTCCCCTAGTACTTGGCATATATTAAGTATTCAGTATTTGATTCTGAAGGAAGGAAAGAACATCAACATGAGAATGGCTGTTCTTACACTTTCTTTTCTCTTCTTTTTCCAGCAGGAGAGGGTTTGGTGGAACTGTCCTAAGTTGAATTGGAAACACAGGAGTGTGCTCTGTATTCAGGATGCAGTTTATTATACTCAAAATAGTTCTGGTATTTAACATCATATTTTGCCATCCTAACAAGTTTTCGTAGCCCATAATGTAGCTATGATACTGGCTGATATACTTTCTGTCATCAGTTTGCTATGCTTTTGCCACCTGATTGGCCCTGGTCCTATCTGGACTCCTTTGCCTTCAGACATATACAGTGCCTTCAGAGTTTTGTCTGGAAATTCAAAGTCTGTATCCTAGATGCACTTCTTTTCTAAAATGACTAACTTCCTCCCGTCTCAGTTTTCGTTAACTGAGTGTTATTTAGGTTACGTTTTGTTAAATAGATTACATGAAGCTACACATATTAGCAAGTCAATAAATTTAATTATTTTAAGTTGTATTTGCACTTTTTACAACAGAATTTGTTAAGCAAATTAAATTTCTAGTTTGCAAAATTTGTGGAGGCTTTCTATTGATTCAACTCTTTGTGCTTTGGAGATTTTGGAGTAAAAAAAGAAACAATTATCTCTGTTACCAAACAGTATTGCCATTTCCGTAGCCTGCATCCCTTGTTTTGCACACTTCTTTCAAACCTCTTTCACCTTTGCACACGTCCCACACGGCACCGCCTCTCAGCTTGCCCTACGTGTTGGAGCTGGGGAGGCTAGGAAAATCCTGTTGTCTGGATTGCTCTCACAGAGATTTGCTTGGTTTGAGACTTGGCTGTTTATCAGGATTTTTAAAAATCTCTCTCGGTGATTCTTTCATCCTAACAAGTTTATACTTTGGGAGGGCTCTGACTGCTGCCATCTGACTGTGATACACAGTTTTCACGTCGTATCCCTTCACACGTTGGCAGTTTTGCAGGGCGGCATTCTGTGCTAGTCGGATGGGTGCGGCTTTCATCCTCTGCAGCAGTGATACTATGGTGCCCGCACAAGGTCTAAGCTTCCTGTAAAGTTTAACTTAACCACTTTCTACATTATAAGAATTGATGATTTTTCATGGATTGCATTGTATTTTTATAGTATAAGCTTCTGTGAAGAGAAAGTGTTACTAGATTTAGAATAGATTTTGCTTTCCACTTATCTTTTTCAGACTTGGAAGATAGATACCTTTCTACTTACAGGTGAGGGCAGTATCCAAAAACCTTGGAAATTTTGTATGATATAATTTGAAAATTAAAGGGAACTATAGTTTTTGATGTAGCCTAATGAACTGAATAACTTGTTAGGGTAAGAGGAGTTACTCCGATACAGTTTAAGAATTTAAAATAAGATATGATACAGTATATTTTATGGACTTAAAATTTCCTTACTTTTATGTTTAAAGGTTCCATCTACTTGTTTTTTACATAGTCAGATCACTTGTTATTTATTAAATGTCAAGTTGAGTGTATATATTGCAAACCTGATTTGGAAATTTTAATTTTCTGATGTATTTAAGTTTTCAGTCTTTGGGATATTTACCTGCTGTGTATTAAGTATGATGGTACTTGGTAACAGCTAATTGAGAAAGCATGGTTATACAATAATGAAATAGGAACTTAAGTAGGTTTTTTTGCTTGTAGAACTGTCATTAAAACAGGAATGTGCTAAATATACATTTGAAAGAACAATCTAGAGATAAAAGGATTTATGCGTTTCATATACCTTTTTAAGAAAGCATTGCTCTTCCAGAATAAGGTCAAGATAGGTCTCTGATCAGTATCAGAAGAAGGGGGAATCTATTTTCAAACTTTTTTAGAATCCAATTGTTTCTGAGAGCACACTATCTGTGGAGTATCGATCGTCAGGGTCCCGTAGTTAGTCAAAGGCTATCTCCTCTGACTCGCCCCTTCGCGTGGTGTCACCCTCCTTCACGTGATAGATTGTTACAGTCCCAGGCAGTGTAATTACACACTAGCCAAGTGGGTCATTTATTTCTTTACCTTCACCGTTTACCAAAAATCTCCTTTATCTTTGGGAGCCAGATCCTTCTTTTGCAGTAAAAGCAGAATAATGGCACATAAAACATTAGAGGTAAGAACTAAGCACCATAAAATTATTAAGAGAATAACTTTTAAAAAGCAAACTGTTAACATCTTGTATTATTAATTCTCTGACAAATATATGTAAAGCACTTAGAATAGCGTTTGGCATTGTAAACATACGTGTGTTAATAATTATCATCAGTAATAAGTTAAAATATTCAGTATTTTGTGGAAATGAAACATAGAAGCACTTTGTTTGTTTTCCTCTGTTGGACCCCCCCAAAAGCTTAGTCATCTTTTAAAATACTAATTTCAGTGTTCTGAGTAAGCATATTGTGAACATATTTTTTTAAAATCTTAAGCCACATTCCTTGGAAACTTAATTGGTTCTATAATTTGAGGTATTAATCTTCAGATTAAAACTGTTCTTTAGCTTTACATATAAACATAATGTTAAATGTTTCTACATCAGAAAAGTCATGCATATGTAATAGTAAAATTATAACCCGTAGAAGTTATCACTAAAAATATTATATTTACTTGTATGACCTAAAAGCATTTTAGCATAATTATTAAGTGTAAAGAAAAAATTGTGTTTTTTAAAGTACACAATATTAAGCGTAGAATATGGGTTGCCAGGATAACAAAACTTATACCCTTCCTTCATAAGTGAAGCCTTTCTTCTCGTGGTTTACTGTCCATCCTTTCCTGTTTTTGTCTGTTTGCTGACTTGAACCTATCCACCTGTGTGTCTCTCTTCTGTACATATCTGAGTCCTGTATTTTATTTAAAGCCAAGTATGAGTAGGGATTGTTCCACTGGGTCATGGTATTTGAATTCTCTCAGCTATTAGTAACATTGATAGCATCATTCATTTGGCTTAACTACAATTTTCCAATAAAAGAATCAAGGCTCTTGAGAGAAGTGCCTGATTTCAGTACTGGCGAGATTAGTCTGGACCAACATATCGTACCAGAAGGCCAGGGAGCTGTCGGGTTGCTGGTGTCAAGTAAAGAAAAGGTTTCAGGAGCTACAATGAAGAGGCCTCTACTGACCGAAGATTGGACAATCTGAAAACCTAAAAGAAAAATAACTACAAGATGGAAATATAGCAAACTATGTTTAAATCCATGAATTCATAATGGTAGTGATAAAATTATAATAGGTGGCCATCAGAGGATTCTAGGGACCCAGCCTATAATTCTGAAAATTGATTATTGTAGGAAGAAAATCACACATTCACCCCATTTCCCATGTAATCTGTACCTCGTAGTGACTGTGTTGCTGAGAGGTAGTCATTTTTAATTGAAGAATTGCAGATAATAGACAAGAAGCAGTAACAGGACAGCAGAAATGAGACCTGGGCACGATTGCCAAGGGCCACCAAGACCACCATGTGAACAGCTGTGCGGAAATCCCTGGTGAACGGACACCGGAGTTCCCAGGCTGTGTTAACATCACAAGAAGAGAGACAGGCAGACATTAGGTCCAGCTCCCATTTCAAGACTTGATATGTGTGCCCTGTAGTATAGTGGCCACTAAAACATATGTGGCTTTTTTTTTTAATTAATCTTTACCGTATTTTTTTCCACCACCATTTAGTTCCTCACACCTCCCTCCCCCCAGCAGTCACCACACTGTTGTTCAGGTCCATGAGTCAGTCCCCTGTGGTCTTTGAGCATTTCACGTGTGATTAGTCCCAGTTGAGAGGTGCAAGTACAAGGTACATATTGAATTTGGAGTGAAATTCAAATAAGGAAAGAGAAAAAGAATGTGAAATATGTAATATTTTGTATTGATTGTATGTTTAAATGGTCCTATTTTATTTTTAGTTTTATTTTTTATCTTCACCTGAGGACATGCTTATTGATTTTAGAAAGAGGAGAAGGGAGAGGAGGCTGAGGGAGAGAAACATCATTGTGAGGGACAAACACCAGTTGGTTGCCTCCTGTATGCACCCCAACTGGGGACTGAACCCACAACCTAGGCATGTGTCCAAACAGGAATCGAACCTGCAACCTTTTGGTTTATGGGATAACACTCCAACCAACTGAGCCACAGCAGCCAGAGCAAAATGGTACTATTTTAGTTACATTGGCTTACGTAAAACTTATTAAAATTAATTTCACCTTTTTTCCCTCTTTTTTTTTTTAATGTGGCTATTAGGAATTCTAAATTAACTGTGAGGCTTGTATTCTATCCCTATCGGACATTGCTGCCATAGATCTAACAATCAGTTTATAGGGAACTTAAGGTGAAGGATGCCATATTACGTGATGGTGCAAGGGTGTAATCAGCAAATCCTGAATGGAAAAAATCTATAGACAAACAACCTAGTTTGTTTAACAGATAGATGAGCAAAACAATAAAAATAAAAAGGGAATTAAGACATATCTTCATAGGCACTGTGTACGGATATTCTATGGATCCTAATTTAAACAAATAAAGCAAGAAACAATTAGGGAAATGGAGTGTTGATTGGATACTTAAGATATTAAAGTATTTCCCCTTAACTTACATGGAAGTGAAATGATAATGGGGCTGGGGGCCCTCAGGTCAAAGGGAGGAGCCATCCCTGTGAGCCGCTGCCTGATGCGTCATTGTCAAGGTGGGCTTGCTGTGCTGTTTGCCTACTGACGACTGCAGCCCAGGAAGTGCCAGTCCGTGGTGACATCTGTTTTGTTCAGCTATTCATGCGCTTATTCCTTTCACAAATATTTATTGACTTCTTTTTCAAAAAATGAGTTGCAGTTGACATAACATTATATTAGTTTGACGTGTACCACATAACGACTTGACATTTGTATATATTGCAAAATCATCACCGCAGTATGATCACCAACACTATAAATAGTTATTAGCTTCTTGGTTGGTCCTGGGTACTGTGGTGCAGTTAGAAGGAAGACAGACGTGGTGGTCTAGGCAACCATGAAAATACTGGATATAAAATCAGTAATTACATAAATTGTTTTTAAAGCCCATAGTATGAGAACTGCTACAGAAACCAATCAGTGAGTGAACTGTGTGGTGACACTGGATGACCCAGAACCGGAAAGTGAATAATATCAGTTAATCACCAAATATAGTTTCCTTTCCCTCCAAAACATCTTCATGTCTGTGCCACATACAGTGTTCTTGGGGATTCAGTGTTTAATAGAACTGCATGCCCCATCCTTGTGAACCTCCAGTTTGTGGGATATTCTAGTCCTGTAACTGAGTTTATAACAGGAGCCTCGGCTGGCTTCACAACACATGGTGTTTTCTGATTAGTGATACAATTAGTCACTGTATCACGGAGAATTTGATAGTTTATTATTTATTGATCCCATAGTAAAGTACATACTAAATGTATGCTTTACAGTATAATAATTAGCATATAATTTTCAGCATTTCAATGAACTTTTGCCATAAAATTTAAGAGGATTTTAATTGCAAGTAATAAGGATTGCTTGTTAATAGGCTGTAGATAATTAGAGAGCTATTTGCATTCTCTCCTCACAAATTTTCTTAGTGTTCTGAGCTTCACTTAATTCATAACTTTATCTCATGAGGATTAGTTAATCCTGTTTAGTCACAGTGATAATAGACGTGATCTTTTTCCTTTTACCCCTCTCCCAGAGTTCTAATGAGTCTTGGAAAGATTATAACATTTATTAGTTTTATTTATTGTGAGGAGAGATATAGCATTTTTCTTGGTCTTTTACTGTAATGAAGTAGAACGTCATGGTAAGGGACACACTCATATTAATTTTAGTGTTGCTAATATAAATTTTATTTTTTGTCATTTTTTTTAGATTTACTTTATTTTTTAGAGGAGAAGGGAGAGAGAAAGAGGGAGAGAAACATCCATGTGTGGTTGCCTCTTGTGCGCCCCCTACTGGGAACCTGGCCTGCAACCCAGGCATGTGCCCTGACTGGGAATCGAACCAGTGACAATTTGGTTCACTGGCTGGTGCCTCAACCACTGAGCCACACCAGCCAGAGCTATTTTTTGTCATTTTAATGTAAGCCTCAATGCAGATATTAATAGGTTACTACCTGACCAGAAGCTTTTATAAAACAGTTCTACCATGAGTTTGTATAGTTTATGTATTTTATTAATATCCTTTTCTGACTCAATAGCTGTATTTTAAAAATAAGATATTTACAATGCTGTTGAGTTTCTATTGTGAAATTCTATATTGCATTGGATATTTTCCCCATGTAAAATACACTTATTTCATTGTTTTCTGGAAACAAGTATCACCTGCAATTTTTAATTTTTTTTTTTAGAGCATCACCTCCCAAATCTTCTTGGGCATGTTAGGAAAAATAGAATATTGTAACAGTTGTTATATGGCACATCACATTTAGTAGATGTTCATTTCTTAATAGAACAAAAAAGGGAAGCATGTGCCCCAAATTATATATATATTTATATTTTTCAGACTGAGGCTGTTGGGGCCGTCTCAGTAACTTCTTTTGAGCAAAGGTTTTAAAGTCAGAAGGTTCACATTTCTACGTATTTTGGCTTTGGGACTTCAGCCTGGTGATGGGACCTGACTGAACCACAGTCAGTGAGAGCAGTGTCTCTTCTAAAGGACTTGTGGATGTGAAACAGCCAAGCGTGGGGAAGGGCTCTGTGTGTGCCAGGCCCATAGGAAGCGTCCTTAGTGACTTCTGTTGTTATTACAACCTCTCACCTGTTACATGCTCTTTTCCTATGCGGTTTTTACATTTGGAGCTCTACCACTGGTTACCTTAAAGTGACACATTTATAGATTTGTAAACATCTGGAGTGATACTTCATCTCAGAACAATCATTTATTAAGTGAAAAACATTTATGGACAAGTGGGGGAAGATTGAATATGCGGGGAGGTGGGCAGGGCAGGTGGGGAGTAATGGGGGAAGAATGGGGACAACTGTAATTGAACAACACTGAAAATTTTTAAAAATATTATTTGTTAATCTATGCAGTTTTCTTAATTTCTGAGCCTCTTTTTTACATGTCTTCAGTTAAGATAATGGGTAGAGTTGTTCAGTATACAATGTAATATATGTAGGTGCCTAATATTAATGCTTAGTAAATAGCTGTGAATGAAATTTATAGGGGAACAAGACATTTATATTGAAAATGTATAATACAGATTTGAAAGTGATATAAAAAAGGCACAAATAAGGTGCTTTCGAAGTTCAGGAAGGGTAGGGCTAGTGCTTACAGCCTGGAGAAGAGGGAAGCCTGCCTGTAGGAGGTGGAGTTCCGAGAACGGACGAACCGCATGTAGTGATCACGCAGCAGGAGCGGGTGCTCTGGCGGAAGGCCAGTGAGGCGCCGGCGCGGGAGCTCGGAGGACACGGAACACTGGGCAGCCCCATTTGTTTGTTTCATGTGTAGGAGATGCCGAGCGGGTGGGTGGTAACTCAGACTGGAGAGGTGGGCTAAGATCTTAAATGTTGGTGACAAAAAATTTAACCTTACTCTGTCAGATATTTTAAAGTTTTTGAGCCAGGAAATGACTTAAGAACTCTGTTTCCTTAAGGTGATCCTTCTGCCTTTTGTAATGGATTATGTCTTGGAAGGAACTGAACAGAAGGCAGAGATGAGGTATTTTAGCATTTCAACTGTGAGCAAGGGCTTCTCACCGTGTTACAAGAATTGGTGGTTTGGGGAAGGAACGTGTTCAGTGCAATAAGGTGATCAAAACGAAATTAAGCAAAGGGCCTTAGATCTGGAAACCACTAGTTATCTTAGAACTGTTCAGTAACATGGAGATTGTGGAGGCCAAATCACGAACCTCTGGGAATCAGTGAGTTGTTAGTAAACACGGGTGATGAGGAAAGATCTCTGTCATGAAATTGACATGAAGGAAGCAGAAAGCCTTTGCGGAAACTATGGTGCGAGAGGTTCTGTTAGCAGGTACACTCACCTCTGCAAAAAACAGAGGCCCTCTCGTACTAATTTCTTCTGCTCCCCACTCCTGCTGTTTCTCTTAAGTATATTTCTGACATCTCCCAAAATGCTAACAAGCTACCTCTTTCTTCTTAACCTTTAGAAACGGTCTCACGGAAAAGAGGTGCTTACAGCATGAGTTGGCATTTAAGCGTTCTCCGTCAGAGACAGGGCCCTCCCTATCCTTCCGGGGGCCTTTAGAAGTGTGTGGGGGCTGCTTCTGGTTGTCACAGTGACATTTGTTAGGGTCAGGGGGCCACATATCTCCAAGACAGTTTTCAGGACAAGGAATTATCCCCTTCACCGTATGCCAGTAGTGTCCCTTTGAGAAAGCTTCCTAGGTGCTCTCTCTTCCCCTCCACCTTCAGGTTTCTCAAGGAGTTTTGAACTTTGTGCTTGCTCATCCTATTCATTTCTCCCTTTACTGCAATCCATACTCGAGTGTTCTGGCAGAAGCCCTGTGACCTCTTCAGTGACAAAAGCATGGCAGTGTAGTTGTTTTGTTTGTTTATGACATCTGAGGTGGGTTGTTCCTTTCTTGAGATGTTTTCTTCTGTTGACTTCTGCATTGTGCTCTTCCCTGGCTTCTCACCTACTTCGTGATGCTTCCTCCTCAGTTCTGCCCTTTGCCCACTTCTTTCTCCTAGTCCGTAAATATCGGTGCTCCTCTGGTATCTCTTTTCTGCCATTCCTCTACATTCCCCTACGTTCCAGGAAAGGAAAAAAAAAAAACCTTTCTATTCTGAAACACTGAATTACAATGATTCGCCTCCTAACCAGAAGACAGATACCCTTGAGACCAGATACCATGTCTTATCCTTGTATTCTAACATCAGTGACTTTGGCTCCCCTGCACCCCCCTTGCTTGTTTTGTTTTCCTTAGAAGCTGTTCCAGTGTAACTGAGGTTGATTGGCCTGGAACAGCAGTGGAGGGAGATGTTAAATTTTTCACCTCCGATTCAATTCTCTTCTTCAGACATCTGTAATTCATGCTATATAATTTGCAAGTAATAGTTTTAAAACTGCACACTCTTGTACACTTCACTCCCCTGGTCTCCTGCCCTTTTCTAGGTCTTGCATCTTTTATTGCTTACAGACTGTCCCAGGTTCAAGTCTAGGAAGCTCTTTCCCTGTGTCGTCTATTCCACCCTCTGCATTCAGGGTATTACCTATACTCTTTCTATTAGTCATTTGGTAATTGAAGTCAATAAACATTTATTAAACTTAGCTGCTGGACCCTGCCCTCAAGAAGGATATTTGCCAAGGGACTAAGCGGTACAAGCAGGATTGGTGGTGATAGAATAGTTGCAGCGAGGGAGGCAGATTACAGTGCAGAGAATGCAGTCTGTAATAGCATGGTAGCTGTGTGTGGGGCCAGATGGGTGCCTGAAGCAGCGGGGGGCCATCCTGTAAAGTATGTGATTTTATGTCACAATACCACTGTGCTGTGCATCTGAAACTAATACAGAATAGTACTGAATATAAACTGTAATTGAAAAAGAAGAAAAAGGGTATTTGCCAATGTAAGAGAAAAGACATGTTGAGTATAAAACAGTATGATAGCTTACAGTAACAGGTATATTGAAATGAGAGTGTCTTTGAAAGCAGCGACTAATTGACTTTCTTAATTAGGCTGAGAGTGTGATGCCAGGGATATGACCCAACATCACATCTTCAAGGAAATTTGAGGAGTAAAATGTAAAGGAAGGTATTGTTATGGGTAACTGCGGAGGGGCTTTTGTCTCTGGTCATAATACATTCCTATTTTAGGTTGCTTTTTCAGGATTGAGTATCAGAAACAGAACTTACTAAGTCAAAGAACGTGAATATTTCAAACCATTGTTGGTACGTGCATACTGACCACTCTGGAAGGCATTGGCCAGGGTTTCTAGAGCTGCCCTTCTGCACTTGATAGAACATGTGCAGGGCCGCCACTGCTGAAATCCCTCAGGCCCGCTGATTAATAATGGGTTAAAGGAGAAATGTTCCTCATGCAGTGGGACTCTGTTCTTCCTTCTGGGTTTTTTTAGGGGTGTTTTTTTTTTTTTTGTCTATGCCTTGGATGCATATGTAGTTTTGGTTTTTTAAATTGACATATGGTATGGTTGATCATTTTCTCCTCCTGACAGTTTCTTCATTTGGCTTCCAGAGAGCAAACAGTTGGCTTTGCTGGATCATCCCCACTTCCCTGAGTCTGAGTGTTGTAATGCTCGAAGGCTTAGTTTTCTAAATGCTTCTCTGTTTACCAAGAATCTCTGGAGATCTCATTTAGTTTCAAGGTTTTAGAAGCCGTCTGTTTGCCAGTTTTACGTCTCCAGCTCCCATACCTTTCCTGAGCTCCACAGTTCTATACCTAGTTGCCTATTGCACTTGTCTGTTTGGTGGAGACGTAACATGTTAAAAGTGGACCTTCCCTAACCTCTTTTCGTAACAGTCTTTTATGTCTCACTTAATGGCAATACCTGTTAGTAATTAATCCATCATTCCATTTGCTCAGGTCAGACCCTGAAGTTACCTTTATTTCCTCATTCTTTTTTTTAACACCCCACAGTATCAGTTATTTGTATTGTTTCTTCCATCCAAACATACCCAGGGTCTGAACATCTCCCACTGTCTTCTTCCCTTGGCCCAGAGCAAAATCATTGCTTGCTTCTATTAATTGGCACACTTTTTTGTACAGAGTCAGATAGTGACCATTTTAGCCTTTCAAATCAAGTGGCAAATTGAGGATAGAATGCATGGTTACTTATATAACAAGAAAGGAAACAAGTTTCATATTTTTAATGATCATTGAGTATAACTTTACGTAATAGGGTTTTCTCATAAGAAGAATGAATTTTAGGGGGTGGGTAGGTAGAGTAACAGCTCACTTAACTGGTGTTTAACATTAGTGTTGCTTATCAAAATCAGCCGCAGATTCCCATTTGTTAATGTGCTCTGTAATGACGTTTTAGGTATTTCATATTTGAAAGTATCTTTTCACATAGATAGTCGTTACCAACTACTGATATCAATTCATGGACGTATGTTAATTGAGCGCATTTATCTTTTATTTATTTATTTTTTAAATTTATTTGTAGAGAGAGGGTAAGGGAAGAAGAGAAGGGGGAAGGGAAGGAGAAAGAGAGGGAAGAAACGTCAGTGTGTGGTTGACTGTCATGTACCCCATACCGGGGGCCTGGCCCGCAACCCAGGCATGTGCCCTAACTGGGAATCGAGCCACCTAGCCTGTGATTTGCAGGCTGCTACTCAGTCCACTGAACCACACCAGCCAGGGGACATTTATCTTTTAGGAGATACTTCTATAATTCTATTAAATTTTTCTCTGTGTTTGACTTCTCACATGTCACTACATTACAGATTAATCACTTCCAATTGAAAGTTAAGTGGAAGCTCCTCAATTGTACAATGAAATGGATTTTGAAATATGAAATCTCCCTGCACGTGCATTGAAAACTACTTTTCAGAAAAATAGTTTTAGGACTAGAATTTCAGATGAAAAATATATCTGCTGCAAATTCGTGTGGCAATGATGATTGATCTCACTTATGTTAACAGGACAGAAAGTTTAAGAAAAGGTTGATATTACTTGAGATTCAAACAGTGTTAATTGAAATGCCTTTAAGTTTCTCATTATAAGAGCTGTTTGTCTTATAATTTAAGTTGACTTTATAAAGAAATGTTATTAAAGGTGCATCAAAAACTAATGTCTAAAGTCATTCAGTGTAAAATGATAGTGGTCAAAAGTGGTTTTTCTCATTCACAAAAAAAATTTGGTCTCAACTGTGGGCTAAAAACAAAAAAAAAGACAAAATTTTACCACTGCTAAGCTTTCAAATTGTTGTGTGCTGGGACAAGTTTGTGTATTCAGATTGTATTTTGGACAAAAATTCATGCCCCTAATGATGGTCGGGTCCATAAAAGTGAAGAAAGTCGCCATTGACAGTGCTGGTTCAGTCATACATGATAGATTCAAAAGTGTTTTCTTTGCAGAGTCCATACTAATGAAAGTAAAACGAGTAACTGTAAACTTAACACACCTTTCGTTTTCACCAGCTTTGTAAATTTGTGTAACTTAGCCTTTCTTTGCACCACACATTTTTCCACCTTCATTGTAACACATCGTAGCAGATTCCACTTCAGCTCATACTAAATTACTCTTATCTCAACTTTGAAAACATCCTTCCCTATCGTTATTCCATGCATGCCATTATAGAGAGCCATTCATTGGTCACTTGAAGATCGTCATGGACTGCTTGAATAAACTCAGCTGAGCAGAAGAGGTAGTGTCTGTTGCCTCATTGAGAGCCGAGGTAACTACATGACATTCTTCACCTGGTTTCTTAATTGTCTGTCGATGTTTCTCCCAAATGTTCTCAACTCCTCAAACAACAGTTCTCACTGAAAGGCTAATACTCTTAAACAAGTTTTTCTCTGGAATTAATTCTGTGGCTGTCAACTCTAACTCCATTTAATTAACTCACCATGTATAAATAGCTTTCCTTGGTTGCCTAACAAAGGCACTCAGAAACTTACTCTGGTTATAGCCTCATTTTCATATTTTATTTATGTGAAGGAATTCTTTTGTAATGAGGTACTTGGTTATAAACGTTCTAATTTTTTCTGACTGTGGCTTTCCTGTGCCGTGGCAGTATTGTATTGAGTTCTTCAGTAATGTTGATGCGTATTGTGCTCTGTTATCACAGCTATAGAGCCATGGCATGAGAAACACAGTGTTTTGTCAGGTAATTCTAAAACATAATCTACATTCCACTAAACTTTCAAAATCATGACATTAAAAGTCCACTTTTCTGTTCTCATTTTGATGTGATGGGCATGCAGTGGGAATGCTAGTGACAGCGAAAGTTGGTCGGCCATGTGCGGGACACTCGGCACACTGTCAGGTTAAAACTGGATCGCTGTGATTTGTGGTGTGATTTGTGGTAGTGTTGAGGAGCATCTGTGTTGTCTGATTGCATTTATATGAAGTTTCTAGAAAATTAAATACAAAGCAGAACATTGTATATCTGGGATTGGGGCTCAGGGCAGAGATTCGTCTCAGGTTGGTACGAGGGAACAAGCATAATGCAACTTGTGGGGGGGTGGAAGCATTCTATCCCTGGATTACAGCGCTGATTATACAAGTGTAAATGTATCCAAAATCACCATACCATGTATTTTAAAATAAGTAAACAAACAAAAAGTTCTTTACTGTCTGTCTCCTGTGATTCACAAATATCCTATTTGCCTTGCCAGCAAGTATCATCCACCAGCGAACTCTCAGTTTAGACGTTAGCTCCTACAGGTGATTTTGATCTCATCATCCTATACTTCTTATGTCGTACAGTTACACAACTATTTTATAATTGCATATTTCCCCCTCTGAAACTGAGGTCTGTGTTCCTTCTAGCTAATCATCTTACCCACTGACTGGCCATGTTTGATTCTGGCCATTCTCTTTCTCACCCGGTGCTTTCTCCTTCTGTGATCTCGTCTGTGGTCACGGCTCTAACTGCCTGTATATGAGTGAACACAGAAATTTATATACCCAGTGAGGATCTATCTCTTCTGAGCTCTAATTCGTATATCTAAATGCTTACTCTGTATGTACTTTAGCAGTTAAGAGCACAGAATCTGACGTCAGATATCCTCAGACTCGGGGTTTGCCAGTTATTAGATGTGAGCTCTTGGACAAGACAGTTAAAATCTTTATACTTCAGTTGCCTCAGCTGTAAAATGAGAATAATAATACCTAACTCATAAGGTTATTGTGGAGATTATACAACATAATATTTATAAGGTATGTGGTACAGTGCCCAGCGTATAGTAAATATTTCTTGAGTGTTTACTATCTCTGTAATGTAAACTCAACAGAGGTAGTGATTTTCATTCAGAAGTTCACCACCTAATCCCCAGATCTTTAGACAGTGATGGACACATTTTAAGCCCTACATTTACTTGTGTGTGTGTGTTTTTTTTTAAAACCACAAAGCAGGAATAGTCTAAACACTGAATCCTCTGATACAATTGTGACAGATTGTCACTATTCCTATGAGAAAAATGAAATATGTAATAACGCCAAAGAAAATTTAAAGAAGATTATATTAAAATTTAACTGTACAAAAACTCCTGGTTTTAGTAAAAGGTTATTATTATTTTAATATTTTTATCAAGTGGGTACAAAACCTATTGAAATGGTAACTTAGGAAGCTCAGTTTATAAGTTGTTTTAATTAAAGGTGCAAATTTGAGAGTTTTCATAGTTGATACAGGTTGTTTTTTGCAACAAAAACATAATGCAAATATTTCTAAACATTTGTTTCTATGGTACATTTCAAAAGTAGTTACATTTTTCATTGTTAAAATGCCAGCTTTATGTTGAAAGGATATATTAGGTGTGTTTATTTTCACATAGCTACTGTGTAACATATTGTTGCCACAGAAAAGTTTAGCAAATTTGAGACGATTATCTTTTTATAAGAAAAATAAGTGCCATCATCCTATTCAATCATAATCAGTAATGGTGTAGTCCTTTTCATGTTACTATAAAGTAGTATAAGAATTCTATTTAAGACAGTGAAATCTGTAAACCTGTTAAAAAAGGCACAGATAATCTATAGTAGGTCTTAATGTGCTAAAATTGCGTACCATGTAAAACATAATTACTCAGATTGAATAAAGATGCCAGGGCTGAAGTAGATATTAAATATCAGTAAAGCTTAATTCTTCTTTTTTCCTGCAAGTAAATACAAATAGAAGTCATACTCTTGTCTCCCAGTGTCCGAACGAATTATCCTGTGTCCCGTAGGGACACATGGCCCACCTTGGAGATCTCCGCTCAGAGGGAGAGGGCGCGCTGGAAGCCTTGGGAGTAAGCTGTTGATGGGAACAGATTTTATATTTAATAGATCATTCTGGCAGCTCCTTTTCATTGTGATTTGAAGAAGAAAAATATCACCAGTAATGAAACCACAGAAAAGTATCACAATGGGCAAGAGATATGGTAGAGCTGTGGTCGTGGGCATGGATTTGAGATTTTTTAGGAAGAAAAATGTTTGAGGCCTGGTGTATTTGAAGGTTAAGGTATAAGAAGGAGGAATCAAGGGTGATGCCGACCTAGACGTCGTGCCTGTGTGGCTGCAGGGGTGCTGGCCACCATTAGAGAACCAGGAACTCGAAGGGAAGGGGCTGAGTCTGCAGCTTGTGTTTCTTTATGTGCTTCTTTTTAAAGAAGCCGTTGGGCCATTGGCCGGCCATTTTCACTATTGTTCATATTCTCTGTTTTAGAATGGGCAGAATATAGTTCTAAAGAAACAGGGTTGAATTTTTCATTTTCTTCCTCATTCCATTGGCATTTTCTTGAACCCTTAAAATTGCGAATGTGGTGACTTACAGGCATGTGTTAATATATTTAGTGTTAATTATTCAACGTGATGTGTGTTTACAAAATAACATTAACAGTCACTCAGCCAAGAAATAGACAAAACCAAGCACATATTTTTGAAAGAGTAGCTTTTACTGCTCTGTGTTTTGTCCAGTACAACTAACAGGTTAAAGAAAGGAAGACTCGAAGTGATCACAGGTACTTCATGTCTTTCTTTCAAAACTTTAATACTTTACCCTGAACGTTATAAATGACTGTTTTTCCTTTAGAAACTGGCTTCCTTTAAAATGATGTATGAAATAATATGTGTTTTGCATGTCCTGTTGTAATGATAAAGGTCATATAGTATCATTTACATAATCTCTAGCCAGCAATGAACTCAGTAATATCATTGCTATAACATATACATTATCTGAGGTTTAAAACTCTCATTATTCATGAAAGTTAATTTTACAGTGGGTGTGAATGATCTATCTTATGGCTTGTTTTTTTTTTTTGATCATTTTATAAAATAATATGGAGCAAAGCCTGTTCAAATAACAGGAAAACCAGTAAAGAGTGATGCATTCGCATGACTCTCTGTATACCCGATTGGATCTTGATTGATGGCAATCATTTGTCTTTGTCAAAAAAAGGAGAAAAATTCAGACATTGAAATAGGAGTGCTATCAAACTTTCTACAATGGCAGAAAGATTCTATTAATGTGGCCTTAGAGTATTAACTGTCTCTGTTGGGAAATGATAAAGAATGTTAATTCTTTTCCTTGAGCATACTTAAGTACAAAATGCATTATTTTTGTCTACTGTGGGGATTAAAAGAATACTTTTTGATTTATGGGAGACTAGAATTGATGAAAGCAAAAAAAAATTCTTAAATGATGAAAAAAGCAAATAGATCTTAATCCTTTATTATTTTTCTCAATGAAATAATAAAAATTTAGCATAGCGTCATAAATTTCTTACTGCTGCATTCCAGCTGATAATGGACTTTGAAATGCTGGCTGCAGAGAGGGGTGAAGTAGAAGAGGAAACATATTTTTAACTGGTTGTTTTATTCTTTGGAATTTCCCCTGTATTCCCAAATACTAGAGCAAAAAGACATTCCAGCCAGTGTTATTTATTCTTTTAAAGTCTATTAAATGGTTTTGTTATGATTTGGAAATGGAAAGAGAATGTCCAAACTGTAACGTATTAAAAGACAGAATTGGTAAATAGCATTTTGTATCAAGATGAATTCTGACCTTTCATAATTTCTTGCAAGAATATCTCCTTATGTAAATATCTTATGTATGTTACAAGGGCTAGGTATACTTTCTGTTTAATTCAGGATTTTTTTTTTTAGTATAGTATTTTAGATTGTTAATCTGGCCTTCATTTTAAAGTTATGTTTGAAAGTAATTTACAATAAAATGATATTCTGTAGAAAATATTTTAAAAAACACATAGCCTTGTGTTTATATTAATAATGATTTCACATTTATACATATTGAAATAATACTTGGTATAATGCTGTTTATTCAGATTCCCTTTCTCAAAGTATTCTGGAATATTGTATTGAAGTTTTATTATTTGTATACTTACTGATGAGTTTTCAGCATACTGTCAGGCTCTCATTTTCTGTTTTGTTGGAATGGGACCAGTAATGCTGAGCAGCCACCCAAAATTTGTATTGAACTTTTAAATTGGCTTTAATTTTTTCCAGACAGGTTTGCTTTTTTTTAAGACTAATATGAGATGAATATATATTACCTATTTTTTTTTACAAAACTATGTATTTGCAACATTTGCTATTTATAATCATATTCTGATACATCCAAGTTGATTATATCTTTTAAATTAACAATATAAATTTTGCCATCTTGATATATGCATTGTTTTACAAAAATTAATCTTTAAAAACAAAGTTATTATAGCTACAATATTTTTAAAAGAAAATATTTTGTTTTATTTGTATTCAGATCAAATGAAAGTCTCAGAGTATATGAACTTGAATTTTTTTTTATCTCTGAGATTGGGGTTTTATGCTTTTTTTAATCTTATTTTAAATGTTTAAGCAGAAACAATTTGGCTCTTGTCTATTATGGGCAATGAAATGTTGAGTTGTTAAAAATGGCTTACTAATACTTCTTCACATGTATATTAAATTGCTAAAGTCTAGTGCCATTATTCTCTGTAAAAAAGTTATTGATTTAGATGAAAACCGTTTACATGAAAACTACAGTCTCTACTTTTGGGGTATCTGTTACAACAGAGGTGCTAATGGTGTGTGATACTGAAAATATACCCCTGGAATGTAATGATGAGTTCAGAATTTTTAGTCAATAGGACCTTATAGTAATTAACTTTGTTATTGTTAAAATCTATTTACATATAATAAATATCGCATCTCTCCCCTATCCTAAGACCTTGTGACTTCATAGTTGGAATAGTATTGTCAAGTTTCACAAAAAAGGTGCTGAAGTTGAGTTTTACGCTCACATCATAGAGGATTTAGGTAAGAATTACCTGAAGAACTCTACAGAAAACAAGTAGGATGCATGGCATAGTTAATCATTTGCCATCATTGTGTTTGAATTAGTTAATATTGTTCATCGAGGTGTAGTAATGTTGATAGATAATAATTTTAATTTGGTGTCTATTCTTAGCTACACTATCTCATTTCATTTTTATTAGACTTTGTGAGGTGGGTGCAGTTGTTATCCTACTTTCACGATGACAAGTCAAGGCTTAGGGACACTAAGTACCTTTCTCAAAACTATTTAATGTTTAACTGGTTGAGCCTAAGTGGGGAAAATGTTAGGCTTCTGTTATTTACAAAGATTTACTCCAGAATTGGTAATGCAGCAAACCTACAGCACTTTACCAAAATTTGACAGTATTTAGCACAATTTTCCTATGAGAAAAGCTGCAAGATTTCTTTCCTACTTAGTTAAAGCCTATTTGGTATTGTCACAATAAGTTTGAATGCATAGGTGATTTAATTTAAATAATGATTAATGTTTGGAATAGAAATGCCAATAGGGTTTCCACTGATGACGAACTCGCATAACATCCTTATCGATTGCTGTTTGAAACGCGCCTTGTTGCCAGCTTTCTTGAAGTTGGGTGGAAACGTCCGTCCTGTGGGAGGTCCGCGTGCCTCCCAGTGTGTGACCTTCTGTGAGTTAAAGGCAAAAATATTTTTCAAGATGGTAATACAGTAGTTTTTGTTCCGGGTTTTCCTTGCTGGGGACTGAGAGTCAGCATTGTGACGCCGAGGGGAAGGCCTATGAGGGACTGCATTTTCCCATTCTGAGTGCAGGTTGCTGGAGCAGCCCTGCACATTCATAGACCTGCGTGTTGCTTGGCTTTTTCTCCCCCACAGCGGGAGTGCGGCATTAGCCCTCAGCTGCCGCAAAGTAGGTAGTTGCAAACTAATGACATTTAAACTCAAAGGAGGTACAGATTTTAAAAATACTTTACTTGAATGCATTTGCAGAGTGAAAACAATAATGTACTTTATTCCTGGAGAGAGAGAGAGAGAGAGAGAGAGAGAGAGAGAGAGAGAGAGAGAAAGAAAGAGAAAGAAAGAGAGAGAGTGTGTGTGTGTGTGTGTGTGTGTGTGTGTGTGTTAGAGGGCAGTCCAGGTACTTGCAACACGCTGAGTTGCATGAAGTGCTGTTGTGCATGTCGTTTCAAAAATTCTGATAGTATCTATTTTATAGAATGTTCTTATTTAGGTTGGGAATATCTTTCTCAGGTCAACACTCTAATTGGCAAACTTTGCTTTCTTTTAAAATTGCACAGGGTAGATAGGATATCTACTTCTCATAAAATATTCAATCATTGTGTGAAAATCCCCTTCACTGCCTATGCCTGCCCCTGGTCCTGCTTTTCTCTCAGAGCTGAGGAGTTTGAATAGTTTCATATATACTTTTCTGGTTTTTTCGCCTATGTTTGTGAACACAATATAATTTTAAAAAATATAATTGGGGTCATATAATACGTATTATTCGTCTACTTACCCTTTTCACTTAGGTTCCATGCTGTTTCACACACAGCTCCCTTATTCTTTTAACAGGTATGTACATTTCATAGCGTGAGATTTCTGTAATGTATTTGAGCTTTATCTCCTTGTGAACATTTAGCTTGCCTCTAATATTTTCTTTTTATAGAAGGGCAACAATCCAGGTAGATTCATCTTTGTGAATATGTGTATTTCCTTGGGATACATACCTAGAAGGGAAATTGCCAAGACAACAGGTATTGTGTGCAAACAGGATTTTACTAAGTACTGTCAAAATGCCGCCTTATAATACAAGGGTAGAATAAGCTGCCAGGCAGGGTTTGCCCAAGATCCCTCTCTTTCTGGTACCAGTGGCTATCTAGGGATCTGTCCATCTTCTAATGGAAGAGTCCATACCCCTTGCACCAAGAGTGGGCAGTTCTGCCTGCTGCACAGAGTAAGGGGGGAGGGGAGGCGAAGTCCATCTAAAGGTTGTCTCAGGTGACCACTGTCTCTCCTCACTGCTTGCATCTGGTACCTTCGGAGTACTCCTCTCCTGCATACGTCTGGGATGTGGTCCTGTCCGCTTTGAACCTGTTAGCTTTCTCTTTCTGTCTTTCAGGGATTCCTTAGTTTGATCTTATTATCCTTCTGTCTTTTAGAAATTCCTCATAATTATTTTGTATTGGTTATATACTTATTTTCATGTGCTAAATATACCATCTCTAGCCCATATCTTTGGTTTAAATATTCAAAACAGTGACCATCCAGTTGTAAAACCAGGTATTGAGTTTCTTAAACTTGTTACATCTTCCCCCAACTTCAAAATAGTTCTAGGTCATGGCATTCAACGGGGTGAAGAAAAATAAACATCCTTCCCAATATGCTGACTGAACTTTAAATTGGCTCTTACTTCTTCACTCGCAGTATGTCCTACATACACTCTTGGGTGGCAAGCAGAAAGAGAGAATCCACCCAGATGTTCTTGGTTTGCATGTAGGATTGCTCATCTGTGAACATTGATCAAAGGAGGGTGGCATTTCTGTCAGTAAGAGCTAAGACCTCCTACATCTGCACATGCACATGCATTTTGTTGCTTTCTGTCCTTTTCACCCCCAAGGGAAATATCCATATGACAATGAGGAAGTAAAGAAATTAATTCCATGAATTTCCTTACCCGTAAACAAAATTTTTTTGAGATTTAAGAAGGGAAGGGGAAGTAATATTTTGAATGTACACATGGATGTATGGAGTACCCTAAGAGGGGGTACATTTTTAAAAAGTTGAATAACAAATTTTGAAGGTTAGAGACTTATACATTATTCAGTTGAGCCCTTTTATTTTTGTAGAAGAGGAGACTCAGGCCCAAATAGGTTAAATGGGTTTGCTGAGGATCCAACAGCTAATTAATTATGAAGTCAGAACTAGAACCTAGATATTCTTTCTCGCCATCTGGTGCTGTTTTTCACACACCATCTTGCTGTTACAGTACTAGTACATAGTGACATCATTTTTTAAAATGTGTGTGTGGGAACGCAACCTAAATTATGCAAAATTTGTTGAATAAAGAAAAAGTAATTAGAAAGTTCACACTTTTTCAGAATAAAATTTGGAAAGGTTAAAAATTAGGTTTAATGCTAGAAGAGATTAGGTATAAGAAGAACATTATAAAGTGAAATCTTTCAAAGCAGATGTTTGAAGACCACTTATGGCAGTAATTTCCATTTTCATGCACTGTTTTTTCAGTTGCTTTTAGTGAGAGTTGTTTTCCTTTAAAAATCCTTTGCCTTCTTTATCCTTTATTTTGTTGTATTTTTCAGCAAAGTCAGAAAAGAAGTTGGAGAGGAAGGAGCCAAAACATTAGAGGTCACTATTGGCACTTTTACCTAACAGCAGAATAAAATTTAATTCCTTCAAAGAAAAAGCAAAACCAGTATGTGTTTTTAAAAAACATATACTTAGTTACTTTATGTAAGTTGATATGTTTTTTGATACACTAATGAAAACATGGACATTTAAAATGTCAGTATATTTTAACAAATTGCTTTTTATGTAATAAATATGCAATAAAAATTTTTTAGTTAAATTACTTAAATTAGGAATTGTGTCAATTAGTAGTAGACTACAGTTATCAAATTTGTGCTGTTCCATAAAGTAGAGACTCCTTTAAAAACTGTAACCCATTTTCTCCCTTAATTTTTAGGGCAAAAATCTTTTCAACTTTGGATGTCAGCTTTGTTTAGATCTAGCTCACAATGATTAGGATAAAGAAATTAGTTTATCTTTTTGGTGGACTTGAATGGCATTGTTTTAGGGACTGAGGATTTATACAAAGTGAAGAAAAAGCCCCTGCCCCTAATCGTGCACTTGAATGGTATTGCAGATGCATTTGTAGTTGACTACTGCCTACTGGTACGGTCTGAACAATAAAAATAATAAAACTATATTTCCATGTGTAGAGCAACGAGAAGTAGACTCACTGAAAGTTAAAAAGTATAAAATTTGAAATATAAACAGACTCAAATATATATATATATATATATATATACACACACACACACACAAGCATGGCCTCCAAGGGTAATCTTAGAAGAATATCTTACATTAAGAATGTTTATTGTAAACCCTTATTGTGAAATTCTGAAGACTCACTAAATTTTTCTAAGTAATTTGGAGTTAAACAGGTGTTAAGCTTTGCTGTACTTGATAAAGATCTATTTCATTCCCCCGAGTATGATTCAAATCTTCATGGAGAGAGAAAAAAAACCACATCAGCTTCCAATTGTCAAAATTCAGTTTTGAGAAACTCAAATCTTTTTCCCAATGGGTTTCCAGATTGAAGAACATATGGACTCTATCTTCTGAGTAAAATACTTTCATTTTCCTTTTGAATTACTTTTAAGACTTCACCCTGATATGAGAAGTGTAAAATGAAACCATAAGGGATTTAAACAACATCTACTTTTCTGTGATTTTTTTTCTTCTTCGACTTGGATTGATAATAACCATATAAAATTTTCAAAGAATGGTTTTGCTTTTAAAATGTAAAGCATTTTTTTTTTCAGAAAAATTGCATTATTTTTTCAGGAGATGAAAATATATGGGTTATTTTTGGTGTTTATCTCTACAGATAAACACTGGTTTGTAGAGCTAAACAAACCACTTTATTGATTTTAGTGGATTTTAAGTAGCTATTTAACTTTCTTTTAATCTGAACTGGCTCTGTATATATACCATGTTTGCTATGAATTTACTATATAATTGCAATAAAGAGTATTTTGAACACTTCTATGATAAAAAATAGTATAGCAGACTAGAAGGTTATTCCGTATTTTGTAGAAAACTAATGAGCTGAAGAGGACATAACAGAAGAAGCTTGATAATCAGCAAAGAGTTATCTGAGAAGGTCAGGACTGAAAAGTTTGATCAGCTATTGAGGAGATGCTTTTAGCTTCTTTTATACAAATTCATTTAATCAGAGGAGTTTATAGCTGTCAACTTTTATCTTTTTAAAAATGTTGTCACTTTTTAAATATTGGGAGTTGAAAGAGAAGCATCACAACTCAGAACAACTTCACTTCCCTGATTCCTAGTGAAAACAGGTGAATGAAACCACACAAACCCTTCGGGACGTTTCTACCTTTCATTTATATTTTTGTTAGCTTGCCTAATCCTCATGTATTAAGAAATGACTTTTTTGTGGCAAGATCGTTTTTGGGATGGATGGATATTTAGACAGGTAAAGGTGTAAGTGACATGAGAATAGGAGCTTTGTTTGCTTTTTCTCTCCACGCGATATCCCTAGCGCAGCACACATAACCGGATGGGTGAAGTGGAATGATGAAAAGTAAACTTTGGACTACAGTAATTTGCAAAACCTAATTTTATGGGCATAAGGGCAAGAGTTTAAACTTTCCATGGAGAACCTTCCCACAGTGTGTTTTATAGCATTCTAATATGATTAAAAGACAGGGTTCAGTGGCAATAGCAAAGAACTGCAGAAACAAAACGATGTGTCGTTTCTGTGGTGACCGTGTCCCCCAGTCGGAATGTGTGCAGGCTCTGACCCAGGCTTTGGGTCTTCTGGCTTTGTAGTGCTCTTCGTTATCCTTTTGAAATGTGCAGAGTTCTGCTTTTCTTCCACTTACACTTCTTTCTTCTCAATCGGTGTTAATAATGTCATTTATAGGAGTGACTGTTTTATTAAAACTAGATTCTTTGCGGGTCTCTTTTTTGAGACAGTTCATATTTTAGTTACTGAGATTAATAAGGATAGTAGTGTTGTATATTAGAGTTGCTTCAGCTCTGATGAGTGAATTTTGAAGAACTATTTTCTCTCAATCTTTTCTCCCTCTTCAAAGTTGAATATTGATACCTGAATATTGATACTTTAGAAGGATAAGCCCTGGTTAACATGCTCTCCAACTCACTGCACTAAAATCCTGGCCTGTGCAGGTCAGTGAATTGAATGTGAATAAACCCTTACATGTCTATACAGCCTTTGCAATTTTGACCTTTTTCTTTTCAAAGTAAACTTACATATACCTAGGGTATTCTACTGATTTCCCTACGTCTAATGGAATATCCTTGTATTGTAAAGTATAACAATATAAGGTTATTTGGTAGGACTATTTGCATTTGTGATATTTTCTGCCCAAATGTTTATAATGTACTATGTCTAGTGTAGAATATAAATGGCTTCTTTACTATGCTTGAAATACTTTGAAAGATTTGCATCTACTTGCTGAGTTTCTCTTCTTTTATTCCCCCTTGAACCCACTCACTCAGGCCTTTGTCTCACCATTTTGTTTTAAATGTGGGTTTCAAGTTCACCAGTGACACCCATGTTGCTAAATCGAATAGTCAATTCCCAAGTTACATCTTCCTTGACTTTTTGATACCCTTTGATATTACTCATTACTGAAAGACTTTTCCATTTGGCTCTGGGACACCATATTCTTCTGATTTTCCTCATACTGACAGCCACTCCTCAAAGCCCTTGCTGTTGTTTTTTTTTGTTGTTGTTGTTGCTGTTTGCAGTGTCTTATTATCAGGATCACTTGGACCTTAATCTTTGGAGTGCCCCTTTTCTCTTTTTGGGTCCATTCAACTTCCCTTAAGATCTCAGCCAGAAACACAATGTATCGCATACTCCCAAATTATATGTCCCATCAAGTCTTTTTCTTTGACAACCAGCCTCAACAAATTCAAGTTGATTAAAATCATACCAAGCATATTCTCTGACCACAGTGCTTTGAAATTAGAATCAACTGTAAAAAGGAAGTAAAGAAACCCACAAATATGTGGAGATCAAGCAACATACTACTAAAAATGGACTGGGTCAAAGAAGAAATAAAAGGCGATCAAAAGATACATAGAGACGAGTGAGAATGGCAGCACCACTCATCGAAACTTTGGGGATGCAGCAAAAGCAGTCATACATGGGGCGTTTATGTCATTACAGGCTCTTCTGCAGAAATGAGAGAAATCCCAAGAAAACAACCTAACTTAAGAGCTAGAAAAAGAACAACAAAAGCGACCCAAAGTCAGCAGAAGAAAGGAAGTAATAAAGATTAGAGCAGAATTGAATGAAATACAGAAGAGTATATAAAATATTAATATATCAGAGACCTAGTTCCTTGAAAAGATGAATAAAATTGACATACCCCTGGCTAGACTCACTAAGGAAAAAACAGACTCGTGTAAACTAACGCAGAAGTGAGACAGAAGTTACCACCGACATCACAGATATATAAAGGATTGTGCTAGAATACTGTGAAAGACCACATGCCACCAAATCCAATAACCTTGAAATGGACAAGTTCCTAGAAATATATAACCTCCCTAGACTGAGTCGTGAAGAATCGGAAAACATAAAGCAACAGTAGGAAATTCAAAGAGCCATGAAAAACCTCTTCAGAAATAAAGTTTCAGGACTATATGGCTTCACTAGTGAGTTCTAACAAATATTCAAAGAAGATTTGATACCTGTCTTTCTCAAACTATTCCAAAAGATTGAAGAAGAGGCATTACTTCCTAACACATTTTATGATGCCACCATAACCCTGATAGCAAAACCTGGCAAGGATAACACACACACACGCACACGCACACGCACACATGCACGCTTGCACGCAAAACTGGAGACCAATACTGGTCTCTGATGACTACTGATATAAAAACCCTAAACAAAATGCTAACAAATTGAATATAACAATTCATTAAGAAATAAAATATCACGATTAAGTAGGGTTCATTCCAGGGGCACAAGGATGGTTCAGCATATCCAAATCAATGTAATACACACAGTCAGTGTAATACACACATTAACAAAACAAAGGATAAAAGGCATGTGATCTTATCAATAGATGAAGAAAAGTATTTGATAAGATTCAACATCCATTTATCATTAAAACACTTAATAAAATGGGTGTAGAAGAAAAGTACCTCAACATAATAATGGCCATACATGACAAACCTTCAGCCAATACCATACAATGGTGGAAAACTAAAAGCTTTTCCTTTGAAATCGGGAACAAGACAAGGATGCCCACCCTTACCACTCTTATCAACCTAGTTTTGGGAGTCCTAGCCAGAGTAATCAGGCAAGAGATAGAAATAAAAGGCATTCAAGTTGGGAATGAAGAAGTAAAAGTGTCAGTTTCTGCAGAGGATGTGATTCTGTATATATAGAAAGCCCTGAAAACTCCAATAAAAAACTATTAGGAACAATAAACAAATAGAGTAAATTTGGAGGATACAAAATCAATGTACAAAATCCACTTCTTTTTCTGTATGTTAACAATGAAACTTCAGAGAGAAATGGAAAAAAAGCAATTCTGTTTGCAGTTGCAACCAAAAGAATAAATACCTAGGAATAAACTTAAAGGGTATGTACTGAAAACTATAAATCATTATTAAAGGATTAAAAAAACAAAATTAAATGGATAGCTATTTTGTATTCATGGATGAAAGAATCAACATATTTAAAATGTCCATATTACCCAAAGCAATATACAGATATAATGCAACTCCCATTAAAATCTCAATGTCATTTTTTAATAAAGTAGAACAAAAAAATCATCAAATTTCTATGGAACCACAGGTGCCAAAAAGCCAGAGCAATCATGAGAATAAAGAATGAAGCCAAGGGTATCACACTACCTGACTTCAAATTATACTACAGAGTTATGATAAAACAGGTAGCTCAGTTGATGAGAGCATTATCCCAATAGGCTAAGGTTGTGGGTTTGATCTTCAGCCAGGGCACATACAAGTAGCAACCAATGAATGCATAAATAAGTGGAACAACAAAATGATATTTCCTCCCTCTCTCCCTCCCTCCCTCCCTTCTCCCTTCTTCCTTCCCTCCCTCCCTCTCTCTCTCAAAATCAATGGACTTGGCAGAAAAACAGACACACATACCAATGGAACAGAATTGAGAGCCCAGAAATAAAACCGCATGTATACAGGCATATAATTTTTGACAAAAGAGCCAAAAGCACACAATAGAGAAAAGAAAGACTCTTCTGCTGGGAAAATTGGAAAGCCATATGCAAAAGAATAAACTAGACTAGAGTTTGTTCCCCTTAAAAAATTATTCAGAATGGATCAAAGACCTAAATATAAGATCTGAAACAATAAAATACATAGAAGAAAACACAGGTACTAAACTCATGAACTTTGGTCTTAGACAAGATTTTATGCATTTGACCCCAAAGGCCAGAGAAGTAAAGGCTGAAGTAAATGAATGGGGCTATATCAAACTAAAAAGCAAAAGAAACTGCCAACAAAGCAAAACGGCAGCTGAACAAATGGAAGGTGATCATTGCAAACAACATCTTCAACAAGGGGTTAATATTAAAAATATATAAAGAACTCATCAACTCAACACCAAAGAGACAAACATTCAATTAAAAATGGGAAGAGGACCTGGACAGATACCTCTCCCAGAAAGACGTATGAATGGCTAATAGATACATGAAAAGATGTTTACCTTCACCGGACTAGGGAAATGCAAATCAGAGCTACAATGAGATACCACCTCATACCTGTTAGAATGGTTGTTAGCAATGAAACAGGTAGTAACAAGTGTCAGAGAGATTGTGGTGAAAAGGGAACCCTCATTCACTACTGGTGGAAACATAAACTGGTACAGACACTATGGAAAACAGCATGGGGGTTCCTGAAAAACCTTAAGAATAGAGTTACCATATGACCCAACAGTCCCTAGGGAGGAAGGTGCACTGGCTAAGAATGCAAGCATGCCAAGAGCATGACTGGCCAGTGGGGTCGGAGTGCTTGACTGTAACTGCCTTCCCAAGGCTGCAGTGCACTGGCTGTGCACCAAGTCTGGTTTTGGGGGAAGGGCAGCTTATCCCGTGATGCTGGGCTGGTGAAGCCTTTGTAATTGTCTGTGGTCAGGCCTGATGAAAATCACACATATGTTTTTAACTCCTCATATGTTTCATGTGAGGAGTTGGACTCCTCACATGATTCACCATGGTCTGGCTCCTGTCTTTTTCTATAGCCTCTTGTTTGGCCACATCTTGCCTTATATTCTGCAAAAATTCTGGAGACATTTAACTTTAGCATATACCCAATTTTTTCTTATTTGGCTTTGCTAATGCTATTCTTTCAGAAAGAATGCTTTTCTTTTTTTTTTTTTTATTCTTCTGGTTAATATCTGTTAACTCTTTGATTCAATTTGTGAGTTTTACTGTTTTCCAGAAAGCCTTCAGTTAGTTTGTGTAATACCCTTCCACTGTATTCCTAAGGAATATTTTGCATATGCTTTAATTGTATCTCCATGTATCTGTTTCTTCTGCTGGACTCGGAGGTCCCTGAGGATGACTGTCTGTCACCATCAAGTGACTTGAAATCTCTAGTACCTGCCCCAGGTCCTTGAGCTTTGTTGGTATTCAGTGAGTGTTTGCTGATTAAATGAATAAGTGAGTGAACGAGTGAGTGAAATATAAACTCATTAGTTTCTCACCCCTGATCTTTTCTGATGCGGCCAGCCCCCGGCCTTTCTTTTATACCCCATTTTCTCCTGTGGCCAGCACGGTATTCTGCTTCCAATTATTCGACCTCTGTACGTTTGCTTATGCTCTCTGAAAGCCTACAATACCATCTTCTTCGTGTATCAGTTGAAATGGGACCTCTTCTTGAAGATCTTTCTCAAAATCTCTTGCTTCTTAAATCATTTCCTGATCTCTTTAAAACATATGTGATCACTTTTTTTTTTTTTTTAATTTCCAAAGCAGCTCTGGATTTTTACTTTTCTTAAGGCTTGGATCTCATGCCACATAATTCTTTGTTGCTCATTTTATCGCATTTGTTAGAATGTACGTGCCTTGAGATCAGAGATTGTGAGCATCGCTCCACCAGTGCTTTCCAAATTGTAAGGGGCACTCAAAAATATTTGTAAACTAATGTACTTAAGATGAGGCAGAACTGGTCATTGAGAGCCAGAGCGAGTGAAATGTAGTAAAGAAAGAAAGGAAAATAAATCACTTCAGAATGTGAATAATTGCTTCAGAATTGAAAGTACTAGAAAGTTTCCAGGAGATGACAGCAACTATTGAAAGAATTGGCTTCCAACTGTCTTAAAAACCTGGAAGGGTAACATAATAAGTTTGTTCTCCCTTGAGGATAAGGAGCACATACTTTTTGCTAATTTATTTAGCTTGCAAAGCACAGTATATGTTTTTTTTTCTTTAAGGCTAGTTAAAATCAGTTATTTGCTTTCGCCAATTTTCCTGAGATTTCTGAATGAAAGGCAGGAAGCGTTGATTATACTGTATGGCTGCTGCATTTAAGCCTTTAAATTATTTAATGATAAAAATACCAGACTGTGGAGGCCATTTCTTTGCTTTTTCTTTCTCTCCTTATAACTTACAAACTGTCCTAAGAATGATTGCAACAAAAATGTGATACAGGGCTTAGTTTGAGAAAAATGAAGGTTCTAAATGCCAAAGCATTGAGTCCTGACTATGAGATTGCTTCATGTATATGCTTATAAACCATGTAGCTCTTCCATATTTGGGGCAAATGATGGAAGTTCCTAGAAATATTCAGTGAATATTAGTAGCTTCCAGGCATTTTAGTTACAAATGCTTACCTGCACTACACTGTACTTAGAATTTACCTCAGTTTTCCTTATTTGTTAGAAACAGCAAGAGCCTGCCTGGCAGGGCAGCTCCGGCGGTGGGAGCATCGTCCCGTACACGGAAAGGTTGTAGGTTCCACTTCCCATCAGGGCACACACCAGGGTTGTGGTTCGATCCCCCATCAGGATGTGTGCAGGAGGCAACTGATGAATATTTCCCTCTCACATTAATGTTTTTCTTCCTCCCTCCTTCTTTTCCTTCCTCCCTCCTTTCTTCCCTTCCCTTCTTTCTTCCCTTCCTCCCTCTTCCCTCCCTCCCTCCCTCCCTTCCTCCCTTTCTCCTCTTCTCCCTCCCTCCCTCCCTCTCTCCCTCTCTCTTTAAAAATCAATTAAAATATTCTCGGGTGAGAATTAAAAAAATAAAACAAAACATCAAGACCCTTATAACCCCTTCCCCCTACTCTTCCCCCCCCCCCGCCCCAGTCTATTGGCTTTGCTACTTCAATTTGGGGTGATGCTAATGCTGGAGAAATTAATGTTTTGTAATGGTTCTTTATTGGAATGTGTGCTGCTAACACTTGTTAATATAGTTTATAAAAATTTTGATTCCATTGAAATTTGCCATTTTATCACAGAGATGTTTAAACTCATACCAATATAGTAAACATCTTAGCCAAAGTAGCATGGCAGCAGCATTATCAAAGTGGCGTTGCCAGAATCTTCTGATCATGCAGATGAAGTCCAGCTCTGTTTCTCAGTAGCTCAGTGACTTGGCTTCTGATCCTCAGTTCTTCCCTGTTAAATCGGGGTTACATTCCTAATGTGCAGTGTTGTTTTGAGAATTAGAGGAGCTCACATGTCAAACACTTAGCAGAGGGCCTGATAACCATCTGGGCAATTGGTAAATTTTAACCCAGCCTCTTTCCAGGAACATAATGTAATACAGTACAGAGCTCTGCTCTTCTATTGTAGGCATGTTTTAGTTCAAGTGGAAAACTCAAGAGCATTAAATAAAGGGACCAAATCAGTACATATATTGAGTAATTCATTGGGAAATCAAAGTATCATCAGTATAATTGACTTGAGAAGCAGGGTATATTTGGTTTCCCAGGGAATTGATGTCTAATAAAGCCTTATATTTATTTCTTTTGTTGAGGTCCAGAAAGATCATGGGTCTATTATCATCCTTACCCATCCCAGACATTCTCACCGGCCTACTCCTTTTTCTTAACCTTCCTTAACCTGTCAGACAGATCAGTCCTACATCTTGAGTGAATTTAGCCAACTGTTTTTTTTAGCCTTGTACTTAGATTGCTGAGTGTAGGTGGTGGTGGGCAGGCGGGGAAGGACACACAGTCACCAGTGTCCTTGGCTCCACTCTGGATGAGGGCTTTCCCTGCTCAGCCAGAGCTTCGTAGCCACCTAGTCATCCATCAACTTTCCTGTAGCTGCTTTCTTCCACATTTCCCAAGGCAACTGCTGTGCATCTTATCCCTCTGTTTCTAACTGCAAAACCTGGTATTTAATAGAGAAAATAGAAAGAAACAGGCCTTTTTTTTTTTACTTCTCTTCAACCCTAAAGTCATTTATTAAAATACAGAGTCTTTCATCCTTTTCTCTTGTCACAGAAAGGGAGGTGACTTTGTTTTCTTCCAAGAAATTAAACTCTTTTCCCAGACCCGCACCTGTCCTCCTCCCCTTTGCCATCTTCAGGCTCTTCTATTTTTTGGACTCCGTTTTTCCCGTCTGCAAACATGCTCAACTCTGTTCTTTACCCTCTTTAAACCACCATGTAGCTTCCTAATTCTTTCTGTAGTCAAAAAATATTTTTAAAGGAAGTCAGTATTAACAGTCTCCACTAAAGCATCAGTTCATTACCGTTTAGTTATCCTTTCACATGTGTAATCGAATTGCTAATGGCATCACCAATAATCATTGTATCTGTTAGATGGCTTCAAAGGCAAGTGATAGGTCAAGTGAAATTCTCGTTTCATTAAATTTGTGAAGAAGAATAACCTTTTAGGATAAGAAGTGCAGGAAGCATTTGAGATCTTGCTCCCTTGTATATGTCATCAGTTTGGCTCAAACAAATGCATAAAATTCTGTAAAATAACAAAACAAAAATAAAAGTGCAGGTATGTAAAGGCTTGAGGACAACTCCATTTTCCTGCAGTTCCTGCTGTTTTGTGTCCCTGGAGGTATAAATTCACCCTCCAGCACCCCACCCCACCCCCACCCAGCCTGGCTTCTTCCTGGTTTTGTTAGAGGTGCAAGTAACTGAGTCTAGTGTTTCCCTGCTCCTCAGAAGAAAGGGAGGACTCCTGTCCCAGCCACTGAACAAATGTTTTGCATTTCGTTTTGGTGAACAGTGATTGCTAGGCACAATTTATGTAATGATGGGTTTAAAGTTAGATTCTGGAACCAGTCATTGGCAAGATGATCATAAGTGGCTTAGAGGGAGCCTTCCATAAGTCTTCAAATCATCCGAGGAGTGTTATCTGAACAAAACTACAATTCTTAAGGTGTAATTAGGGAAATTTGTTAGGAAAAAGGAAAGAGTAGAGAAGTGTCTGCTAGCTAGGGAACCAAGTGAGTATTTCAATTTTCTAATTATAAAACCCAAATACCCCCATTTGAACTGGATGCAGTTCAGATGTTTATCAGCCTGTGAATGGATAAGCGAATTGCAGTCTGTTCATATAATGAAATGATATTTGGCAATAAAAAGGGATGGAGAACTAATACATGCTACAACATGCTGTGACCCTCAGAAGCATTCTAATTGAAAGAAGCCAGTCATAGGCTTCTACATATTGTTTGATTCCATTTGTATAAAATATCTAGAATCAGTAAATCTGAAGAGAAAGTAAGCTAATCATTTCCATGGGCTGTTACAGGACATTTTAATTGAGTTTTGTTTTTGTTTCATTTGCACTGCAAGTCAACAGGAATACCACTTTAACTATAGGCTTCAACAAAATAAATGGCATGTAGAAGTACCCAAACACTTAAATTCATTACTAACTGCAAACAGTAGCTTACATTTCATAGCATTTCGTAGCACTTCCACATCTTCCATTTCACTCGCTTCCCCACAACGGCCCTGTGAGAGAGGCTGGACAGGCTCTGGTTACTTTATGTGAGGCAGTGGAGGCCCAAAGATGATGCGTGAGTTTTGCGGAGGTCATAGACCTAGTATGTGGTAGAGACAAGGTGATGAATTTTAAGTACTTTACTTGAAAACTTTAGTTTCTATATATCTTACAGTATAAATTAGTTACTAATTTTATTTTAAAGAGTTTCCCTGAAAAGGTAAGTTAGACTCATTCCTTTGGTACCATAGCCATATTGGAAATGTTAAAAAAAAAATGTATCTATTCTCATAACCCTTAAATTCTCCAAAAAGTTCCAATACTAATACAAATGCCTTCTACCAATCACTTACAGTATGACTTATTTTAAAATTGGTTCGAACTTAAGAAGCCCCAAGCCAAAGCAAGCACATGCAGTTAGTTACCTTTTCCCCTACATGCTGGGAAATACATGTCCATCCTCAAGGATGGGAGAATGGGGAATTACTCGTAAAGGGTATGGGATTGCTTCTTGGGGGAAATAAGCATATTCTAAATTAGATCGTGGCAATGGTTATGCAACTATAAATTTACTAAAAACCATTGTATCGTATACTTTAAACAGGTGAACTTTACAGTATATAAATTATATATGATGTAATTGTTTAAAACATAGAAACATGAAAGCTCCTCTTCATTCTTTGACCTTCTGGACATAATGTATGCAGAATTAAATATTGCTGCCCGTTCACTGATGAGTCTTTGCTGCTTAGTCCTTTATGGCAGCATTCTATTTTGGTTCTCCTATTATCTTACTGACTATAAGGAACAGTTGCTTTCTTCTCTGTTTCCTCGATCCTTTACTCTTCTGAAGTACTGTAGATATTGGAATTTCCCAGATTTTATTTATACTCTTCTCCCATCCTCTCAATATAGTTTTGTCTGGATCTAGCACACTACCTAGCTTATAATAACCACTTGGTAAACTTTTGTTAGATGATGGTCTGAATCCACTGACTCCCAAGCCTGATATATCTCTTAATTATATATCTCTAGCCAGGGTGCTTTTTTTGTGTTCCCAAGTAATATTGCTTACTTACTAGACTTTTCTGCCCAGACGTTATTAGGTATCCAGGACATGATTATTCTTTCCAACCACACCTCCCTAACCTGCATCACTTTAGTTAATTAGCATCTTTATCCCTTTACTGCCCCTTTGTGCAAACCTCAGTCTTACCATCTCCTTTTCCTTACCTCCTGTGTTGAATGTCTCTGCAAATCTGATCTAGTCCACGTCAAACATGTCTCTCGAATCTTAGCCTCTAGGCTCCAACCCTCTGCCTTTTTTATTTTCCTGCCACGTAACGTGCAAGGCTGATCAGATTAATTCTGTATTACTGAGGAAGCTTGGTTATCTTTTGACTAGATAACGTAAAGGTGACTACTTTAGTTGACTATACAAGCCCTTTTGAAATCTTAGTTCTAGACTTTTGTTTCCTACCCTAGCTTTTGTTATTTTAAGGCTGCTTTGAAATGATCCTTCTTACCTGAACCCCTTTAGATAAAAGTGCCTTTTTATGTTTCCATGGCCTTGTTCATGCTAGATTTTTTTTTAAAGATTTTATTTTTATTTATTTTTAGGGAGGGAAGGGAGGGAGATAGATACAGAGAGAGAGAGAGAGAGAGAGAGAGAGAGAGAGAGAAAGAAACATCAATGTGCGGTTGCTGGGGGTTATGGCCTGCAACCCAGGAATGTACCCTGGCTGGGAATCGAACCTGGGACACTTTGGTTCCCAGCCCGCGCTGAATCCACTGAACTACGCCAGCCAGGGCCGCTAGATTTTTTTTTTTTTTTTTTGCTTGTAATGTCATTTCTATTTTGCCCAGCAGATTCCTGTTTATCATTGGTGTTTGTTTTAAAAAGTCATATTATTAATTTTTCAATCAATTATTCACTAACGGCCAGCTTTGTTCCGGTTACTGTGCCTGATCAGTGAATCGGACACAAACCCTTGTCCTTGTGGAATTTACAGAATAGGTCCTCACTGAAACCCTATTGAGGCCCTCAGTCCTCCCAGGCAGAGCTCATTAGCACTTGGATCATAGCTACAATAGTATCCAGTAAGAGTCTCTACAGGAAACGTCATGTGAACAGCTCATTGGCTTTGAAGAACATGGGCTTATTATTTACTACTGATGGGTGAGACTTAGCTTCTTCAATTTAAAATGAAAATAACAGTATTTAACCATGGCAGGTTTGTTCGGAGACTTGGTGGTAATGTACATATGAAAGAGCACAACGTTTAGTACCGAGGAACCAAATGCAATAAATGCTGTCTATTTTAAAGTTACATTATTTTTGATACTTGATCATTTCCTTATCCTGATTATAACAGCAAAAAGAAAAAAATTCTAGACTGTGCCCAGTATAATCCATTTGTATGTATCAAAATTTGATGCATAGTAGGCACTCAACAAATGTTTGGTGAATTTTGTAAAAAATTAGATGTTTGGGGAAAATACATCAGATTTGTCTAAATAGGATGGCTACTGGGGTAAGTTTTAGGGCTTCTAGTCTCCAGCAACATAATCTATTTTAATTTCTTTTTTTAGTTGTCCTTTGCTAATTTTAATTTGGTAGTACAATTAACACTAGATTTTGATCTTCTCATAACTTTGCTTACTGGTGGAAATGCTGGGTGGATAAAAAAATGATTAACAGGCTAACAGTGATAGGAAAAGCTTAGGATTATTTCTTGAATAAATGACTTTGTTGTAAAATTATACTTTCATAAAATACTTCATGTAACAGCGAATTGAAGATGGGTGTCTACATGCTTTAAAATCAAGTAAAGAAATACACTGAATAGTACCATGCAGAAGTTCATGTCTACATAATATATAATTTTACATAAGTAATACACATGATGCTCTAGGGACTCAATTTAATACCAACTCCTGATGTTTAGCCTCAATACAGAAAGAATGCTGCTTTAGAAGATGCTTCCTCTCTGAAATCCATGCAATTAAAGGGTTCTTTTTTTTCCTTTCATTAAGATGGCATAGTGCATAGATCACCTGCATTTGACTTATAGCTGATACTTGGTAAACAGAGGTTTTAGTTAATATTTTTTCTATCTATTTGCATGAAGGCACTGTGGATTTCAGTTTGTGAGATAAAGCATTCTTTTATGTTGTGTGATACCCTATCATACCTGAACATTATTTCACCAAGATTTATGCAGAAAGTGAAACCTTTCTAAAGCTGAAGCCCTTTTATCTTCTAGCTGACAGTGCACGGAAAATGTTTACTCTCTTCTGGAGGTTACCATTTAAGTTGTAATGTCTGGCATGCATTTTTAATCTAAAAATATGAAAATAGAAACTAGCGAGATACAAGAGTTACAAAAACAGGTAATATAAAAATTAAGAATAAATACGAAGTACTAAAATTTTCTAGGATTTAGAACTTTTCTCTGGCCATATTTAATATTGGCTTTTGTTAAGGTCATAAATATTTATCAGGTATTGTCACAAGAAAGTAGGTATGGTGGAAAATGGGAAATTTTTCTAATGTAATTTCACGGTGACAGTTTTTTTAAAACTAGCATTCTTTTATTGATGTAGACCCAAATCACATTAAAATGGCAGTGAAAACATTGAGATGACACACACACACACACACACACACATTTAGCTAATAAGTGTCAATATATTTAGGTTATACAATATATATATGTGGAATACTTACATAGTTATCATTGATTTCAGTAATTAGCATTGTTCTACTTTAATAGAACACTATCAAGAAAATCTCCCTTAATGTACTATGAACTTCATGATTTCAGTGAAATAAAATGTTATTGTTTCTCTTTTGTTCTTGATTTTCTTTAGTGCATTGAATTTTGCCTGGTTTTTTTTTTTTTTTTTTTGAGAACTATCTATTCCTGGTCTAGACACCTTTTCCTATAGCAGGGAAATATATACTAACTGTGTGACTACTACTGATAGCCTCTGAAGGGCCTTCTTCAGGTTCCCATCTCCAAGATTAGATTTAACTCTGGGAGAGAGGAGCATGAGCATTGTACAGAGAGAGAAACGTATAGGGTGTTCCCATAGTACCTTGTTGTTCTCCTAGCGTGGTCATATAACACTGAAGACTGAGCATTGTACAACTCCAGGAGTGCCACTTACACAGATTTTGGTGTGAACTGTGTCCCTTGAAGTTGTGCAATTTAATAGCGACTTGAGTTCTGCTCTATCATACGTGTTGTTTTGAATTTTTGTTTTCACATTTGTCTTCTCCATGAGGCCAGTAACAATATCTTTTTTTGAAGGCTTTATATTTTATATTTACATTCAATATTATATTAGTTTCAAGTGTTTAGCATAGTGGTTAGATATATATACCTCAAAAAATGTTTCCCCCACATCTAGTGCCCACCTGAAATTATACATAGTTACTACAATATTATTGACAATATTCCCTTTGCTGTACTTTACATCCCTATGACTGTTTTGTACCTACCAATTTGTACTTCTTGATCAGGGACAATATCTTAAAGCCCTTATATCCCCAGCATCTGGCTCAAGGTAAAGAGTCAGTCATTGTTATTAGAAAATACTTTAGAATTCTATTTCAGTGTTTGTTTATTCATACAATACACTGTTAATTGGCTGTTGGCTTACCATACTTTCTTCAAGAAAAACTGAACTTTAAAAAGTCTTCTTATTTACATGTGAAAAATAATACATTACTTATGGTTGGACCATTCAACTATTAGATGAAGAATGTGGATCATACTTTAGTTATTCTTTGTTTTAATACTTCTACCTTTTCCAACTGATTATCACTTGGCTTACTCTTATTCATTTGTCTTATCTGATCAACTCACTGCTCACAGTGGGCCTAGGAGAGGGAGGAAACATCCTGTGTCTCTGTGCCCGAGTTGTAGTTCCTTCTAAGATTCATGTCAACAGTGTATTCAGTCCTGTTTTTGTCAAACAGAAAAGACATATTTTGTATAGTATGTCAAAATGGCATTGTTTTGTATTCTTTTATGTATAGTGGTATGTTAAAGGCGTGTACATACAAATAAATGTAAAGGTTTTTTTAAAAGCAGGAAGATAATTAGATGACTTATAATTAGAAAAAGACAGACTTACGTTGTAATTTTAATCTGACATTTGGACATGAGGCCAAAAATTGGGGAGAGATTATTAGAAAGAAAAGTTGGAACATTTAATTTTATTTTCCAGTATCATTCTCAACTTTCAAAGACACATGTATTCTTGTTAGTCAACCGTTTTAGTACTTGGAGGCTGTGTCATGAGACGGGACCAAACTACAGCAACTTGGGTAGAGAAGGCTTTGTTTCCAAACCTCATATAGAGAGCCTAGGCTCTCATCCTTAACTTGCATACTTTTTTGTGATAACTTAGTTTTAATTCCTAGTAATAATGGATAAAAATGGCATTTGTGAGTGTTGCATCATGTAGTATGAATGTAATTTTGAGGGTAGGTGTGGTATGTAGTGATGTAGACAGACATTTGTAGGGTCTCAGAATAAGTGATTTCTCATCCATGCTTGTATGATTTCTTTTTAACCATACCATGATGATCACTCCAAAAAAATAATTCATTTAGTTAATTCATAACATTACATAATGTTAATTCATAATGTGGGATCAGTATACCAAATTTGCCAATTTTTAATCCTAATTCCCCTAGTAGGCCGGGGCTTTGTGGGAGAGGCTGGCAATATTCCTTAAGTGAGAGGGAAATCTTTATGTGAATGATCAAAATTACAGGAAGTTGATAATTGAAAGCTGCTTCTTTTCCTTTTTGATTCTATCTGAAATGACAAATCATGCCTCTTTTTTTGGCTACAGAACTTTATATACTGAGTATATGTTGTTGGAAGGAGTAGGGTCGAGGGGACAAAACATTACACTTTTAGGCCCACGTTTGTTACTGTGTAAATGACTTGAAACATGCTAGTAATTACCCTCATCTGAAAAAATGAGTATGACTTCTTTCCAAAGAACATGTATTACTCTCACCATCAGAAAACGGATGATAAATGTTATTGTTTCAGATGAGGCCAATAAGTACTCCATTATCAGCGACTTCCTGAGGGTTTGTATCAAACTATATCACCTGGAGCCGTGCTTTTTTACGGAGAGACTCTCAAAAAAATTGCTCTCTAGGTGATTTTTGTAATCCATTCTATGTCTGTGCTCAGAAGTACGTGGTGTTTGCTTTGTGTTTGGATTGCTTTAAATTGTTGTGCAGGAGGTCGTCTACTCGTATGGAGACCGTAGTCTGAGACACAGCTTATTACAAAGATTATCATGCGGAGGTGTAAAGGTCTTCCTTCTATTTGCATTGTATCTCCCTAGTTTTTACTTTTGGTAGAATATTTACACTTGAAGACAGAAGCATTATTGTCAGTATATGTGAAATTTATCTTAAAAATTTTTTTACTATGCAAACAAATTCTCAGTCCTGCTGGACCGGTGCTTTTGTTTTAGCCAAATGTCACTACTGCGGCCATTTTTTGTTAGTGTCGAAGAGCACAAAAATACATAGTATAGTTCTTCCTTCTAATTTTGGTTATTATTCTGACAGATACTGTCTTTGAGTTACTTGATAATTTGTGGCTTTACAGTTCCTCTGGTTTTTCTACTGTTTGACACAACCTACTGCTATACACGCTTCAGTAGTCTTTGGATTTGACTTCGCTCTCGTGCATTATACTACAATCTTTTGTTACCTAATTTAGTGATAATTTTATAATAGCTTAACATCTCTTATAATTTTAATTGTTATCAAGAAGAGTGACATTATTTAATTTGACTTAAAATTCAGAAGAATGGATGAATGACAAATTAATAATTTACTACCTTTGCATAATACTGAAGCCTAGAATATTAGAAGGATTGATGGCAGTAAAGGTTAACAAATTTTAGCAGCTTTCATTAGCTTTACATGGTCATATGTTTGTGGTGCTGACTGAAATAGGTTCTGTAGGAGATCTCAGTCTAGGGAACTAATTACTTGTGCCGATTGCCGCGCTGATGAATAGACCCTCATTGTATCATTCCCCTGAAGACGAGGAGCAGCCTGTGATTCACGACTGCATCCTGGCTGATATTTGATAATAATTTTAACAGATAAATGTAGGTAGGCAGAATGATGAAGTGCCTATCCAGGCTCCATGACTATCGAAGCCAAGCACAGAGCCATCTGTTTGCCTTTGCCCCTCTCACCTAAGGAGAATTTTAGCGTATTAATTGAGTTCAAACAACTGTTATCTTTTGCTTGTATGTATATTCTTTATGTTTCTTATTTCTTCTTAAATGATATAATATTAGTTTTCTTTCAAAATATAGTCAGCAAAATAACAAAGAATAAAAGAGCTTTTCAATTTTTCTTTTTGAGGACTGCAAATTTTACACTTTTTGGCACTTCATTTTGATTATATCTCATTTCTATGCATGATCAAAATCAACAAAGGGAATCTTTGATGTTCTCACTGTCTGTCCAGCATTCTCAGAAAAGAGCATGGATTCCTATTGTTTTCAAAAAATATTCTATTTAAATAATATATTGTTTGTTGCCTATGCTTTTACTAATCTGGGATAATTTTTAATTGATAAAGTAGTTATTTATAAGTCATTTGAATTTTTAGAGGTAGCATCTTTAAAACATCAAAATAGGGGTAACTTACATGTGGGTATTTTGAGACTATCAATTGGTCAAGACTACTAATTTGTCAAAGCTGACAGGTACAATTTTATTAGCTCATGAAATACAAGTGAGATTTTATTTTGTATTAGTCATTCTTACAGAAGTTTTGATTATGAATTTTTAAGATTTCATTATCAAACCATAGGTTTTTAATGTTCTGTATTTTAATGAATAAATATATTCTGCAAAGATATTTTCTCTTCCTGTAACTGAAAAAAAAACTTCACATTAGCATTTTCTTTATAAAATGTTTTCCAGCATGTTAGACCATGATTAGTTAACAGGAGAGAAAGTGGACATTTGTACATTGCCATATAAAGGGTCTACATAATTGGGGAAAATAGAGACGTTGAATTGAGTGAACCCTTTTTAAAAAATAGATTTCCAAAAGTATGCTTTTGATACAACAATTATTGCACATCATATAGCATGTAGTTTTTAATTAAATATAAAAACAGACTACATAAAACAGAAATCCAATCTGATTTGCTTGAAAATAGATTGCTATTTCACTCTATAGGAATGGTTTATTTAAAAACAGTAAATGGAAAAGAAATGCATTTTCTTGTGTTGTTCTAAGCCTCAGGGGCTAAATGTAATGAATATTTTAAGAGATTATTTTAATTAAATTCCTGCACATCTAAACAGAGTAATATTTTATTATCACATACATAACCATGTAACTGAGATATTCATTAAAGTTAACACTTTCTGGACCAAGAATTCATGGTATGATTTACTGACCTTGTACAAAAAGGCACAAATTAGGAAGAAAAATGAAGGGGGACAGACTTTGATTAATATAGGTAATGCTATACCATATTTATAATAGCCTTTTCCCTATTCTGGTTTATAAATGCAGCCACAGAGAAAGGTGCCCTGCTGAGGCTGAAATGAGGCTGAAATCAGAGCACATGCCACTGGAGTGTGGGGAAACTGATCACACTGTCAGCAATTCATTTCAAAATGATGTATTTAGTGCTCATTTCACCTTCCAAGAAAAAGGAAAAGGAGTTCCTTAGACTGGAAGGTGATATTGTTATTTTCAAGGACATACCTAAGTTAAAGATTGCAGAAAGGGGAGTGTGAAGTGGAGGGAGAATTAAGGGGAAGGGGAGGGAAAAAAAGGCAGAGCAAACAAGGAGAGCTTTATGCAGAAATTCAGTGCTACCACGCTGTTTGATAATTGCTAACATATGTGGCTTCTCTGTTTCATTGTAGTCGTCCTCGTGAGTTCTGGCGCCTTGACTACTGGGAAGATGACTTGCGGCGCCGGCGACGATTTGTGCGTAACCCTCTAGGATCGACACATCCTGAAGCGACACTAAAAACAGCCGTGGAACATGGTCAGTGTGTAAACCAGTCCTTGCCAGTAGCAGCAGGTAGAGCACTTGGTAATGAAGAGCATAACTTCATTATTACAAGGCACTGTAAAGTGGTCCAACACCACATTTCATAGTTACTCACCCCAGAAGGAGAAGTTAAATTTTTTATAGTTAGTGTAGGGTCCTATTAAATTATGGTGTCAAGTGTATTTATTTATTATGTTACACATGCAAAACTTACTTAACATAGACCCTTTGTTTCAGAGTAGGAGGATAAAATATTTCTCCTTTTAAGTGACACATTCAGCTGAGTAAATTAATCCAGGATGCCTGCCTTAAATCCATGAATATCAGAAAGACAGCATTTACAAACCAAATAGGTTTCTAGGCTCTGTTGTGTGTGTATGATTTTCCCTCAAACATGGTATTTGAGCATGAGATTATGAAGTGGGAGAGATAGTAATAAATGTCCAAGTGCCTAGATACTTTCTGAGCCTTGATTTGTAGATGGCTGTGACAGATGGCTCCTGGAAAAAGAGAATAGACATTATTTTCAAACGTTCCTGTTCTGCATCATCTTCTTATCAGAGCTTAACAAAACATTTTTCCCCTTTTTGATATAATGTGTATCACTATGATTCAGTTTAGTTAGAAGCCTGATGAGCAAATTGGAAAAACTGGAAAAGTCCTTTTGATTTGAGGGTTTATTCTCTTTGGGCATATGATTTCATTTAATATTTTAATAATTTTTGAAAGTCAATTAAGATATATTGATTAGTGAGGAAAATGTCCCTCATTACATTAAAATTACTTTGACTTTATAAAGTATAAATTGGTTATTTTTTGATAAGAAATAATTTTATTTTCCCTTTTGTATAGCATTAGTTTAATATACAGCAGCTTATGGTTAAGTGATAGTATCTGGTATACAAAATATATGTTAAATTACATTCGGTAAAGGTAGCAAGAATTTATATTAAACGTATGTGATCCTAGGTTTGGCCTCAGTCAGGCAGCTTAACCTCTTGCACTCAGCCTTAAAGAGCCATTTCTGGAAGAAAATGTCCACAATATGTCATCAGATATAACACCAAATGTGACATCAGTCCTTTAAAATAAATGATCATACAGAGAATAGTCAATAACAAAGTGATCTAAAAGCAATAATAGTCTCAGAGCCCTACATCTTCAACTGCAGGAGGTGGAGAGGAGAAATAAGGTGTAGAATTAATTAGGCCACTTTGCTTTTAAGGATCATGTACTGTTTATGTGGTGTTCCAAATTCCAGAGTCATATATATATATATATTTTTCTCTCCTGTTTTTGTTTTTGTTTTTGTTTCTGTTTTGTTTTTGGTTCATGACCCTTACATTAAAAAAAATCAGCCTTTTTTATCCTTTGCAGTCAAACAGATGCTACCATGTGCCCTTAAAATTTAATGGGTATTTTTCTGTCTCCTTAACTGTCATTTCACATTGAGCTGTGAGTTCTGAAGTCAGTGAATGAAAATGTTATGAAATTTTTTCATTTTATGTCTGGAGAGAGGGACTTGCTTTCTCAAGTTGCATAGAGGCAAACTGTTAATGCTTTTATTTGAGAGAAATATCTGTAACTGAATTTAAAATTTGTGGTATAGATTTAATTAAAGCACTTATTAAAATCTATTTTTATAAGAAAAGTATATTTACCCTTTAACCATTTAGAGGAATATAATCTTCCTTATAATGAATAAATTTTAATCTTATTGTTCAACTTTACATTTTAAAATAATATTATTGTGTCAAATTTCTTAATGCCAAGAGGCTGATTTAAAAAAGGTATTTATTAGCAATGTTTACTGTCATTTATTTAAGACTTTTTACATCCTGTATAGAAGCAGATTTCACTCTAAATGCTGCAAATAGTAATTGAAAGATTAATATAATATCAATTACTTGCCTATATTTTATTATGCATTTTCACATTGAGAGAGAACTTCAGTTAAGCGTTTTATGCAATTTCATTCTGCTTGGTAACCTTTTACACTAATCTTATAATGGCTAATATTTAAAAGGCTCTGAAAAGATTAAAAACATTTAAATCTGAAATGTATATTTTAAAAAATTAATCAAATGTGTAGGAGATTCTTCAGTAGTCTTGCAATTAAGATGAGTCATAGTTAATATAACACTTTCTGAAAAACGTACAAACTCTAATTATACTTTGTACATAGTTTTTTTAAATAATAAAGAAATATTAGTTTTGGAACTTAGTACATACATTGTACCATAGTAGTTTGATGTCATAATTTATGCTAATATGTAAGCAAAGAGCTTTTAAAATATTTTATTAAATAATTTTACGCTTGACATTCACTTTTAATTTTGTGTTATGAAAGTCTGTTTTTTAATACTAAATAACAATAGGAAACTAATGAAAATAAACATACTAAGAGTCAAGAATGCCAAATAAACAGTACAATCAAAAAACAGTTGAAATTACAGAATTTAGCATGGATAAATACTATGCTTTAATGTGAAATTCGAGTATTTAAAATAGATATTACTGAGGCTGTACCAGTTTTATATTGTTTTATGACTTCTCACTTTTGTTTATCATTGATTTAACAAAGGAGACAGGACATTTTGAAAATGTAGAATCTTAAAACCTCATGGAGTATATTATCATCATCAAAGGATGACATCTGAATAGAAATGCTGTTGGAGATTAGTTATATATTTTAGTCGTGAGAGCCATCTTTTTTATGGATTGATGTGATTTGAAGGAAAGCCTCTGGTGTAAAGGTGGCAGAGTAAATACCTGAAGAGTGATGTGCTCCGTTCGGGCGATCAATACTAGCCCCATGACTCTACTTCTGGCTACCTTCTAGTTAAAAACAAATTTTTTAATTCTGACAATTTAATTGCCCTTCCCAAGTTCACATTAACTTGCTTGGGGAAAAGGGCTTTGGGTAATTTTTCAAAGAGAGACCCTCCAAAGTGGTTATTTATAAAAGTCATTTTGTAATGGGAGATTTCTTGAACTTTGCAGAAACTGCATCATATTTTAAAATTAAAACTAATACTTCCTCTTATGATTAAATATTCTTTATGGAAATTAGCGGCAGCAAGCAGAGGTGGATATTTGATTCTTCTGGGCATTTTCATCCCTTTTATAGTTTTAAAATTTATTAGAAATCCTTCGTAAGTATTCTTAACAGTCTTCTAATGCACAGAACCCAGTCTGTCAGCTATTCATTATCACAGCATTTAGATCTGGAAAGAACGTAAGGCTCAAGTCTAGTCTAACGCTATTGTTTACAAAAGAGGAAACTGAGGAAACAAAGGACCAACATAATTCTTGGTAGATGATAACATAATACCTTGGCACAGGTAACCCATGATTAGTCATATTTTTTTTTTTACCATTGTTTTATGCTGTCTTCTAAAATCCATTGTTAAATGTAATGGGAATTTTATATTCAAATTGAAGCCACGTGAAACATGTTTTAAATGGTAGAAAATTGGTTTTAATTCAAACACTAAAAGAGCTTAGCAGTAGAATCCTATCGAATTCAAGACTTTTTTTTGTAGAGACTGCATGCTCATAGAAATATATGAGGAGGATTTAACATAGGTTAAAAAGTATCTTGTAATCATATGGAATGATACAAGTACCTCATCTGGTTTTGTAGTGATGACAGACTATGTAAAGATCCTAAATGATGCCATTCGCTCATAACTTCAATAATGCCAGATGATATTTCCTTCTTCTTAGGATCCACATACACTAGGTTCTCTATCTGACACTTTTAAGGGACCCGTGATCATTGGGAGATGAACTTGGTTCGTTCCCCTAATCATCCTTTGTAGTTTCACTAATTTTTCTTCAAATGAGTCTTCTTGACTTGGAAACCTTTGGAAACTGCACAAACTATAAAAAATGGAATTATTTTAGGATAATAGTTGTGTATAAGACATTCTTTCTGTTTCTTGTTAAGAATGAACAGTTGCGGCATGTGCTTCACAACACACTAAGTGGGTGCCCATATTTATTTTATATACATTTGAGGTCACTTTATTTCAGTAGTAATCTTTTTTTTTAAAAAAAAAACGAAGTGTCTTAATTCTTTAATAACTTTACTGTAATATGGACCACTGATTACCATTTCACTGCTGCAGTAGACTTTTAAAAGGAGATTTTTATATCATAGGTGCAACAGTTTTCTATATTCTTACATTTGAATTTTGTTTACCTAGCCTGTTTTGAATATAGATGAATCAGCTCATGTCCAGTGCTAGCTCTAAAGAACCTGAACTTCACTTTTTGGAGAACCATCTATTCTCTGAGTCTGCTTATAGCTCTTAGCTTTAGTGAATCAAAAGTCATGATTCAAAGAAAGCATTTTTGACAAATTTATCCAATTTATGTAACAATTGTCCTCTAGTTATTAAGTTAGAATAAATATTAACTAGAATAAAATGTGAGATTAGATGAAGGCAATCTGTTAATGGTGATATGAAAATTTAAGCAGTTACCATGTTTGGTAGTAATTTTATTATCCAGAAAAGATCTGAATCAAGCTTTAAAATTGAACCAAAAGTATGTTCTGACTTCATCCAATTGAACTTTTATACAGGCATACAATATACTCACAGAAGATATCAAAATGCTTGATACTTGTTTCAGTGGTTGATTGAGTATGAGGCAAACTTTTGTTTGCCTTATACTTTTCCCAGCACATAAACATGATAATTATCTTTTATTTAATGCTTGGGACAGTTTTGTTCTAATTTTGAAAACAAAACAAAGTTCTTTAGCAGAGAGCTATTAGACCACTGAGGATTGAGCGCCAGCGCATGTGGTGTGTATTAGAGCACTGTTGGTGATTTTACTGCTGCTAACTTAAAATCCTCCAGGGGGAGTTAATTACAGGAAAACCATTCTAAATATCAGTAAGCTGCATATTTTCCATGACAAGAGGTTTTTCAGTTGAGGTTGAACAATTCCAGGATCTGAGCTTGTAAAAATAAGTAAATAAATAAAAAGTGGGTGTTTGTATGTGTATAGTAGGCCTATAATACTTTAAAATTTTTTCATAAAATTTTATTTAATTCAGAAGTTACTGTGTTTTAATGTGTCAGCATGATGAAAACATATTTAAAAACACTTTAAATTCCAGTTGCAAGGAATAAAAAATTATATTTAATGGTCATTTAAATGAATGGGAATTTATTTGCTGAGCTATTTTATATCCCCACTGGCTACTATCATTTTTTTGGTAAATGTTTGCAGATTAAAGCCCCCCCCCCGTTTTTTTTTTTTTTCAAATCAACTTGGTGTACTTCACAACATGTATGGCAATAATCAGAGAAACTAATGATCGAGGTGTTGAATTTAGTTGTTTTTTATATATTTGGCATATGTTCATAATATGCAGGTTTGGAAATGAATTCTTTTTATTCTTTGCTTTTTTATGGTAATTCTGACTTAACCCTCTAACATGTGCCGTGTGAAACTTAAGAACAGTAAACTAACCAGTAGATTACGAGTCCATCCATCTTTGTTTTGCATAGTGGAGAGAGCCCAGATTCTGGTGCCCCAGACTCCTGACTCGACTCAGTAGCTGTGTTGCCTTGGGCAAGTTATATAACCTTCTCTGAGCCTGTTTATTCATCTGAAAAGGAGAAATTAGAAGGGGGGTGGGTTATGAGAATTAAATGAGTTAAATATGTAAAGTGCTTTGAACACTCCCTGGCACATGATTAGTGTTCTTTAATATTAGCATTGTTATGATTTCTGCTTTGACGAACGAATTTAAGTCTGGAAAATGAGAATGTAACATGCTGATTTTGTACTAAAATCTGACTGGCAGTTGTTAATTAAGTACAATGTACTTTATAAGGAAATGTAGACGATGATGATTTCTATTTCTCAGCGACCAATTTATTTTTAGTAAACCGGAGAAGTCCTTGTTTGGGCTAAGGGCAGTGTTTATGATTTCAAAGTAAGGAAACATAAATACTTGAATATAAACAATGACATAAAATTTATACTGTTATTTTCTTAAAAATTATTGGATTGGGGTATATTTGTAGCTTGTAAAAACAAAGCCATTTAAATTAGATACTTAAAAATTTTTTTCAAATATTTATTGAGACTTTTATATGTGTGCAGCATAGGAAAATAAGGTTTTACTTACCACATAGCGGTTATTCAAAGTTAAATATAGAAAGCTTCTTTTCATGACTTTGTTATTGAATAGAAAGTATCTGTGTTTTTTTAAGTAGTGCCATAAGTATTGTATGTAAATGATATAAATGGTGAACTCACAGTAAATATAATAAAAATAAACTTTTACCTTTTAACACTTTCCATACGATGCCTATTAAATTCAACGAACCTTTGATTTCTCAGGAGAATCAGGTAACAAACACATAATTTGACTATGTAGCATAAATTATATAGATAAATATTAGTCATGTTACTGCAAACTGAGCGCTTTATCCTTTGTGGGCTTTGGACGCGATGCCCAGGCGGAAACTGCAGAGGAGAGCAGAAAGCCGGGCAGTCTGATTTCCATATCAATAGCTGCTGCCCGGGCGGATCAGGTGCTTTGCCTCTGGGAATTCCCTAGCTGGAAACCAGGACTGGGAGGAAGGACCATGCTAAACTTTCCCTTATGTGACACTGTGAGCTTTCAAAATTCACAGTCCAGCAGTTGGTATCTGCTTTTACGAATTTCTTAAGGAGAAAGCTGCCCAGAGCGGCGCAGTCAGTCTGGAGGGATGTGGGTTTTTGAAGTCAGAATCAGGAGTTTCAGTGCTTTCCCCTTTTGGCTGCACCTCTGCTCCCGTCTGTGGTTCCATTGTTGGCCCCGGGTGCTCCGCAGAGCTCTCCCCTCACTGTTTGGATTTGCTGTCCCCTTCCCTCTGTCTGCTCCTGTCCTGCAGCCTTAACAGTGCCTCCAGTCTGTGCTGCTCTCTCCACGGGCTGCTGCAGCTCAGGCAGTGGGAGGCTCTCCGCCCAGATGCCTCTCATCCCAGGCTTTCTGTTATGGTTGCCCCCGGGGTGTCTTAGCCCTTTAGTTTAAACACATGGAGGAGGTAGTGTTTGAGCCTCCACTTAGTTTCCACACTGCCTTGCTCTTGGTATTTGTCTAAGGGCTGAAGTGGGGGTGTGGGTGGGGTGAAATGTGGGCAAGGGCAAGGAGGGAGAATGGAGTTAAGAGGAAGAGAAGGCAGCTTCCAAGAGCTGCTAGAGCTTTATGCGTGTCAGACGTGGCTCCAGGATGTGGTCTGAATCCTCATTGGCTGTGACTCTCCTAGCTCTGGCCCTTCTTCCTCTGGACTCTCCTCCACAGCCACTTCCCAACCATTTCAAAATGCTTGTCACTGTAATATTATTCCAGGAGTGAATCAGTCTTTCTTATTTTTTCAGTGTTAGGTGGGTATTGTTTGTAAAAGTAGGTTGGAATTTTTTCTACCGACAAATTTCCAAAAATGGGCTGCTTTCGAACCCTCTCCAGCCCTAACTATAAGTAAATAAATGGTTCTGTGAGTGGTGCAAGGGTCACATTTGATGGGATTAGGGTGCTTGTTCAGGGCAACGTTAAACTAGGTTTGGGGAATCGTGTTTGTCAAAATGCACATGTGCGCCATCCCAGTCACCCTCCCCACTGTGGATGAACGTGTAAAACTGATGGGCCATCTTTGGCCACCTAGCCTTACCTCAGTTCCCTGCCCCTCTGCCACAGTGCTCTTCCCAGGGCTGATGGACAGCTTTGTTTCCTTTTCATTTCAGCTGCAGATGAAGATATCCTTGCTAAAGGAAAACAGTCCATCAAGAGTCAGGCTCTAGGAAATCAGAACTCAGAAAACGAGGTTCTCCTGGAAGGTGACGACGATACTCTGTCATCCGCGGACGAGAAAGATTTAGAGAATCTTGCCGGTAAATCCAGTGGCTGTGCAGCTATTTCAGCTAGCTCTGGGCCAATAAGCATCTAATTACTTACTTTTTCAGCTGAGACCACTACCAAGGTCACACCCACAATTACTTTAGTTATAAAGATTTTGTGTTCCTTCAAACATTGTCCTCCTGCTCTTCAACGTTTCTCTTTTGTTTTCCTATTCTATTCATTATGCTCATTTTTAAAATAATTTTCACTGAAAATGAAAAAAAGTTTAAAAGCAGCAACAACAAAGCAAAATTGCTTCACTCATCCCATGAGAGTTACCTAATCTCTATATTATAAGAGTTGTAAGTGAAATTCTGCCAACTGTTTTGCAAATAAAGCTTGGAGGCAGGTGAGCTATTTGCTTTGATATACAGGTCTTAGTGAACATGTTGCATATACATTTAACTCTCTCAAAAAATCCATTTCAAGAATGCTATGGCATTACATAGGATTCACATATTTTACCTGATGTAGAAATTTTGATTTGCACTCTGCAGATTTTCAGTTTTACTTCCCTTATGGGAAAAATTCTCTTGTTTAGCCTGAAATTTTAGTCATTCATTAAATGGCCTTTTTTTTTTTTTTTAATGTCTGTGGCTCTGTTCCACAAAGAGGAAAGTCTGAAAGATTTCTATGATTTCTTTAGGGAAAAATATATCAACTATTTTGATAATTTTCATTTAAGAGAAAAGACATTAGAAGTCTTATATTTAATGACATATATCTGCAACCTGTACTACTACACAGTGAATGCTAATGAAAAGCAAAAATGGATGATGGCATCTTCTTTGAGGAACCATAAACCTCTGTGTAAAGTAAAACAGCATTAGTTGGAGCATACTGTTAAGGGGTTTCAGACAGGAATAGAGAATAAGGTGGACAGTGCTGTTCTCTAGTCTTTTCCTTCCCTTCATATCCGTTTACCTATTTCTTCCTCCTTTATTTTGCTTGCATTCTTGCTACTAGTAATGCATTCATATAGTAATAGAGGTGAAAGGGGAGTTTAATTATATAATCCTGACAATGGCAATAGGATTAAGAAGTAATCCACACTAATAAAGTGGTGTGGGTTAGAAATGAAGTGGAAATTGTCAGGGGTCTTCTTTAGGACCTAGGCCTGCCCTAGCTCCTGCAGCTGTCTGCTTACCCTGTAATTGAATGTCTGAGAGTGATTGAAAAAATGTTATTTCTTCTCAGGATTACATGCTAATGTACAGAGGGCAAAGGAGACAGCAAAAGAACACATAGCTGCTTATTTCATCCATTTATAGGGATGAGCTTTGGGAAATCATGGCTGTTCCGCAGCTATCTGCTGCCCATCTGCAGACACAATGTATTTGTACATTGGGAATAGAGGGCAAAACCTGCTCTGATCTCCGCAGAGCATCCCTTCTATTGTCCTACTGGCACACATTAAGATTGATGTGAGATTAAGGACCAACACCCTTCTAACAATCGATGGAAATGTCAATTCATCTGAATTTTGAAACACTTATTCACCCATCGATTACCTGAATAGGTGTGCTGTGTTTGTAGGCACTATATTAATTCAGACCTCTAAGTGCCGATCTTCTCGGGCTGTTTTCTTCACCTAGAGATTTGTGCAGTGAGAAGCTGACATGGAATATCAAATTCTTACTGCATCAATCTCCACATAAACATATATGTATGTATAATATGGTCATTATTTTTAGTCCTTATTTTAGGGTTAGCTCTAATACACTTTGTGTTCTTCTATCTGTATTGAATCTATTGTTTTCAGTAGCAGGCTGATTTGTCTCTTTGATAAGCCCTGTGGAGATTTGATTATTCCAATAAAAATTCATTCACTTGGAAACCCACCCTCCAGCTGTTTACTCCCAGAGTCCCTGAACTACACTAATATTAGATTTGGAAGCACTGAACAATATTTAACAGTGGAAAGGCAGGCTTAGGAAATAAGTATTTTTACCAATCTTTCACGGGGAAAGTTGTTATGGAAGAGGTTTTATGTCAACCTGGCACAAAATCTTTACCAAAGAATATGGTGCAGTGTTTCTCACTTTGCTAATAAGCTAGTGATCTTTTTGTAATCATGCCTCAGCCAAACTCTAAGCTAACCTCTGGCCTTGGGAGCCTATTGAGTCCTCCTTGCTCCTGGTTGTTGTTCCATGTTGTTTGATAGCCTGAGGCGTGTTTTCTAAATGGAATGTGGATGGGCTTATTTAGGCAGAGCTGCCCTTTTACCAGGAGATTAGACCAAACCTTTGCAGACTCCCTGTAAAATAATTGCATCCCAGTTTACTGTTAAAATTAACCGCCTGTTATAAATCTCTTAGTATAAGAATTCTAACTTTGCAATTTCAGAGGAAGTTTTTTTTTTCGGGGGGGGGGGGGGGAAAATTTGTAAGTGTAGGAGTTGGCAGGCAATTCGGTGCTAGAGGTGAGAATTTTAAAATTAAATAAAATTTCTGTGTGAACTTACTTGAATTTTTGAAAAATGTCATTTCAACTTGTGCGGCTTGCCTTTTCACTTTGGCAGGTCCTGTTAGCCTAAGTACACCAGCTCAGCTTGTGGCCCCCTCTGTGGTAGTGAAGGGCATTCTCTCTGTCACCTCCTCCGAACTCTATTTTGAGGTGGATGAAGAGGACCCCAACTTCAAGAACATGGACCCCAAGGTGAGAAAATGAGGGGCGGGTTTCATTTTAACGGAATTGTATTTTTCTTGGCTGGGATGGTGCACTGCTGTTAAGGAGGATTGGCACTGGTAAAATTTGACAGACTTAGTGTGACTTCTTGCTGATGTCCCTCTGCCTGTGTGCAAGGCAGCTCTCTTCTTTAGCTTATGGTTCCCTTACCAGCTAGTTAGATTATTGAAGTTCATTTAGATTCAAAACAATTCCCACTTAATTGCTTTTATCATTAGCTCATTCAAGGGTGGGGGTGAACCTCAGGGGGTATCTTCTATAAATATATTTTACATCAAAGGGCCCAGGGTAAATTAAGCTACAGAATCCAGTGAGATTGAGAGACAAGTTATTTTGTTTGGCTTTTATATTTTCTGGATATAATACCAATGCATCTCTCTCCTTGCTTTGTCCTCGTGGCTTGCTACTCTGTCGTGCATGCGTCTCTTCGTGTGTGTGAGATCCCTCTGGTTCCCATTACCTGTAGTTGGTTTTACAAGGCACTGCATAATTTCCTATTCTTAACTGAAAATGTAATTTCCCCTTTAAAATGTATTTCTGATTACTTTTCAGACCATGGCAACTTTGTTTTACTAAGAAACATTTGTAGCACAGCCATAAAACCAAAATTGGGTTTATTTTATAAAAGTGAATGGCCCAATTTGATCTGAGAGGAAGCAGTCTCTTTTAAATGAGCAAAATAAGCCTCTTGTAGGAAGAGAAGTTTAAAAAATTGGAACACTTTATTTTACAGACTGATAGCTTGTGTGTGGGGTGTGTGTGTACATACTACATACATATATACATACATATACACACACATATATACATTCTCATTCATTGATGGGAGGTTCTTTGGTTTTGTAATCATGTGAATTATTAAATTTTAGTGATTTAGAAGTATTTCAAAATAATTCTTGATGAAAAATGTTATAGTTTTATTGAAAACTTTATAGTGCCATCTTGCATTATGTGCGTTTCAGCACAATGTCTCAAAATTGCTGCCTTTATTAAGATAGGATTTGGTAGACCGTATGAAAGGCAGGTTACAATGAAACAGGTTATTTTGACCTTGATAATTCAGCTAATCCATTGTAGAGAAAACTGGAATACAGATTTTGCATCACCTAGAAAAAAATTTTATTTTGTGGCAGAGCTGAAAATGTTGTAAAATTGTACTTTAGTTTGTGTAGGAAAGAAAAGTAGCCAAAATTACTTACATTCTCTAACTTACAGTAATTTGTGAGTTTAAGAAGCTGAAATTTGACTCAGAATATTCTACGCTTTTGGGCATACATGGCTTAAAATCTAAATTGTGATTTAAAGGTATCTAAGTATCGTACTCAATGTTAGAATCTTTGCCAGTCTTTGTAATTAGGCACTTTAAAGTTATTTACTCCTTTGGGGGAAGTTATAACATATTTCTCTCTGATCTTATTTTGTGCAGCATCATTAAAGTAATTTTTTCCCTTGTTGCATGGGCAATATAGGGATCTTTTGCCTTAATCACAGAAACTGTTTTGTACCACTCCAACCTGCTTAATATTACAAAAATCAAAACTTAGGCTAATTTATATATAAATATATATATATTTATATTTGATTTTGAATAGACATGAATACTTTATTAACATATTTTGTCATGAGGACACTTGTCTTGCTGCAGTACTTTTCTTTTTTAGTTTCAGTAAATTAAATGAGGGGAAAAAAGATACTGCATTTGGGGAATTTTTGTTTCTTCTTGTCAAGAGTTAAAAACTTTCCCTGGGATAACTGGAGGGAAGTATGTCTAATGCTGTAAATACTTTTGAGAGTGAAAACATGGTCATTTTAAGATACCATTTTTATCTTTTAAACTATACACTGACCTTTAATTATTTCTTTGTAAATGGAAGCACCTATTACTTGCTTGATAATGTTCTTAAAAATCAGAACATTTTCCCCAGAGAATAAATTCATTTTATTATTAAAAAGGTAGTGTATTTGCCTGAGCCACTTTTCCCCCCTGAGTTTGTCCTACACGTACAGGAAGAGAGACAAGAAAAACACATAACATAGGTCGAAGGAGTGGAGATGATTTCAGAACTGATAAGATCAAAGTTTATATTTCTAACCCAGCACTATTTTCACGAGGGAATTTTCACCAGGGAATCTTGTGACTTAAGCCTGTTTCTTCCAGTGAACCAGGAGGCAGAGCCCTGAGCACCTTCCTTGTTTTTCCTCCATCTCTGAGGCCCTGCTGCTCATCCCTCCCCCACTCTTCCTCTCATCTTTAAAATTGCTCTTTTAGAACAATTTTCTGTATATCTCTCACTCATGGGTTTTCTGAACAAATTAAACACTGGGCTCATTTAAAGAATACATTTTACATATTAAAGGGTGACATCTGACATATATTCTGTACCTGTGCCTCATCATTAGCATAGCTAATGGAGTACAGAGTTGCCTCCAATATAAAGAAGACAAACCAGTTCCTTTGGACACTTTCAGTTTTACCAATTATTTTATTTTATAATCGGTTATTTTCTTTATATTAAAAAGAAATCTTTCCTAAAGTTTAAATGTAATGAGTGCATTGGATTGTTACCTTAGGAAGGCAGAAAGAGTAGTAAAGTACTTTTCCTATGTGTAAATTCTTGAAAATATTCCTTTGGTCATTAAAATTATATCAAAACCTTTTTTTTTGTTTAAATTGCTTATAAGGAGCTTCAGAATAATTCTGAGAAATTCTGGGAGTTATTTTTTAAATGACCATAGTTTTGGTATTTGTAACTAAGCCATTTAAAAAATTGAGGTAATTCATAAATCTGGATTGTTCACATCAACCATCTGCTAGGAAAAGGAATGTTGCTATAACCATTTTATTCTTTTTCAGTGTGGTTGATTTAACTGTTAAGTTTTATTATTTAAAACCTGAAGGGAACAAATGATTTAAGGAAAAGTGTCAACTGATTGTGTTAACTATTCAGAAAAGATCCATAAATATTTCCTTTGCATTTCAGAGTTAGAGTGGAAATTGTGAAATTATGGCATAAAAAGCAAATCTCTTAAATTTTAATGTGAACTGTTTTTTTTGTCTTAAATTTGTTTTTTTCAGATGTGAAAGAAAATATTACTTTTAATCTTAAAATCTGTAGAACAGACATATATAATTGGGTAAAAATTTTTTTTCTTTTCTAAGGATTTTGGTGGGAATTTGGTTAAATGTACAAAATGTGCTGTATTTGCAAATTAGAGTTCAAATGGCAGCTTCTTGTATTTAGCTCCTCAAATTCACATCTTTACATTGTAAATTGTAAATGTGATCTCACCTGCCTTCATTTAAGAACAATCCACAAACAGTCAATTACAATGTAAAGTAATATTTTTATTACTGTTTTCAACAAGACTGCTTAGGGCAAGGGTAGAGGTGCAAGAGGGACGAGCACAATCTGACATTGGCACTGAGATACATTTAACATCAGCAAAAACTTTTTTTAAAGAAAAATTTTACATATAATTAAATACTTTTTTTTTTCACTTGGTGACAACATTCAGGCAACCCAAAACAAAATGAGATGAGGCAGAGAGAAAGGGGGGCGGGAGAGAGGGAGAAAGGGAGAAAGGAGAGAAAAGGAGAGAAGGAGAGAGGGAGAAAAACTACTATACGTTGATTTGAAAATGTACCTTAGGTTTCATTTTGTGGTGGCAAAGCCCGATTGCTTCTTTTGTGTGACCTTTTAAGTTCACATTGTTTGGAAGAAAACGATCACTTTTGTGCAAGAATGTGATTTTGTGTGTTTTGGTTTGGTGGTTGGTTGCTCTCTTTTGTTGGCTTGTGAGCTCAGGAAGGTCTGCTGCGTGGTGGCTGTTTCTTTCAGGTGGCTGACAGTAAAAGTTTGTGTCCGGAGTTTCCGCCGTTGGTCGTGTGTGTGTTGGGTAGCTGAGAGCATTCCCATTTGTGTCGCTTTTCAAGCAGTCCCCAGCACCCTATAGTTTGTCCAGGCTTTTGGGATTGGTGAGAATTTCCCTGGCCAACCTCCAGGTCTGCTTGGCAGCACTCTCCAGGGCCGAATGGGGCTTGCCCTGGAAAAGGTCGAGGTTGGGCAGAAAGTAGTGGGGGCAGCGGCGACACTGCAGGCAGGAGATGAGCTGCAGCAGGATGCCATTGAGCCTGTCGCCCAGGCACGCCTCGTCCCAGTCCGTTTCCCGCGGGTGTTTCTCGCACTCGTACAGCAGCAGCGTCTTCATGTGGTAGTTATTGAGCGGCTGGCCAGGCAGCTCCAGGTGGCGGTCCCGCAGCGTCTTCAGCACCGACAGACACTTGTTTCGGCAGCCGCCCATCAGCAGGCGGTTCTCAGCCTCCCCGAACTGTAGCACCCAGGCATCGCTCTCTGCGGAGCTCTGCTTGCCGGTCAGCGAGTAGCACTCCTTGGAGAGCAAATTGAACCCTTCGGCCTTGACCTCCGCCACCCGATTGGGGCCGGGCCAGGGGATGTGAGGCATAGGCCACTGTGCCGCACTGCGAGGCCAGATACCCGTGCACTTGAACGCCGGGGTGATTTGCACCACGTAGCGCTCCCTGATGCGCAACTTGACCTCGCTGGTATCCGCGATCATTTTGACCACATCCCGGTAGCTGCACTTGTCCACCGCCTGAGCGACCAGCGTCTGGAAACGTGACCGGATCTTGCGCGCGGAGAGGTAGCCGGACGCTGTGATGAACTCTACCCAGAGAGACATGCTCCGCTTCCGACCATCGCTCAGTTTGAGCACCGCGCAGCCGGGCAGGGAGCCGTCGTCCACGAAGTTGAAGACGCCCATTTGGTTTAGGTAGAGCACCACCTCGAATTCTGTGGGCGAGATGACCTCCAGCCCCTCGTAGCGGGCATCGATCTCGCTCAGGGAGCTGATGAAGCGAGGCTCCTGCACCTCCACCTCCTTTAGCACGTCCGAGACCACCTTACAGACCTCTCGGATGGTCTTGGCGATGGCCGCCTTGCGCGCTTGGCAGCGCTCCGTGTAGTATTTATTGAGCTGGTAAACCAGCTTGGCCTGAGCGGCGATCATGTTGGGGCACAGGTCCGGGCTATACACCGGCGTCTCGCAATACGTTGAGGGATCCAAGGCTCACGCACTGGTGGTGGCCCTGCGGCTTGCGAAAGAGGCGGTGCGCTCCCCCTAAGCCCCACTTCACTGTTGTTTTCCACCTGGGCTGACCCGCCGATGCTACAGCCGGCCTGATCTTTCTCTTCTCTTTCCGAAACCTCTTTTTCTTCTCCAGGAAATGTGGGGAAAAAAAGTGATCTTTGAAAAAGAAAAGTACCTGCGGAGACCGTTTTTGCTTTCCCTTGATATGTGAAATAAAGATGTGCTTGCAGGGGGAGGTAAAGGGAAGGGGGAAAATACCGAAGGTGAGAGAAAAATTCAGGTTACCAAGCGGTTAGGCTAAGATGTCTGCAGCCGAGATTGCCCAGAAATCTGGAAATGCGGTCTTGTAAGTGCCAAAGTAAATTTAAAAATAAAAGTGAAACATTTAGTGTTTCATTCTTAAACTTCTCTCCCACGCTGGTAGGACTTCTTCACTCAGCTTAGGTGAGTGCCTTCTCCTCGCCCTCCCCCAGGTGGAAGGTGAAGGGTGTAATTAATGTCCAGAGAGCAGCGAAGTGCACCTCCGTCCGCGGCACCCTCGGAGGTTTGCAGAGATGCCTCGCACTCTCGGCGTGTCGGTTCGGCCACCTCTCAGGGGGTCGTGTGGTAGCGGTGTTCCTCTTTTCCTACTGGAGGCGTTGTTCAGACTGGGCTTGTTTGTTTGCAGTGGGTTCTTCTTGTCTTTAGGTGCAAACCGCTGGAAGTTGTTTGATATTCATTTCTGCTTCGTAATTTATAATTTTGGCCTTCACAAAATCTAGTTTAGTGTGACGAAGCCGTCGCTTGCGTTGCATCTGGGGTTTAGTTATAACGATTCTAGGGTTTTTCTTCTCCTCCCCCTTTAGGTCGCTTGTGCAGATTCCACTTTCTGAGTGTCTCTCCCTCCTCCTTTCCGACGTCTCTCTCTCCCCTTCTAATCTCTTTCTGCTCCCTCCCTCTTTCCCTCTGTCTCCCTCCCTCCTCCCTCTCTGTTTTTCTCTTTCCCTTCTTTCTATCTCCCCCTTCTTTCTCTCTTCTTTCTCCCCCCCTCTCCTCTCTCTCTCTCTCTCTCTCTCTCTCTCTCTCTCTCTCTCTCTCTCTCTCTCTCTCCCTTGCCGTTTCCTGGAGTTATTTAGTTTATGAATGGTCCAGGGCCATCATGAGGGGGGTGGAGCTTCAGTTCCTACAATCGCTATCCAAGCTGTCACTGCTTTAGCCAATCCGAGAGAGAAGACAGGCATGCTTGGCCCACGGTAGCAGCCACCGCTGCGCTTGATAAAGAAAGGGAGTAGAGAGAGAGAAGTAAGAAAATAGGAGGAGATAGAAGAAGTCAGATACTCATACACATTTTACAGCCCCCTCTTCTCTAACCTGCTCCCTTATCAGTGGCAAGGAAGAGAAAGAGGCTGTATAGGAAGGACGTCCTGGAGATGACTGGAGTGACGCGAGGGGGAGTAGCAGTGGTTCAGACAGGTTCACTTTTTTTTTTTTCTATCAACATTTGAAGAAGATGCAAACTCTAACAAAATTACTTTCACTTGAATTTGAGAAAGGACCTAACATTTTCTATATTTCCTCTTCCCACAGAGTCTTGCTCCCTCCTCCTCCCCATCGTTGCCCAGAGCCAGAGCAATTGCTATCTATGAGGAGCGGTGGGGGGGGGGGGGTGAGTTGTGAATATGGGGTGAGGGTTTATGACTATAAATCTCTCTTCAGTAGTTTCCATATGTTGAAAACGGGGCAGGACAAGAGTAGTGCAAACACCTTGCTTGATCATTATTGCTTCATAATTAAGATTCAGATAATACTTAATGCTAGTACTTTATTGTTACAAGGACTAGCTAGTTATAAGAAAATACGTTTAAGTTTTGAGAGATGGTGCACATTTATAGATGGTAGCATTTGTTGTATATATGTTTAAATTAAAATAAGCCACTAAAAATGTTTTAAACTTAAAAATGAAGGGAAGTAAATTTGAACCTAAGTTAAAGTTTTCTTAAAATGTCAGTGTGGTAAATCAAATTTTGAACATATTGTCAAGCAGTACAGTTTCACTTGTAAAATTATTTTATTTTCATAATTGACTTTTGCTTTTAAAAGACTTCACTGCTGCAAAAATCTATAACTATCCTGTTATTGATTACACAGATGGCTTCCCTCCTCCCTTGGCATTTCAGTGAAACACATGCATATGCTTTTAGTATATGTATTGGACCCCTTGTAGCCTTTCGGTGCTTTCGGATGAAAAAGCTTCAACAGTGTTTGTGATTTGCTTGGTATTGAGGCTTTACGTTTGAACCTTGGGTGTCTGCCTGGTTTCTGTGTCTTTTTAAGACAAGTCAAATAGACAGGATAATTTTAGTTAGATTTGGGACATTCTATTCATTGGTGATGCTGTTAAGAGTAAAACTCTAGGAAGCCCTTTGTGGAAGACTTCATTTTGCAAAACCTGGTATGCCACTTTTGCAAAACCCCTTGGGAGAGCTTGCCTTGCTCTCTTAAAGCTGGACCAGGTGAACCTGCATTCAATTGCATAAGTGAAGTTTATTTCTCTCCACTTCCTTGATGTCAGACCCCTGGACCTTTTAGTCCTTCCTTACTTAGCTGCTGGGGACTGCCGGTACCTTGTCACCCACTCACTCTCATTGCCCTAAATCCCTTTACAAAGAACTATGAGGCCCTTTAAATAAAAAGTCAAGTCGGATATGTTCCTAGAATCTGTCTTCAGTGGCCAGGAGTTGGGAAGGATAGTTGGAAGTAAGCACACTGCAAACTCCGACGCAGAGCTGTAGTCAACTCATCGGGAGTGGCAGAGACTTGGGGCGGCCTCTGGACCCCAGCCCTCGTGGGGGGAATGCTTGGCTGCGGGAGGATCGTGAGCCACGGCGTCTGCAGGATTTCGTGCTTGTGGGAAGCCCAGACTCTGTCGGTAACCCGGCTATTGCCCATGGGTCACATCGGAGCCCTGGGAAATAGTACTGGGCAGGACAGGCGCTTTGGTGCCGGGAGTTGTGTGACCAGCCTCGAAAGGGTCCTTAGCAGCTTCTCCCCAGGGCAGTAACTGGGCGGAGACTCCTGGCGGGGCCTGAGGGTGCAAAGCTTTTCGTTCCCAACCCTCCGGCTGGCCGATTCTTCCTCGCCTCTGCCAGCGGCCTCACTCGTGGGCTGGTGCGGCCAGAGAAGTCCCTGGGAATGAGTGTTTGCGAGAAGGCCCGGGTTGACTGCAGAAGTCCATTCTCAAGACCTCGGTTCGGCCGCCCGCCGTCCCGGGTTCCCTAGTAGGCGCTGAGGGACCCAGTCCGTGCCTTCTCTACTGGACTGGGGCTGCCCAGGCCACTCCGATCTTCTCGCCACCAGAGCCTGACACCCTACTCCTCCCCTCTCGGCTCTGTCAAGCACAACTAAGTTTCGTTGCACCCTGGTCCCCGCGTTTCTCCACTTTTACAACAGAGGCTGAGGGATGACAAAACGTTACAAATGTTTTGATTTAAAAACAATTCATTATCAATTTACCCTGTCTAAGGTAGATGCTCTAGTAAATAATAAATCAGTTAAACAAAGGCGACTTTAATTTATTGTCGCGGTACTAATTAGAAACATCATTCGAGCAATAAACTTAAACACTTTCAGCAAATAATGCTCCCTCTTGCTGGTTCCCGCTCCCCTCCCCCATCGCAGCTCACTCTGGCTCCTCTGCTCGGAGAGCTGCTTCTGCTGTGTGCGCGCGCGGATCCTTCTTCCTCTGGTTGAATAATTGAAGGGGGAAACGGTATCCGAGGAGGCTGTAATTGAAGAGCCCCTGTCACCTCTGCTTTTATGTATGTTAGTATAGAAGTCCATCAGCAGCTCCTTGATGGTGTATTAAAACGAAGTGGCAGCCCCTTCTGCAGGAGATAGCGTATTCTATTAAAGGAGACCAAGTGAGAGAAAGAAACTCTAGAGGCTAAAAGCCACTTCAAGTCTTCAGACCGATTGATCTGTATTCTCTTGTTATAATCCGTCTCATCATACTTGAGTTAATGAGGCAAAAGAGGGGGAGCGAACTCTGATGGTCCTTGACAAATTCATTAGGGAGGCTGCAGGACATTTTATCTGACTGTTAAACATCTTGTTTGTTTGGTTTAGGCAGTGCCAACATCAGCACGCTTCTGCCCAGACTTGTGTGTGATGCTGGGCTGGCTGCAGACATTCCTGCAAAGAGGGGGGCACCCGGGATGTGACTTTTGTTTTGTGTTTCTGGATGTCCATAACCTTTAGACTTCTCCAGCCTCTACCTTCATCATCATTACGTTAGGAGCATTTTATGAGACCTCAGATGATGAAACAGAGGTGGGGTGTTCTTAGTTACTGCAAACTAAAATATGTGTGTTTAAACTGTAGCCTGAAAATTTCCTGTATCCTTACAAAATGAGTCAAGTTTTAGCAATTACTGTGCTAGGTGTTTTGAAAAAATGTGAATGTGTAAGCTCCAGGAGAATGGCCAGATTGCACATTTCATTTTGTTTTCACTTGATCATGGTTAAATAAACTTTTAATTAGTAATTGAATTTCCTCTTGTAGTGAAACACACAAGTCAGAAACTTGGAAACAAAAATTGTAACTATACAATAAGATACTTTCAAAAGAAAATCAGTATATTTGAATTTGGGGGCCTTTATATATGTAAAATTAGAAGCAGAACTGGGTGCTCTTTGAATGGTGCTAAACTAAGGTGATGAGTTACTGAATACCTAAAAAACTGAAAATACTCCTAATTGAAGAATAATAGGCCATCATGCTAGAATGCGAATGCTCTGTTCTGTTCTGTTCTAAGATAATACAGTATTTGATTTCTCAGTCTTTTCCTTGGAAGGAAACAGTCCAGTTGTGCTACTGTCTTGCACAGAGAATTCGGGTATATTTTCCTTCAGCAGTTGACTTAAAGAGCCTCAGCTCAAATGCTCTGAGAAAGAACCCTGTCTTCCATTTACAGGCAAACAGTATGAGAGAAAAAAAGAAAACGAGTGCTCTCTGCCTGTCATTTTTGTGCATTCCAGCACTTCTGATGGAGCTGGAGCTGCTGGAGGGAATGTATGGATCTGGAAAGGAGTGATGCAGTCATTCACGTTGTGTTTCCCAGGAGCAAAACCAAACTAATGGCTGAAGGCAGTGCTTCTGTGCATCTGACAGCTCTAATCCTGTTTACATTTCCAGAGAATACAGAATCCTTAAACGGTTTTATTTTCTGTTGATCTTCACTTAGACGTATATTTACTGAGTTAAAACTTCAGTGCATTTTCTACTTTATCATATCATTGAGAGTAAAATGATATCCATTATTTTATTATCTATAGAGAGAACATATAGTATTTCAGTAATCTTTACTGAAGAGTATACAGATTTTAGATTGTATGATGTTGATATTGTTTTCTAGGAAAACATTTAAGTATTCAAAACTAATCAGATTACTGACTTTAAAAGCCCAACTGAAGGAATGGTACTTTTTTGAAAACAAAGGACCACATGTTTGCCTGTGTAGGTCCTTACCCTCTAAAGTCTAACTTTGAAACATCTATGTAATTGCTAAATTTTTGGTTCTTATATACTTAATGATTCAACATATTTGTAAAAATACTTGATTTTTTAGAAAGAATTTTTTTTTGTCAAAATATAAATGGGAAAACAACTGTTTAATTTTCTGAATTTAAAATTCCAATCAAAACAGAAAGAAACTAACCCAATTTATTAGTGTATTAGTTGATGATATTTTATTCAAGTAATTATAATAAAATATCTGTAAGAAGCTTTAACAGCAGCCCTGTCAGAATGGTCCTGTTCGCATTGTATTGAGAATCAAAGTAAAACCACATTTGAAAAATCCTGTCAAATGATCTAATTTTCCCAAACTCTGAAGTATCACAGAAACTGTTGGTAAGCTATTGATGATTATTATTCTGGAATCAATCTAGAAAATAATCAGTAACAATACTTTCTTTGAACAGATCACTTGCGGTGCTTGTTAAATTTAAATGATCAGAAATGCTGAAACAAGTTTTTTTCCCCCTAACAAAACAGCTTAACAACAACAACAACAACAACAGCAACAACAACAACAAACCTTGTAATCTCTTTGATTGGTAACCCAAGAATATTATTGTTCTCACTTGAACAATTTGAACTTAAGATAAGGCTCTGTCAGGTAAAAGTAACAGCTTTAACTTTGCATAGTAAGCCTATCAAACTGTATGGGGAAAAAATACTTCTATGTACTTTTGTGTTTAAGTTCACCTTGCACAATATATATGATTATTGACATTTATACCTATTAGACTTTTACAGATCTAATTCTTATTTTAGTAGGATGAGAAACTTCAGAGTATAATATGTGAATTTTTCCAAAGTTGAACAACAACTGTATATATGAGTACTTTATTAAGTTATACAGAATTTGATCGTATCAGAATGTACAATGATAGAGCAAAGAAGTTGTACTCAGGACAATGGAAGTAAACAGCTTCTAGCCTGATTGAACTAGGATATGAAGTTTAAGAAAATTCAAATTAATTCAGCAGGTATTTTTCAGAAGGTGTTGCATTGAACTTACCATAGTGTCACTTACATTGGTATACGTCTTTTGGCCTTCCCAAGAAATCATTTAGCTTTTTCTCAGTTCAGATACATTTTTGAGTTCTACCTGTTTAATTTCCGTATATAGTTGTTCTGAAAAGTTAGAATAAGATCCTTTCCTTCTTCCCCGCCCTCCATCCCTCCCTTCCTCCCTTCCTTCTTCCCTTCCTTCTTTTCTTTTTAACAATTTGAACTTACTAATGTACTATGAGGTAAATATTAAATTTTACCTGTCAAGTAACTTTGGTTTTCATAACTCAACTATAATTTTCCAACAAATGAGAAGGCGCTTTTAGTAGAGCCAGTTCTTAGCTATTTGAAGAATGGTTGTATAATTTGTGGGTTCTTATTTGTTGTTCTTCCACCTATAGAACCAAATTTTACTGGTCTTTTGATATCACTTATAGAAGATAGATAGGAAAGTTGGCCAATATTGAACTTGACGCTAAATCCAAATTCTAAGGTTTAGAGAAGGTGTGATATCCTTTGTTTTATAAGCTACTACCACTGCCTCACAAATGGAACGTGTTTCCTCAGATCTGAGAGCCACCCCCGCTCCCGTTTCTACTTTTCCTGTGATCAGTGCCAGACGTTTATGGAGCTGGTGCCTGAGACCAGGGGTGTAGTAGGCTGTGCCAGTCCTGGGCGGTGCTGAGTTCAAAATGTAAGGCTTGGCATTGCATTCTGTATTTCTTTTCGGTTATTTGAGACATTTTATGGATCTGTGTTTAAAATTATCTGTTAAGCATATCCTATTGGTAGTTTTTTTATTATTCTCTAGGAAAACTAGCCCTTTTAAACATCTTAGCTTATTTTAAAATATATTGGTTCTTCATTGCTTCATCTGTACTATTATTAGTAGTAGTAATTTGGAATCGATCTTCTAAGATTTCAGGAGATTTTTAGAGGACTTTTTTTTAATGGAAATGTTAAAAATTTAGCCTGTTCCTTCCTTCCTTCATTGTGAGTCAGAGTAAAAATGATGTGCTGAGAGGTCTCTCTGGTTCCTTGCGGTGGTTAAACAACAACAGAAGTCCTTCACTGGCTCCGATCTAGGCCTAGAAGGTACCTGCGTGGCGCAAGTGAAATAGTATTTGATGATCTAAGGAATGAACACTTTTCCTTGACCGTCTGAAGAAAAGCTAGGATGTGAAACAGCTGTCTTGGCCTGTGTCTATCAAGGTTCTGCCAGTCTGTTTCTTTTCTGAGTTTTTTCTTTCTATCTTCCCTTATTATCTTGGGGTCCTAAAGAGCCATTCTCTTATTTACTGACTGGTTTTGTCTCTAGACAAAACCTGGGTGAGTAGGTTTAAATCAGCCTGGCTGGAGTGAAAAATCTTTGATCTATGGCTATGACTGTTTTCACATGATTTGCTTGCTGGGACAGACACTATCCATGCCCTTTCACTTTGCTATCAGATAGGTGCACACAAAGGACCTGAAAGGCTACCAGATGCACAGTTAATCATCATATTAGATAAGTAAAAGGTTCCAAGCAGACCTAATTAGAACTGCTATTTCTAATAGTTTGTTGCTCTATGGTACCTTGTTGGGTAAATGCTCTACAAATCTTCTAATCTTTTCTGCAAATTAGTCAAAACTTTCTATAAATTGTAGCATCAATTCAAATCAATTATACAAAGCTATGTACTTTTTAAAAATGGAAGGTTGTTGCTATCATGTAACTTTTATCTACCCATGCAAGCATGGGTAGATAAAATAAAGGGAGACAATATGGCCGTGTGTGAAGAGCGTGAGTCAGTCCAGGGCGGGGAAAGCCCTGCATTTTTGTCCCAGCTTGCTACTACTGGGCACGTCACTCGATCAACTGACTGTCTCTACTCACTGTTTTCTCCGTTGTAAAATGGGGCTATGGATGAGGAGTTTTTCCTACCTTTTCTAGATGAGAAATCTTCAGTATCCTACCACAACTTGAGTAAAGTTGTTTACATCTTATTAGTTGATTTCAAATCAGAAATATTTCTGCAAAAATTTAGACTTCACTACTTTTTTATTGGTACATGAAATTTTTTTAACATTAAAAGTCATAAAAAGAATAAGCTTACAGATGGTCATATTTCATACTTTAGATTTAAGGAAAATAAATGACAAATTATGGATTGTAGACTGTTGTGAGGGACAACCAGGCAGCAACTGAAATAAATTCTAAGAGTGTAATGATTATTGTTGATATGCATTAGGTCATAAAATAGAAGAACAAATCAGGCTGTGTATTCTTGTATATATAGGAAAACATTGTATAAAGGTGTCCACAAGGTTAAGAGGAATGTTTTTTTCTTAAATGTTGAATGGACTCTCAGTGTTTCTGGCATTTTCATTAAAGTTCGGTATTCTGTAAATAATCTTCTCTTTTGTGGGTGGGAAACATGCATTTTTATTTTTAATTTAATCTTCACTGCATTTTTCCTATTACCATTTAGTCCCCTTATACCCTCTGCTCTCAGCAGTCATCACACTGTTGTCCATGTCCATGAGCCCCTTTTCCTTTTCGCTCAGTCCCTCCACTCCCTGACTGCCACCCCCACTAGCTGTCACCTGCTCTCCATCTATGAGTCTGTTCTCGAAGCCAAAAAAAAATTGAAGTTCACAATGAACAATTTTTAAAAATGGTAATTATCAGTCTTCTCCTTAGAGAAATGGCATTGCTCTAAGCAACTATAACATTACTGTATTCGTATTGTGGTAAAAGATAGATCCAAGCAGGGAAATGGTTTTCAAAACGAGTCACTAAAGTACGTAAAGTTTTATACTGCTTTCTCATGCTTTTCTCTTGTTTTCATCAGAAGATCTGACAAGCATAAAAGTGTTAACATCTTTTATTTTACAGATGTTCCTAGTTTTCCCTCAAACTGTAAAAGATGCTGTATCAGAGTAGCATGGTAGGAAATAATTTCAACACCTCTCTTCACTTATGCAGTAACTTATTGTCTAGGCTTGTGGATGTTTCTGGAAAGAGGGAAGTGAGGCAGGGAAAGACCTTGTATTAAGACCTAGTTCTCCTTTTGAGACACAGCTCAATCAGTCTGTCTTCTGTATTGTTAATTCTTTTTAAAATAGTTTTTCACTTGGCATAGTTATTTTTCCTTCTATGTCGTGTTCATGGAAAGTTCCTCGTTAATGCAACAGAAGAGCCAGGTGACCACTGAGAGATTTGTTGATGGACACTCCGTGGGTTTGCAAAGTGCAAACCTAAAAGACTAAGAGATGAGAAATGCATTGCTATTTGTGAATTTATGTTTTATCTCACTTCACTTGAAAATTTATGAGTGGCGTGGCTTAAGGGTGCTGGAGTTGTGTGTTCCAGGGCTTGCCCCTACTGATAACACCCTTGTTGGCGTGAAAGTGCAATGCAAATTATGACAGTTACAACCTTCTGTTTTGTTTAACCTGTCAGTAGATTTCCTGGCTCAGTGCTGAGGGCAATGGTGTGTTCGACTAGTCCATATTCACCTAAACTTAAAAGGTCAGGTTTCTACAGGCAAGCCTAGTCAAAGCCTAATTGATGAGGAGGGCATGGAGACAGAATTTACTGTTCTGTTGGCTAGTTTCATATCGTTAGGTTGTCCTGAAAGCATCAGGCAGTCACAGCCCCTTTCATGTAAGTGCTGACCCTAGACAGGAGCTGACAATCAAAGGAGGCAGCCACAGGAACCAGTGCAAGTAGACTATTGATTTTTCAGTTAGGTCTAAGTAGTTTGTAGTATGGGTAATGGGTGACAGAGGCAGGTATGTCATTATCAATGAGCTCCAGAACAGTAGCGACAACCCTCTCTCATATTTCCTTCAGCACTGACAGTATGCATCCAGAGGCGGTCAATAAATCGCCCAACCTTTAACTGACAAGTGACTTGGAGGTTTAGGTTGAGGGGTGGAAGTTACACAGCTAAACTTCTCTACTTGAACATGTACTGGACCTGGCAAGACAGTAATTATATTGTAAGTTTTTGAAGTTTTGTTTTGGACAGTCTGTGCAACTCTGAGAATCAGAGTTTGCTTTTAAGCTTTTGAGAATTTAGGAAGCATATTTACTTAGTGAAGAAATAAGGGAGCCAATCAGCTATAAAGATACTCTATAAGGTTAATTAAGGTAGTTTCTTATGGTTTAGTTTTGCTTTTATTTTAGATTAGACCTTTCTTTAATCATGATATTCCTGTTATACAAGTTCAGCAGTTAGAAAGTGCCCTTCAAAATCATTTTTAATTTCTAATCTCCTGTTAAATGTTTTCACTGCAGGCAAATTTTAAGTAGAACAAATAACTTGAACCATTTGTAAATTTGATGTATTAGCCACCAAGCAGTTGCTATTTGACCTTCAAATTCATTTTGTATTGCTTCCACAATAAAATAGTCAGGAATAGAGCATTTAATGATTAAAGTTTGATGAATTATTGTTGCTTCTGGATTTAAAAAGAAGTGAGGCTGATTTTTGTTTTAGAAACATTTCGTATGGATATTTACGTTTAAAGATAGAATTTATGTTCACATAAACACAAAAGAGTAACAGGTTTTGACTAAAAGTACACATGTTCTAAAAGGATATGAAATAATTTAAGATTTTAAATTTAAACCCACCTCTATTTTGCTACAAAACATAAGTAACGTAAAGAGAAGATAATATTTATAACTAGAAGTGGGAGTTTCGCTTGTACCAGGTTCCTTGCAAACTATCACATGCTTACATTTTTTGAAAACTTTAAACAAATTGAAATAAAACAGAAAAGTAAATGTTTTTTAAAACTTCCTTAAATAACTTATCACTGTGATATCTTGTTTAACACTGTGATGTTGCACAGAGCCAGAGTTTAAGTCTAGCATCATCTCGCTGCAGAGCACCCTGCACGACCACATACATGAATCATTCTCATTCGTCCAATGCAATTGAGACTGGAAATTCCTTTAAAAAAAAAACAACAAAAAAACCCTAACCAGCAGGTTAACGTGCACTGGTAATGCACACACTGTGGGTGCTTAAACGTTTTCTTAAGTTTGCAGTGATATGTCGGTATGAATGCCCATCTTTTATTCTAAGGAACAGAGAATATAATTTTGAAATGTAGTGAAAGATGGCTACTATTGAATGTTGTCATCTTAGTTTTAAGGAAGCTTGGGGGTTATGTAATTTTTAGGGGACCTTTATTCAGATTTCTTGAATTAGTCACCTTTTGAGGCTTACAGATGGTTAAAGCAAGAGTCCTGTTAGAATCAGTCTCCCCCTCTTTATTAATCATCCACTTCATCTGTGCTTTTCTGTTGGATTAGATAAAACATTTAACTGCGAATCCTTTATATTTTCAGCTGCATTGCAGGTACAGCTCCTTTGACTATATTTGCAGTCTTTCCTGAATAGAGTGTTTCTTTAGGAATAAAAAAAAAGAAAGCCGAAGAAAGAGGGACAAATTAAATTTTCATGAAAGAAAATCCTAATCAGCAGTGACAGTATAAGAGAAAGATGATTGCCACTTGGTCATTGTGGAGAGGCACTTAGATTTGGTGTCAGTGCTTCTGTTAATGATGACTAATGTCTTTCTTGGAGCAAGTGCATGCCCCCACTGCAGCTACAGACCGGGCAGGGAGGGCTCCGCAATAGGCAATAGGCACGACGGGCCGTCGCAGGAGGTGTCCTCCAACAAAGGCTTGTTATGCGGTCAGTTGGCAGTCTCTATTATTTGAAGACCACAAACCTAATTCTAAGGCGTTTAACAGCACATTCGAAACTATTTTATGTCGAGTAACTAAAAGACGTTATTTTCAGATTAGAATGTAAAGAAATCAAGCAATGTTACTAAGACGTGCTCCCTATTTTGTTACCTACAGGAATGGGCACGTCCCATGTGTTGTCACTGCCTAGGATCACTTGGGTTAAGAAAGTTTTAGAAAGAGACAGACTTGCATCAGGTTTATTTCATTCTGCAGGGCTGAATCCTGAATAAACACTTTCTAGTTACAAAAAGAGAATGCACGACTCAAAAGATCTTTTTAGATCTTTTAATCTTAAATATATTGGTTACAAAAAGACGATGACATGTGTTATTTCTTCAGCTTTCCCCTAAAGTGTAAGACCTTTCAGAAGGGCATTTGCAATGCTTGTCATATTTTTTCATATACATCTTACTGGCCTGACATGTCTTGAGAACCATGAGAACACAGATGTCATTGCATTCAGACAACACTAATTACTCTGGGAGTTTTGCAGCCTCAGTGCCTGCATGTAACTGTCGACTATGATTGTTCATGCAGCCTACCGTGGGGACACTTTGCACATGAAAATAGTGAGGCACAAAAATAGTGAGATGGCCCTTTTAGTCCCCTATTGTTCTCCAGTATAACTTAGCAGAAAAAATTTCCTGACACATCAGTTTCATTCAGTATTTTGCATTTGAACCATGTTTTGGCAACATTTCCCTTTCTGAAGTAAGTGAAATCTATTATCCATCTGTTCCTTAACCTGCTTGAACCGTCTTCTACATTACTTTGTCTTTACGCTTCATGGGAAATTTCTTTATGTAGCTTATAGTTTGAGGGAATCACTAATTGTGGTATGAGTCTTTCGAAAGTGACAGTGCAAAACAATAAATATGTATGATGTGTTCTTCTGGCGTGCGATTTAATGTTTAATGAGAAGCTGCAGCAAATATGGTTAGTCTCAATTTAGATAAGTGCAATCATCTTATGCTTTTAACACAGGTCAGTTCTTTCCTTTGTTTAATTTTCTCTGTAACATTCTGTATTTCAGTTGATGATTCATGGTGTTTAGGAGGTTTGGAAATATCAGAGGTCAAATGGTGGTCAGATCTGGGCCCTCACTGTTAAATGTGAAGACCAAATACATGTTTGGATATAAAGCATAATCTGTGTTAATCACTGATTGAAAATAGAAAACTCCAGTAATGTAACTTCACATGCTGATGAAGCAGAAATTGAGGCAGCTTGATCAAAGATGTATGATGAGATAAAACTGCAGTCTCTGCTGTACAGTTATAGTAATTATGACTAATGAACCGTCCAGCCTGGATGAAATGGCATGCCCACAGGGACTGTGTCCAATCAGTTGTGACTTATGCAAGCTGAACAAACCATTGATGGGGTTCCACATTCTGTATCACGAGAAGTATATTATCTATTATTAATGCAACTTTCGTTAGGGTAATGTAAAGTGATTGGAAGTTATTTAAATATTGTTAAACATAAAGCACAATCATTTTTCTTTTTTTCATATATTTATTTAAAGCTAAACCCTTATTTTTTGTGTGACCTCTGTTTTACCTGTCCTTTCTTAAACACATTTAGGTCTGTACTGTCATACAGTCCACTTGTTCTTCTATTGTGCTCCTTTGGAGTGCTCCCTCGTTTTTAGAGCTGCTGTTTACTTTTGTCAGGGTGTATTGATCACTAATGAGGCATTTACTGTGTGCAAGCCCTGTCCAAGAGCTTTCGCTCATTTAAGTCACAGATCCTCACAGCCACCCTTTGAGGTAGGTGCTCTGTATTATCACCGTTGTATAGCTGAAGACGCTGGGATGCGGGAAGGTTGAGTAACTTGCTCAAGGTTACATTTTCTTACAGATTTTGGATTGCCTTTGTGGAGGTTAGTCATATTCTTCTGGCTGAAACCTAGTTGTCTTCTTTTCCAATCCAGGATTAATCTTTTGTTGTTTTCTGGCATCTGGAAAAACTGCTGTGGTATTTTAAAACTGAGGGCTGATGTGCCGTTCTAGAATAGTTCTTCATGTCCCCAACCTCTAGTCATGTTCAGGTCCCTAAACTCCTTCACCTTGTATATTTTAAGTGACTCAAGCACTCTGGAGGGAGTCGAAGAATTCATGATTTTGATATGAATATATGAGGTCTGTCCAGAAGCTATCCAGCCATATAATATGAAATATTATATGAAAAATAGAGACATTTGTTGAAGAAGATACAACATACTAGAAACATTGTACATAGACAATGATGCCTCAGTCCCCTTCAAAGTAGGCACCTTGGGACCTCACACATTTCTCCCATTCACCATCAGCTGCCCTGTCATATTTTCCTGAATCTCGTGAATAGTCTGAAGTCTGTTCTCCTCGAAAGGTGACTTTAGTTTTGGGAAAAGCCAGAGATCATAGTGCACCCGATCTGGGCTATAGGGGGACTGAGTCACCTGGGTGATTTGATGTTTTGCCAAAAAACTCTGCACAAGACATGATACATGAGCAGGAAATTTGTCATGAAAAAGCTGCCAATCACCAGTTGCCCATAGCTGCAGCCTTCTGCATCATCCAAATAGTTTCGGGAGAGGAATATTCAAGCCTAACGTAAAATTTCATGCAGATTCGCTGCTTTACTTGCTCAGTCATTTTGAATGTGATGGCCACACAGTACACGTGCTCACTCAACGGCATCTGCCACCCCCACTGACGAGTACAGCGAAGTCGTCATTGTTCACACATGTACATTCCAGTCCATTCTCCTTGACTGCCAAATTACACTGATGTCGCTCAAACTATTCTCACTATGTTATCAGTGGCTAGACTTTCTGGACAGACCTCGTGTCTCTAAAATATAATAAATGTGTCCATTTAATTCACTCTTGAATCTGTACAATCTTTAAATTGTAATGAGAAAACGACCTGCTCCTTTAAAAGAAAGTAAGTCGTACTGGTAAAATAAGCTTGGTTAGTTTTCTTCTGAGATTATGCACGCTAATGGTTTTCTCATTAAACCAGGTGTAGTCCTCATCAAATGATTTCTTATTCCGAGCACCTCATGCATTACCTTTAGATAGTGGGTGTTCAGTACATGTATGTGGAAAGGAGGAGGGAACAAAGGAAGGTGGGGGGACTTTTCAGCAACTCAGCAATTCTAGTTCCCTTGACAGGTTTTTACGTAGAGGAACAGAATAAAAGAAGCTGTCATGCTATTTTTTGCTTTAAAATCTTTAAAACCCTAACTGTTCCACTTAGTTTCCCACTGACCACCAATCTGAAGTCTCTGTCTTTCCAGGCCGGCTTGCATGCATCTGTCATGAAGTACCCCACAGAGAGCTCTCTGTTGATATTCCACTTATCCTCAGTATCAGTTTGTTTGTTTGTTTAATGACTTTTTATCGATTATGTTATTACAGTTGTCCCCTTCCACCCAGCACTCCCCACTCCCTCAGGCAATCCCCACACTGTTGTTCATGTCCGTGGGTCATGCGTATGTAGTCTTCGGCTACTCCATTTCCTGTGCTGCACTTTACATCCCCGTGGCTACTCTGTAACTGCCTGTTTGCACCTAGTCCCTCGCCTCTTTGCCCATTCTCCCGCACCTCCCTCCCACCTGGCAACCATCAAAACACTCTCTGTGTACCTGACTCTCTTTCAGTTCTCCTTGTTTGGTTAGTTTGGGTTTTAGACTCAATTATTGATAGATATGCATTTTTTTGTTCATAGTTTTGAGTAAGTCCCTTAAACATTTCATACAATAATGGTTTGGTGATGATAAACTCCTTTAGTTTTTTCTTGTCTGGAAAGCACTTTATCTGTCCCTCCATTCTAAATGTTATCTTTGCTGGGTAGAGCAGTTTTGTCTCTAGGTCCCTGCTTTTTTGGCTGGGCCCCTAAGTTGGGTGGGATGGAGTCTCAGAGGGTCTCCAGGATGGGACACACAGGTTGTTGGAATCTCAGATTGGCACCAGCCTGCAGGCTCTGAGGCTGTGCAGGGTGAGGGCCAAGAAAGGGACAGTGGCCTCCGTCCACCTTTCTGTCTGAGAGAAGACTGTCCCCCAGTTCTCACCTTTGTGCCTGACAGTTCAGTTCCTCCCCGTATGCCACTTGTGCCTTTCAAGCTGCTACCCTGGTGCTGGAGCTCAGAGGGAGGGAGTCTGAGTAAGTCCGTGTGTGGGTTCTTTAAGGGAAACTGCTTGGGACTTCAGCAGTTTTTCCCACCAACTTGAACCCCACTGGTTTTTATAGCCAGGAGTTTTAGGGACTTATCTTCCTGGCACTGGAACCCTGGGCTGGGGGCCTGGCGTGGGGCTGGGACTCCTCGCTCCCGAGATATCCCTCCTGAATTTGTATCCACCACATGTAGATGTGGGACCAGCCTGTTCTGGGTCTTCACCCCTCCCACCAGTCTGGATGGATGTGGTTTCTTTAATTCCGTAGTCGTCAGACTTCCGTTCGGCTCGACTTCTGACAGTTCTGAGTGATCGTTGTTCTATAATTTAGTTGTAATTTTGATGCGGTTGTGTGAGGAGCAAGCCGTGTTTTCCTGTGCTGCCATCTTGACTGGGAGTGTCAAACAGTTTGATGTGTGTTTTCATTTTCATTGTCTGCCCAGTGTCATTGTGCGTGTATTCATCCATGTCTGTTAACTTACCAGTGTGAGAAGTTATCGAAAGGCAGATACTATCTTTTATTTGCTTTATGGCATGACTAGATACATAGTACATGCTTAATAAATACCCTAGGTTGGTTGATAATTTTCCCCTTCCTGTTTCCAATAGATTTCTTCCTATTACCAAAGTCAAATTTTTAATGTGAGATTTCTAAAGGTAATGTTCTGAAAGTCTTTTAAGACTCAATTGAAATGAGATTTATACAAATAATATTGAGCCCTTATCCTGTGCCAGGTACTATGCTAGGCACTTTGTCTTCATCCTTTCAGCAAATCTATAATGAGTTATATATCCCATTACTATCCCTATCTGTATAGAAACCAAGGCACAGATAGATTGTATAACTTGGTTTATTCTAAAGCTAGGAAGTAGCCGAGCATGACTTGCAAAGATGGGTGACGGTTTATTTTAAAGCATCAGCAATTTATTGGTATCCTGTCAATGCCGTGTTTTTTTGTTTGTTAATGCCCCTTCTGCAGCAGTCTGTGACAGTTCATTAAATTCTGCTTTCCTCCAACTGATATCCATTGCAACCTGCTTATCCTTGTCTTCTCAAGATACGCCAAAGCTCTCTTCTTTTCTGTGGGTTTTCACAGGAGGAGGACAAAACCTTGGTGTGTCCTACTCTGAAATGTTGTGACGTGATTAGATGATGCAGAAAGAAAAAGCTATCTGGCTCATGTTTTTTTGTTTTGTTTTTGTTTTTTAAATTCATGGAGGACCAAAGAACAGTTGTCATTGTTAGCATTTTATGCAAGTTTTAGGCAATGATCGCAGTGTGAACTGTCAGTCTGGTTAGGACATTTCCTAAGCAGTATGTAGTCAGTGCTAGGAAAAATGCTGGGAATTTAAATCTGGTTTTATAGTGATTGGTATGTACATCCATGACTGTTTGTAAGCGATAGGAATGGAGTTAATAAAAAGCTGTGTATTTTATACTTAGGAAACATTGTGGCTTATAATGAGTCTTTATATAAAACTGAAACCACTGTGTTAGCAAAGAGGAAGCAGTTTACCAAATATAGTAAGCTCTCAGAAGTAAACTGACATCAATTTCAATTTCTGTTTCGATTTCAGCTTTTACATGGAGATTGATGGCATTAAGTTTCATAAGTGCTGTGATGCTCTGTGTATTTTAAAAAGTCATATCTATATTTTATAAGAACTTAGTTATTCAAGTTCTTGCTCACTCAATAAGGTCAGTTTATATTTAGCTAAACATTTTGTCATGCTAAATACTGTTTGTATTACTGAAAACATTTTAGTCTGAAGGCAGTATCAGTTATTGATCTTACTCAAACCTTTAAGATTAAAATTACTTTAAAGCTTTTCTTAAATAGTTTATTTATAAGTTTTTAATTAGAAGAAAGGTCTTACAAGGCCCTAAAATGGTACAATTTGTTATTTTGAAATGAGTCTTTGTTTCATATTGTACATTATGAAATCATATTTTATTCATTCATGAATTATACCTTTGACCATTTCAGATAGAATTCTGATATTTTAAATTAATAGTCAGAACTCATAAAAGTACCATAAGATTCCTTCTTTATAAGGTTCTTATAGCAGAATATAAATAGTATGTTTATATAATGAGGACATTAGTTATATTTAAAGTATTTCCAAAGATACAATTTTAAGTGAAGAAACACAAAAGTATCTTTGTGCTATGATTTTATATATGCTGACGTTGTGTCATATTCATGAAGAAAGACTTGAAGAAAATGGGCAAAACATTAAAACAATGTAAATAAATAGTGATTAACTTTTGGGGATGTTTAATTTCTTTCATTGTTGGCTTAATATTTATTCAGTAAATTTAAATATATACATGTAAGTAAACATATTTCAAAGTACAATATTTTAAAATAACTCTTAGGTTGTCTGGCTTTCCCATGTTTTGTTGTCTTTTACATGTTAAAGAAATAAGCCAGAATTCTATTATATGCAGGTTGTACTTTGCTGGAGAAGTCGTCAGCTGGAGTTACCAGGAGCATCATTATATAAAAAACATACGTAACATCATGCTGCTACTCTGCAGTGTTTATGTGACCAACATGACACATAGATTTTTAAAGAGTATTTCAGCCTTGTCATTATGTGTTGCTAATATTAGTAAGTTTTGTGATTGTTACACTGCCAAGGTCTATGTATCTTGGCTTATTTACACATTTGTCATAAGGTTAAAAAAAAGATTATTTCAAAACAAACTTAATTTTGGGCAGCAGGGAAATCGGACGTCCTTGCTGGATGTGTAGAACATCTAGTAGCTCTCAGTTTAATGATGTTTGAAAACCTTTAATGTATGGAATATGGATAAATTTTAGGAACTATATTACAGATTATGTGTTATTATCAGTTCTGATGTTACATGTAGCTTATGTTGTTTCCTTAGTTGTCTCTGCTCTCACTAACTTTCATGTTAGAAAGTAAGAGCTTTCTTTCTCCTCTGTCTTTTAAACATTTACTGAGAATATGTAGCACAGGGGTGGGAAAGGTTGCCTATGTATGGAGAAAATGAATTTGCATGTCTACTGCCATTTATCACAGCTGCCTATCGCAGTGAGAGTACGTGTGTGACTACACTGTCTTTGTCTCTGCTGGCTTTTCCACTCCAGTTTGCATGTAGAGTGGAAAGCCTTCTATGGAAAAATTTAAGGTTCAGATTGCAAATAGGGGAAAACTATCTTGGAAAAGAACCAGTGAATACTCAGCAACAATGAAAAGCTGAGGTGAGCAGAATATTATATGCTGATTGGTAGATTTGCAGACAAGGAAAAAAAAGGCATTGACTTAGCCTTGTGCATTTAAGGGCAGTCTTGACTCAGGAGCCAAGAAACTCAGGAGACACTGTCTGAGCTAAACTAGCAAGAAAGAATTAAACTGGGGACACCAAGAGGAAAGAGAATAGTAGGGATCGAGGGATCATTAGTGATGTGGAGAGTGATGAGAACGGAGCCATTCACAGTGGACGAAGTGTAGTAGTAAGTAGGTAGTAGAAAATCTCTGTTGTCAAAAGATCACATGGAAATCTTATTCTGAGCATAGGTATGAATCGTCTGTGTGTATTCTTGGAGGTTGGGGTAAATAGGTTGTTGCTCAAAACAGTGATTAATTCCCATAAGGATTTTCTTTGACTTTGAAGATTAAATTATGTTTATTATACTTTATAAGGGGAAACAAAATAGTATATGTATTAGTTTTGTATTGCGGCTGTAACAAGTTGCCACAAACTTAGTGGCTTGAGCAATATGGGCCATGCGGGGCTAAAACCAAGGTGTTGACAGGACCACATTCCTTTTTGGGGCTCTAGAGGGGAATTTATTTCCTTGTCTTTTCCAGGTTCTAGGGGCCTCCTGTGTGTGTGTGTGTGTGTGTGTGTGTGTGTGTGTGTTTTGTTGTTTTTTTTTTGCTCTGGTCCCTTCCTTCATCTTCAAAGGCACCAACAACATAGGTTGAGGCTTCTTATAAAACGTTACTCTCACCTACACTTCTGCCACCCTGTTGTACTTTGAAGAACCGTTGTAGTTACATTTGGTGCACTGGATAATCCATGTTAATCTTCTTGTTTTAAGGTTAGCTGATTAGCAACCTTAATTCCAGTTGCAACCTTAATTCCCCTTTGCCATGTAAGGTAGCATATGCATAGGTCCCAGAGATTAGAATGTGGACATCCTTGGGAGGGAACGTTACCCTGCCTGCCACAGAATACCATCGTGGTTTAGAAGTATTTGCACCAGAGGAATACAGTGTTACAAACCTCCCCTTGTTTAGAAGTAGTTCTCATCTAGAATAACTCTTTCTCTCTGATTTCAAGATAAAAGTTTTGTCATTTGAAGAGTAGATTCAAACATACAAAATTTATGACAAAATTTTGAGGAAGAATTTTATTATCATAATTTATAGCAGAGGATCACTCTTTAAAAATTGTTTTTGTAGTTTCAGATAGCACTGATTATAACTCTTTTAACTGCTAATGCTTTGAGTTATACTGTTCTATCTAAATATCTACTTGGACTTAATAAATTTAACTGGGGAAACCCCTTTAAGAAGGGGTGAAATTTGTGTTTGTGTACACTGTGAAATTAGTAATGTTATCACTTCCAGCCAGTGACACTAATGAAATCATAGAAGTTGGTTTCCATATTGGTCAGTTAGCTTTCCTGTTTTTCAAAGATAGCTTTCTTACAGCTCTTAGTCATAGAGCATGTCACAGGAGAAAGTACCTATTTCTGGAAAAGATCTCAAAGCCCAAGCTTCACTGATGAACAATATCAGGTTTATCACATATATGCCATATATTTAGCCTGTATGAAATGAAGAATATGTTCTTTTAAAAAAGAACATGTTTTAATATAGTATCTACCATTAACATTTTGCCATGTTTTATCATTTGCTCACTTCCCCTTGCATATATATATATATATATATATATATACATGAACATGTATATACACACCGCATGTACACACAGCCACACATGCAACACACACACATTTACATGTGCAACATGTACCAGTGTGTACACACACACACATTGTGCACGGGTTCACACACACACCCGTATATGTGCGAGCACACCACGTTCACACACACCACCCATGCATGCCCATACACACCCATATGTGCACACATATGTAACATGCATGCGAGCGCACATTTACCTGTGTGACATGTTCATATGTATGCACACACATAATGTGCAATATGTACGCGTGTATACCTGCACACATTTTTTCCTGAGTCATTTGCATACATATGATCCTTTATCCCTAAATACTTCAGTATATATTTCCTAAGAAGAGGAACATTTTGTTATTTATATAATTACAGTAGTTACCAAATTTATTATTAACATAATAATACTTTCTTCTACCATTTACATTTTCTCAGTTGACCAAATGGTGTTCTTTATAACATTTTTTTCCCCTTTACTATAGAATCTAGTCTAGGATTAGGCATTACATTTAATTTCTGTAGTGTCCTTTAATCTGAAATATTTCTTCTGCCTTTCTGTCTTTTTGATATTGGCATTTTTAAAGAATACAGTTCTCCTTCTTAAATAGAATAAACCTCACCTGAATTTGTCTATTTTTATGATAGATTCGGGTTATGCATCTAGTTGAAATACTACGTAAGTGATGTGTCTCAGTTTTACATCTAGAGACACATGATATCCATCTGCCTTGGATGCCGATATTGATCGATCAGTAAGTGTTGTCTAATTTCTCCAGAATATTTGTTATTTTGTCCTTTGCAATTAATAAGTAAAATGTAGTGAGACCTTGGAAATAACCTACCTCTCATAAAACGGCTAGAATGGACCACGTGGCACTGGATTAGAGTCTGAGGCTTCAGTGTGAACTCCATATTTAGCTTCATGTAGATACAAATGGGCATATAGAGAGACATAATTTATGGAAATATATGTATATATGGGTTAGTATATATAATGTATATTTTTTAACTTTGCTGAGAGGGTCAAGAAGTAATGACACTCTAGTAGCAAAAAGCATACCCAGTGCCCAGATCTGAGTTTCCAGTACCATTCTCCAATAAGAGGAGCCGGGGCTCCTATAGAAGTGGCCGATTCTAGGGCTGGGAAGAAGAATTACAAGGTGGGCCTGAAACAAATTTGTAGTGCCAGGAAGTTCTGCTCACCAAATAGAAAAACGGGGTTGTCCAAGGGACACAACCCACTGAATGAACTTGCAATGTCCAAAGCTACAACAATTTGAAGAGCAAAATAAATATTTTAGAATTCTGTTATAATCCAAAGTATAAGATAAATAGCCATGAGTCCATGCTGATACAAATAAATACTTGAATAAATTAATAGGGGAGAAGAGACAGATCTGCCATACAGGAGAATTCCAACTAGTTTCTGTAGATACTTCCTCCTAAAGAAGGTGGAGTTGTGTTAGGGACTTGCTCCCAGAGTGCAGCATAGCATGCGAAGTGGGGAAGGAACTGTGCGGTGGAGACCTGTCAGACATACGCCACAGCCAGGCGATCAAGGTGAATACTGTCAGTGACATCAGCTGATATACGATGAGAATGGTACTACACCTTTGTGGTCTTCCTCCCCCAAACCCAGCACCCTAGACCAGGGGTGTCAAACTCATTTTCACTGGTGGCCACATCAGCCTCATGGTTGCCTTCAAAGGACTGAATGTAATTTTCAGACTGTATAAATGTAACGACTCCTTAACTAGGGGCAAGGAGCTCAGTGCTGCTGCTGCTGGGTAGAAACGAGGTGCCGGGCTGGGTAAAACAAAGTGGAGGGCCGGATTCAGCCTGTGGACCCTGTGTTTGCCACCTGTGCCTTAGACCAACCATAAGGACATCAGACAAACCTAAACTGAAGGACACTGCACAAACAGCATCATCATTACCCCTCCAAGCTGTCAAGGTCATCAAAAATAAGGAAGTCTTAGAAACTGTTACAGCCCAGAGGAGCCTAACTTGACATGAAAACAAAATGTAATGTATCTTGGATGAGATGTTGGAATTGAAAAAGGACATTGGGGGAAACTAATGAAATTTGTTTAAACTATGGAATCTCCTTAGCAACTATCACACTTCTTGCCTATTTTAATCTTTACAGTGGTTACAAAATGATCATTTTCTAACATCAGCTCCTTTTTCACATCGATCAGTTGACATTATAATTTAATGTGATAACACCTCATTATTGGTGTAGAATAATAAATTTCCATTATTTTCAATGGTTAATAATTCATTAATGTCATAATCATTTTAGTTCTTAAGCTATTCCAGATTTGACCAGTAGAAGTCCCTTCAAGCTTGTGCTTATAGCCTTGGAGCACGCCCATTCAACTTCTTGGGCACTTTTCTAACTTTATGGAAGACCAAGAGTTTCTGGGCTCCTGTTGTATCTTCCTGCAACCCTGGAATCAGCTGTTACTGCGAAGAGCCTTGATTCCTTTCAGTGAGGGTTACTGGCAGAAATCAAGATACGGGCAGTGAGGGAAACATGGCAAAGAAGACGTATTCTTTTAATATTCTCTCTTTGGTAGTGGTGGGACCCTTATTTTTGTGATCTTGTTATTCAACTTCGTATGAAAAAAAAGGTTACATAATGCTTTTAAATCTTATTTTGTTTGTGGGTTTTGATGTCACAGCAATATGTCATTGGTAAAGCATTGCAAGATCACTTTGGAAGTAGTTTACAATTTATACGCCACAACAATTGCAAATTTGATGACAATTTGCATTTGTATGGTGACAAAGATGTCTTAACATGTCCAAATTACATCATGTTTATCTGCATCCTTCAGGGCATTTTTATAATTTATAAGTAATGAAAAACTTATTTTACAGGGAAAAATCTGATGTTAAAAGGTTCAAATGTAATACAAAAGTTATCAGTGGATGTTAAGTAAATACAGAGGCTATTTACCTATTCGAATTCTTTTATATATATAATCATTCTTTTCACAAAACTTTTAAATACCTACTAATGTGTCAGCTGTGTTGGATGCTGAGACTACATAGTAAGTATGAAATAGGCACGATGTAATTCTTCATTGAGCTTTAGACATAAATCATGTAAGATATTTGAATATATTTAAACATCGAACATTGTAACCATTTAAAATACCTTATGATTTATGTATTTATTTATTTTTAAGATTTTATTTATTTTTAGAAAGAGGGGAAGAGAAGGAGATAGGGAGAGAAATATCAGGTTGCCTCTCACATGCTCCCTATTGGGGACCTGGCCCAAAACCCAGGCATTTGCCCTGACTGGAAATCAAACCTGTGGCCCTTTGGTTCTCAGGCCTGTGCTCAATCCACTGAGCCATGCCAGCCAGGGCTACCTTATGATTTATTTTCAAACAAAAATATTTTTTGAGCCCTGGCTGCATAGCTCGTTTTGTTAGAGTATTGTCCAGATATGCCAAGGCTGTAGGTTTGATCCCTGGTCAGGGCACATACAAAAACAACTAATGAATTCATAAATAAGTGGAACAACAAATTGTTGTCTCCTCATCTCTCCCTCCCTCCCTTCCTCTCTTCCTCTCTCCCCCTTTTTTCTCTTCTCCCCCCTCTCCCCTTCTTCCTCCTTCTTCTCCTCTTCTCCCTTACCTCCTCTCTCCCTTACCCTCTTCCTCTCTCCCTCCCTCTTCTCTTCCCCATCTCTCTCCTTTTCTCCTTCTCTGTTTAAAAGCAATTAAAATTTTATTTAAAAAATTTTGAGTCCTATCATTTAGATATGAGTTTTGATTTATTTATTGGATATTTAGAACAAATTTTTTAAAATAACTGTTAACTGTATTGAATATATTAGAGTACATTTTTATTTTTGAGATCTCAAAAATTTATTTTGCTCATATATTTTTAGATCCATTTGCATATTAAGATAGCATTGCTTGTAATTTTTCATATTTGGTGAGCTAGCTAGATATTAATTTACTTTATGAGTATAGATTAAGTAAAAGTATGTTATTTTTACTAAAACCTCAGTACAGATTTTAATTGTTCTGGGTTGGCCAGAATATTAGTCTTAAGGTCTAAAGTGGTTTAAATAGATATCAGAATGTACAGCTTGGAGTTGGTAGTGGCATTGTGGTTGTGTGTGCGGCGGGGAGAGGAGGGAAGGGGAGAGCTGTTCTTCTGAAATAAACATTAAGTCATTCACCTCAAAACCTGGAATTGATAGGAGTTTGTGTTGTTCTTTGTTCAGGTTCTCCCGCTCCCCATGGAAACAATAATCCCAGATAGTGTAAGGTACCTTCGGTCTTCTTTTCTGTCATCAGTATTTGCTGCTCTGAGTAGAGGTGTAAATAGAATATTTAGAATGATTTCTTCCTAATCCTTAATAAAATATAACCCAACCTTTTTGTTACAGATTTCCGTATCGACAGGCTATCCAACAGTATATTTGGCATTCAAATTTGAATAAGTTAATGTGTAAATATTTTCCTTAAACACTGACTGTAATATAATGCAAGCCCGTTTTGCTTGCTGCTCTAATGGATTTAGTTTTTGAAATAGCTAAGAATATTAAGAAAGTTGATAATACCTTATACAAAGTGTTACATTCTTGAAAAACTTATGTAGTAGAATTTTCTTTGAAGAATTTAAAATATAATGGGAAAATTAAGGTTACAGGGACTTGGGTCATCAGTGAACCCATGAAAGTCCTTTTGAGATTATTGTATTGCTAAAGTATATCAGTGAAGCTTGTTACCTAAAGGAAATACCACCATTATTTCATAATTCTCTAGCCATGATTGATTCTGTGTTGTTAATTTCTATCTAGCATCTTTTATTTGCTGAAAACATTTTCGGATTTTTTCATCTACGTAGTTCTAATTAGATACATATATAGTGACACTTGTTTTTCTCAACTTTCTGGATTTAGCTTCTCACTAAACCTGAGTAATAGAAATGCCCAGTAACTTGGGTCTTTCATATCTTTTTTAAAATGGATTTTGAGGACCTCTCTTTAGCCCAATCACCTACCCCTATTTTCCCTTTTCCTTCCTGTCTCCCTCTCTTTGCCCTGCTGAACACACAGTTGTAGAGTCTTGGATGTGCCCATAAACACATCCTGACGAAAACACGTCCCCTTCTCAGTCACGCCCTCATGTGTATGTCTCTTCTCCTTGGGGACCAGCTGGGTGTCCACCCCAAGGTCCTGCTTTCTCTTATGTATATTCTGTTATTCATTCTGCACATAGGCTGCAAATACAACCACTGCGAAGTCAGATAGTGATGAACTTGGATACCTTTGTGTAAAAATTATATAAATGTGAGCTTAATTGTTAAGGAAATATGTTTCTTTTTAAATTAATGAAACTTTCTAGAGGTTTTGGTGTGTTTGTGTGTGTGTGTGTACACATGTGTACACATGTGTACATGTAGTTGTAGGGGACATCCATATTAGTGTGGAGATTAATATGATAGATATTAACATTCTGACTTCCTTTCTTTGGATCTTGGTACAAACTGCTTTGGTAGTCTGTCTTTTACAGAGTAAGCACGATGTAAAAACTATTTAACAAATGTTTTTATGGTACTTAAAACTCATTTTTGTTAATGAATCAACATGCTACTCTAGTGTATAACTTAGAATTTTATGTAGGAATCCAGCTTATGCCCCAAAAGTTTTATTAATCTTTGTTATATTTCTCTGGTCAGATATTTTACCATATACATGTTTTATATACTTAGATGTTTATTTACATATTTATTTAGTATTAAATGTTTTATAACACAACAGGGAATGCAATGTAGTACAAAGTCTGTGTAATCAGGACCCAATTACAAAGTCTGGGTAATCTCATTCTAGAAAGTCAAGTTAATGATCAAGTCTTTCAGATAAAGAACTATTTCCCATGTAAGGTTAATTGCTTCTGAGCAGTAAATAAAGTCTTGCAGTTACTATTTGATGCCATAGAAACAATTTATTGTGAATAAATACGCAAATGAAACATAATTTCTAACTTATCATAGTTTTTGACCACCCATTTAAAACTAAACCATAATGTATAGAAACTCAGCTGATGTATAAATGCAAATGGAATACGATTAAATACATTATACTTCACTAGGATATTTACCTACCGACCATTGAGATTTACATACTAACTTATCTATTAGTAAAATGGAACAGAGGAGAGGAATCATGGGATTTCTTAACTTTAGTGGGCTTCCAAAAGAGTGAATATGTCTTTTATATTTTTAATACGATTTAATAAGTAAGTCATTTTATTGGAGACACTTGTAGATTCTAATTCTTCTGCATCTGTTTCCGGTTCTTTCCATATAGCTGCTTTTAAAAAAGGGAACAGTCCTTCAGAATGAAGATGTTTTGGGGTATCATAAATAGAACAATGCAGCTACCCCTAAAATGGAACATGCATACTCATAGTATTTTGAAAAATATGCTTTTTATAAAATACTTTTATTCAATTAAAGATTGTTTTTGAAATTCAGAATATGGTAAAGTTTTTTGCCTTATATAACATTTTAGTGAAGTCACTCAACATATATTTATTAGGACCCTACTAATATGCATGCCTTTTTACTAGGAACTTATCTTAGTTTCCTGAAAACAAATTCTTTACTGCATTAAATTACCCCAAACTAGTTTATTTATTCTCTGCATACTGTACCACGTGTTATATGGGCTGAGAGGGCCTAAGAAGGCCATGGTGGCCAGGATGCCCTGTTCTGCATCTTTTTTTCTCCTGCTCTGCCTTTAAGTATGCGTCTCCCTGCCCTCACTCTCCCTGCTCTCAAGGATCAGGCTCTCCCCCCGGGATGTGTGCAGACTTTCTTTTTTCCAGAAAAGGCTTCCTGCAGCTTCAGCAGCAGAGATCTGGGGCAGATGACTAGGTGTTCGCTCCCTGAAAGGTGGTTATGAACACTGGCTGGTGCAATTTCATGATTTTTTTAAAGCTCTTAAATCAATTTTCAACCAGTATAATTAATACTGTTTAAATATGTAATGGTGACAAAATTATCCTAAATAAGATAAAATGTTGGAAACATAGATGACTTTGAAAAGAATTAGAAATCAGTAGAAACTGAAAAATTCACATACCAAACACCAAAATTTTAGTTGTATTAGAAATAGGACCAGACAACTATATGATTTTAGTTTTGAAAAACTGAATGGCTCATGAAGTATTGCTAAGAACAATATGATTATTAAATATATCAGAATTATATACACATTGGAAGAATATAATCATGTATATTTGATATATTCAATAAGAATGTTCTTTAAGTATTTATAGTTGGTTAATAGGTAATTTTGATTATTTAGCTGTTTATTTTTTGGCGGATCAACTTTTGGAAAATTGACTTCCTTTTCTGGGCAGAACCTTTGCAATGTCAGTAACGGAAAAGCTTTCAAGGAGCTTATTTTTTTCTGGAGCTACTTAACCCTGAAAAATAAAATTGAACTTCTCAAGACTGAGTTGCCTCATATATGCAGAACAGATACTAGCATTCACCTTGCTGGCTTATTGAGAGAATAAAATGAGATGATTCAGGTGGTGGTGTTAGTACGATGTCAAACCTTTCGAAGGGGTTCAATAAGCGTGCAGTTGTTACTCAGTAATGATGAGGGTTCCAAAAGCAAAGGGGATACTCTATGAAGTTTTTCTTGAAATTGGCTGAATTTCCTAAAGAAACTTCAAAAGTACCATCACTTAAATTACTAATATTTATTTTTGTTTTCTCTTAAGGAAGACTAGTAAGTAGCCTACACACAATGTCAAATTTAATTGGGATATTGACCTCTCCTAACATTTCTCTTTCACTGTTTTGATAAAGAGTATGTGGATTTTTAAGAGATGAATTTAAAGTCGGTAAGCACATTCTAGATTTCATTTTACATCAGATAAGAGGTGTGACACTTTAAACATCTTTGGTTCAGGAGGAGAATAACTGAGTGCGGACTGTAGCCCCATCTCACCGTGGCAGACACTCCAGATGGTTAGACGCGCAACCGAGGACGCGGCCTAAGACAGGAGTGTGCAGCCCAACAGAGGTTATTGGGAGGTGGGGCGTGTGTGGAAAGAAGCCAGGAGGATCGCTGGTCAGGGGAGGAAGAGTGACTGCTCCTCATTTTGTGGTGGACGCGCTGTAAGGACAGAATGTGTTTTTGCTTAGAAACAAGCTTGCTTTATAGCAGTACTTCCATAACATGTATAGGAGTTAATTAATTAAAATGCATATTTTTAATGTTCTCCTTAGACATTAAATAGGGAAAACAATATGTGTAGAGTGGAGAGAATATACAGAAGTGTATGTAAGGTATTCCAGTTGCTCCCTGGCAGGGCAGTTGTCAGTTGAAGAAAAAGGAAATGTAAGTTGGTTACAGAGCCAAAAATTATTAGTGTGCGAGTGCATTATTCCTCTTAGAGGACAACTTTAATTTCAGTTTTGCTATGCCGTTTATTTGGAAAGTTACCTGTTTAAGGAAGCAATTCATTTGTGTTCTGGATTTGATGAATTTAAGAGAGCCACGTTTTAATTCTCGATTCCCTGAGGATTTTCTTTCACAATACCTTTCTCCTTTAAGTCCCTAAAACTACAGTCCTTTTGAGGAATAGGGGCTATTTTATACACCACCCTGCTCCCAATCCAATTAAAGGTTCCATAATAGATGGATTAGGGGAAGTTTACTTCTTAGCAGAAATAAAGCTTTAGAAAAATGGTGCCCAGATAGCAAGAGGGAATGTGAGGGAAAGCGGAGAAAATTAAGGAGATAATGGTCAGTAATCTTAACTTGTCTGATGTTTGCGCTGCGCACAATATGGTGGACTTTTAAATAAGGGGAACAATACTTCAGATTCTTAACCATTTTGTTGCTGAAGTTTGGCTGTCTCTTCAATTTTCTTCACTTTTGCTTTTGTTATCTGCATCTTGGGCAAATATGTCTATCCTTTTACTTCAGTGTCTGTGTGTTTTGTCACATTTTCCTTTTTTTTTTTTCCTTTTCTGTGTGTGAGTGATAGTGTTGGAAGGAGGTAAGGAGATGGAAAAGTTAATCTGGAGAACAATCTGCTTGCATAATTATTAAAAATAACCTAATAGCCGTGGGTATACTTGAGATTTTAAGTGTATATTTATATATATGTACGTTTCACATATTACAGAAATAATTTAAATTTAAACATATTTTACAAGTATTTTAAAAATTTTTTGTTTCCCTTAGTCTGTAATCGACATGCGAGGTATTTGAATATGGTGATTTATTTAGGCAAAATTGAACAAAATAAAAATCTCCCAATTCATATTTTTGATTTACAAATAAATATTGTCATTGCTGATCAGTTGAGTTTCTACTTCAGATCTCTCAACATAAACTTGGAAGGTTTAGAAATCTGCTCATTTTTACTTATGATTAACTCTATTAAAGCCAAAATAAAGAGCTGACCAGGGAAATTACTTTGTTCTATTATATAACCTTTGGAGCAGTTAAATGAAGCATTTCTAGTCTGTAAACACTGGTACGCATTTTAAAAACCTTTTTACTATGTTATTATTTTTAAAGTGACTCTAGAACTTTTCCAAGGATGGTGGATTGTGGTAAGTCTAAATGTTTAATGAGTCTCTATGTTAAAGGCTGCACTTATCTTCCAATTAACCCCCAGACCACTCTGGCATTTTTGTAAATCCACACAAGTATTTTGAGTGAGGCCTAAAGGGTAAGCTGCAGGCTGCCTGTGAAAAATGTAAAAAGACTAACCTGCTAACAAACCCTGTGCAATGGGACAAAGAAAGTTTAATCCGTATTATGGTAAATGCAGGCTTAGTGTCCCAAAAGGGCTTTGCAGAGTGGAGCAAAACAAAGAAGGGGCAGCACTAATAAAAATCCAGTGCTTTTATTTTTATACACAAAATTGTTGCAAAAGAAAAACTGATAATAGCATTAAGAAAAGGTTTGAATGGTGGTTTTAAATATGATACTAAACATTGTATTTGTTCACCAATTGAATGCAGTTTGTTGTACATAGAGAAGCTAAAAGTAACATGTGCGGCGTGGCCGTGTTCATATTACTAAAGAAACCTTTGGTTGACTAGTATGATTTTAGAGCTTTAGTTCAAAGTCATAATATAGCAATAGCATTTCTTTTGCAGAATATACAAATGCTTCTTGTATGAAAAATGCAGATTAAAAAAAGACTTGTTTATTCAAGCTTTAACTATAATAATTTGTGTTATGTGCCTTCAAAGCTTTTGGGGAAACATGTTTTGATTATATCTGTAATTGGGAATTAAATTAACTATTTCCTCAGAAAAATTATCACTGAATTTTGCAAGGCTTAAATTTTATAACACTCAGAAATTAAGGATCAGGATTATTTTTACTCTACTAGGGAATAAAATTATGAATAACTGTTTATAATGAATCAAAGGAATTTGTTTTCATCCTTATTTAATCACATTTTAATGGGACTACTTCAGTAAAGCCTTAAGGTGAATTCTAAGGTAACTTTTTTATTTCTTCACATCTTTAACCCCAAACTTGAAATAAGTAACTCTCTGAGCCACTATTTAGAACATATATACCTACTTAAAAAGCATGAAATGGTTTCAGAAACTATGTGAGGCAGTTATGTTCATCTAACTAACACTGAGTTAGGTTGTAAATTCTTCACTTAAATAAATAAATTATAGTTTTTGTTTTTAAAAAACACTATGATTGTGGTCTCAGAATAATAACAGCATCCATGTATATAATTTTCAAGTGCAATAAGTAAATTAAAAAATTTATAATGGACTTAATATTATCACAGGTATTAGAAAGAAAAAGGAATTTCAGGAGTTGCACTGAGATTATAGCAAGATATAAGAATATAGGAACTTATTTCGTGATGGGTTGATAACATTCTTTTGACTGTAAAAATTTTGAAATTTTTAAAAAATACTGTAGTTTAGTTCATATATAAGCCAAAATTTTTCTGCAGTTTAGTAAGCATTCATTTTACTGAGATTACCTCCATGGTGATATTAACAATGTAGGTATTAACAGTTTCTTACATTATCGTGTGCTTTATGAGTTTTCAGGTCTTCTACAAGTTTAGTGTCACCAATAACCTCACAACTCTCTAGCTCTGTGGGACGGGCATTGGTATTCCCTGTTTTACAGATGAGGACATTGAGGCTTTGTGACATTGAGCAACTTCCGCAGCCTCACATACATAGCAATTTGAACTTCAGTCTAGGATACTGATTCCAAATTCGCTGCTTTTCACCGCACTGCAGCAAATTGAATGCCATGTCCAAGCATGTCACCGTTTCTTCTTCTCTCTCCCCCTCCCCTCCCCTCTCCCTCCTGCTGCCAGCCCTCCTCCCCTCTCTTTTCCTTGTCTTTCTCCTCCTCCTCCTCCTCCTTCCACCCCTTGCTTTCCTCCATTGTTCCAGCACCCCTGCCCTTTGTCCTTCTGATTATCACAACATTTTACTCTCACAGGATGGAGTTTGTAATGATGGGAAGAGAGTATAATATTTAAAATAGGTATTATACATAATGAGTTTGTGTTAGCTTGATATATATAAAACAATTTTAGAAATCAAATAATTGAAGGTAAGGCTCACGTGTAGATGTTGGGAATCCTACAGAGAGCAAGGCCGACATGGTTCTTCTTACTGATCTCACAGAGCCCACGTGCCAGCCTGAAGTGATCACCGAGCCAGCCCAGTACACGGCAGTGGCTGCGATGGTAGGGACATACGGGGCGGTATGGAAATGCATGTCCCATCGTCATCTGATATATGTGGGGTTGAAGGAGTTCAGGGAAGGCTTCATTGATGAAATGGCATTTAAACTGTGAACTGAAGGATGAGCAGGAATGTACTGGATAAATATGGGAAGTGTATTCCAGGCTCGGGGAGAGATGTGAGGGTGAGCTTACTTGAGCTGGAGGAACGGAAAGAATTGCAGTGTGGTTGGACCTTAGCGTATGGTGAGATAGCGTAAGGGGGAGAAGGCTGCGGCAGGTGAAGCTGGACAGGTACGCAGATGCTGGTAAAAGGAACTGAAGCTCTTCCGAGCACAGTGAGTGGCCACTGAAGAGTTTTAAGCCAATAACTAATCCAGTCGGATTTGTTTATTTAAAAAGTTAATTGTGGATGATGTTTGTATTTTAAGAAGACTCTGCTTTACATAGTGCCTTTCATATTACCTTTAAAACATAATATATTTGGATGCTAATATATAAGACAAGTGTATTTAGTTGCCCTTTTATTATATAAATGACTGGTGTTTAGTAATGAAATGTTGCAGTTCAAAAGATTAGGACAGGTTTGAGCATTTTGAAGTAGTGATTGGTATACTTGTTAAATAAGAAAACCCTTTCTAGGGAAATAATCATAGATATAGTGATCATACAAGTCTTTCTCTAGGATCTATCCAATTTTAAGTATTTTTTATAATTACATGATTTGTCAAATGATATTTTCCCAATTTCTAGTTCAGAAAGTATGTTTACCTTACATTCATGTTTCTATACTTATCCTGAATTTCTAAAAAGATAAATGAAGGTTATTTTTACATCTTATGCTTTAAGAAAATATTTTTTAAATAGACAAATGGTTAAGTAAATCATTTCCTAAATTACTTATTTGAACAAAATAAAAAGGAGTGAGCATGGCAAATTTTGTTCACATAGTTGGCAGTGGATAGTATCTCCTTTCTAGGTGTGAAATGTTATTTCTAGACATTAAACAAATTCAGGATGTATTCCCTAGTGCAAGCTGCCTGCTGGCAACAAGATATAGGAGTTCAATGTGTATACAGAGATAAGAATGACATGTAATTTGTGTTAGAATTTGACTGTTAATTGTGTATAAAGCTGTGGCCTTTTCAAGTGCAAACATTTGGCAGGGTTGTTAATTGGGGAAAAGAGAGGAAGTTTGAATGAAATTACATGTAGAAAGATAGACATTTACATAATTAGCAAAGTCCTTGAGTTAATAAATATTTGTCCAGTTTTTTTTGGGGGGGGGTGCAGATTTATGCTTCCACTTACGGGTTTGGTAATACGGATGGCACTTTATTTGCATTTTTGTGTTTTAGTGGCATGTCTCAATATAAAATTATTTTGGGTGAACTTTTTTTTTTATCCTTACCCAAAGACATGCTTACTGTTTAGAGAGAGAGGGGAAAGGAGGGAGAAAGAGAGGGAAAGAAACATTGACTGGTTGCCTTTCACACATGCCCTGATGGGGATTGAACCTACAACCTAGGCATGGGCCTTGGCGGAACATCAGACCCACGACCTTTCGGTTTGCGAGACGATGCCCAACCAGCTGCGCCACACCGACCAGGGCTGGTCTTAGCTTTTTAATATCACCCAAGTATAGGAATACTTGAATCAAGGAACCTATATTTGGTTTTCTATAGAATTTTAAAAATTTCTTTTTAATATGATTGTGGCTGTGTCATTACCAAATTAATAATTATATGGAATGAAAATTCTGAAAATATTGGGTGACATTAAGTTGTTAAGTGTGATTCTGGATTTGTCCTTTAATGTCAATCTTACCTGGGTGTCACAGGAAGCAGGGACTTTTCTAGAATCTTCAGGACCTTATTTATCTTTTCATTAATTTATAATAATTTTACTGTGCTTTCTTCTGTATAGTTGTATAAAACACACTCAGTATTCATTTTTGTAGTAATAAAAAGATGGTAAAAATCATGTTTCTAAGGGAGCTCCGCATTCGATTTGGTCATAACTTGCATGTCTAGTGTTTAGCACGACATCTGGTATGTAGGTGAGTGCGTAATGAATATATCTCAGATGAAGGAAAGGGGAGTAACAAGAAAATAGTTATAACACATTATGTGGTGAGAATTGTCCTTTGGAAAATAATTACAAAATTGTGAGAGTTAGGTTTTGAACTCTGGCAGTCTGATTCCAGAACTGATACCCTTACTCACTGGTTACAGTGCCTTCGGGGAGTTGGGGTTGGGTAGGAGAGGAGGAAGCATAGAGGCGTCTCTGTGAGGGAGGCAGTAAAGCCACTGGCTTGAGCTTTATTTCAAAAGTAAAAAAATGGTTCAAAAGTACTATTGTGAATAAATAGTGGAATGCCATTCTAAAGTACAGTGCATGACTCAGACATAATGTAATGCTTTATTGGCTGATTTTAAAGAATGCAGTAGAAACTATAAAAATTATTTAAACATCTGAAATTGATACCTTTTGCTAAATAAGTAACTTTATATTGGATGCATATTTTTCTTTTTAGTTGCTTTTCAAAGAGGGAGAATAAGTATGTTTTGCATTATCTTCTCAACTATTATATAAGACATAGTTTGAATAGGCCCTGCACTGGTAGCTCAGTTGGTTAGAGCATCATCCTGATACACCAAGGTTGCGGGTTTGATCCCTGGTCAGGGCACGTAAAAGAATCAACCAATGAATGCATAAATAAGTGGAACAGCAAATCTCTCTCAGATCAATACTACTACTACTACTACTACTAATAATAATAATTATTAATAATAAAGAAATGGTTTGAATGAAAGTAATATCAGAGGCATATTTTAAGAAAGCTGGCAGTACCCTGAATTTTAAAGGCAGCGATGTTCTGAGCTTAAATAACACTCTCTCTCTCTCTCTCTCTCTCTCTCTCTCTCTCTCTCTCTCTCTCACACACACACACACACACACACACAATTTAACTAGCTTTTCTTAGAGATAAGACTAGCAATTAGATATAGTTTTGTCTAATAAGTTGTAATTGGAAGTTTGTGGGTTGGGATTCTGGGAATGTTTTTACAGGTGGAGATGTCTCAGCCCAGACTTGGGTTTTGCTCTTTGTCTTTTTGCTTTCTCTTATTCCTTCCTGGAACTTAAACGTAGTGGTTGGAACAAGCCAAGGAAATCAGAGACCTCAGGCTTTATTTTATTCAGCAACCGATCTAGTAACTGGCTACCTTTCAGTTACTTTTGTTATTTGACGAGAAATAAAAGTCCCTAATTTGCTTAAAACACTTTTTAGTTAGGTTTTACTTATAGCCAAATGTACCATAATTGATAGAGCCACAATTTTTAAAAAATTATCATATAATTTTCAAAAATCATCATATAATTTAAAAAAATCATCCTATGATGTATGATGATTACAATATTAAATCATCATATAATATTAGCAATTGTAAAATTTATAGTGAAAGTCAGAGAAGTTACTTTATTTTAAATTGTACATCTATATGATTAAAATTTTTAGAGCAACAAAGAGGGTTCAGATTTTGGTTTAATGCTGTATAATTTCTAAGCAGTATGCTCTGTTAAGTTGATTTTGCTGATAAAATAGAGCATTTCTTCCGAGGTTCTGTGACTATATCTTCTGTGAGATAATTGCACTAATTTATACAGTCCTTGTATATCATTGAGTTGGGCAATAGCAACGTTTAAATAGTCTTAAAGGAAGATCATTTTTAGGAAAGCATAAGTTGCTGCTTTATTAAGGAATATGTTATAAACATTCTTATAATTGCTTATTGTTGAACTACCTTGCAACTGTACAGTTAACTCAGGCTAGTTTGTAATGCCAGACAGAATGCTTCAGTTTCATTGCTTTTCAAAATATTTGATATACTGTCAATAACATTATAGTATGCTTTTGAGAATGCAAAAATAATTATCAGCTTATATTACTAAAATATCCATTAAACAAAATATTTGATATTTATAAGTGGTGGGAAGTGTAATACAAACTACTTAGGAATAAGTTAGCAATGATTTAATTTAAAACTAATATGCCTCAAGTTACATCAAAACCATAACAATTAAACACTAAAGGATAAGCCATAAAATAATGATTAAAGCAATATTTCTGAAGGACATGAATGTTTTTGTTCCTCAGTGATAATGTTTGGTGGATTGATATTCTAAAAGATATTCCTAGAGTTCCTTTGCTGATAAAATATACACAGTTCTAGCAGTGATAAAACAGTCTTGCATAGTCTTCTCAGGAACACCTTCCTCACTTTCACTTTATGACCTCTACCTAAGAGCACCTCAGTTTCCGTTCTGTAGACACCTTAACATGCTGAGTGGGGTTCGGGTCCGAGCAGTGCACAGGGTTCTGGCGTGGCACTTTGGACCAGAGTTGTACCGTAGAATCGGCGCCGTTTCCAGGGAGACGTATCCCTTTACATGCACTTACCAATTAGAACTGAGTCGATTTTGTGAATTTTCTTGCAACTTTTTAAGACTAAAGGCATTTATTTCAGTTTAAAACTCCTGTTCTGGATTTATTTCAGAATGTTTCCAATTTTTAGATGTCAGGAATTAGAATTCTGTTTTGAACTGAATAAAAAAAAGTGATCTAAATAAAGAATGGCAAATAAAAAACAGAAGTGACTTTAGAAATGGGGTTATTGATGTAAAAAAATATTTGTGGCTAACAGATGAAGAAATAGAGGTACAGAGATGTTAGTAGGGACAAAATTTAAACCTAGGCAATTTGTTCCAGAGCCCATGCATTTTTAAATGAATCCATTTAATTATTTTTTAATGATGGTGAATTTTGGGTTTTTTTATTGAATTATAATGTATGGGGAAAGAGCGTGGAACTGTACAACTTGCCGACTTTTTTAGACTGAACCGACCCGTGACACCAGCAGCCTGCACGGGAGGTGGAGGGTCCCGCCCCAGAAGCCCGCTGTGTGGCCTGTCTGTCACTGTCCCAGTGAGAATGCGCAGCCATGTAAACATGACCCACTTCCATCCAACTTCCATCCCTAGACAAATTTTTGTTTCTTCGGGATAACATAACTTCCTACCTAGATCAAAACAATATTATTTCCTAACAAAATTAATAATATATTTAATACTACATTATTCCTAATCTACATTTAAATGTATTATCTTGTCTTCAGAATATATTCCTTGTTATTTGTTGGCCCAAACCAGGATCTGATCTAGGACTGGGCATTGTATCTGGCTATTTTGTCCTATAAGTCTTTTTTTATTCTAAAATAATCCTTTATTCATGAGACTTAACGTGAAAAGGCTAGGCCATTTGTCCTGTAGAATATCTCACCTTCTATGTTTATAAGTACATGGTTTTAGAAAGATTATAACCTAGGTCATGGTACCTCATATTGGAACACGTGAGGAGACACACAATATCTCCTGACCCGCCATTAGTCATGCAGAGTTTCTGCCCTTAACCAGCCACCTCTGCATCTGGAGGTGTAATACTAGCACTCTCGTCTTAAGAACCAGATGCTGTAAAGTATCTCTTTCTCACTGGTCCTTTAGGCTATCTAGGAAACAATAACATATGCAAATACAGAATGTTGAAAGATAATGTCTGTGTTCAATTGAAAATATCCTTAGCTGTGCCCAGGCTGGGTGGTCGGTTGGTTGGAACATCGTGCAGTGCACCAAAACGTCGTGGGTCCTGTTGCGGCGAGGACACAGGCGCGTGCTGTCCGGTTGGGGCACACACGGGTCAGGGCCACAGATCAAGGTTTCTCTCCCCTGCGCCCCGCTCCCTCCCTCTCTCTAAAAAGCAATTAAAAATGTTCTCAAGTGAGGAATGAGTTAGTGAGTAAATAAATGAAAATATCCTTAACTGTGTGTTTCAAGTAAATAGTTCTCCAAAATACGGGGCAAAGCATTGCCCAACTAACAAGAAAGCTTTAAATAATGTGTTTTTTTTTCTTAACCAATAAGTTGGGAATACTGATTGCCAAAACAGTCATTAACATGTTTTCTTGTTCAAATGGTGACATTAAAAATATATTTTAGTGTGGGAAGAGAACCAACAAAGAGGAGAAAAATTAGAGGAATGACTAAGCAATCAGGACAGGTGAAGTAAGAGAAAGGTCAGGAATGTAAAAAATAAAGCTGTTAAGTCTAAATACAAAAACACATTAAAATAAAAATGTTTTAAAATTATCTCATTTTGCTGTTGACCGACCATTAAGTACATGAAATGTTGACCTAACAAATAAATGGGCTTTCATCAGTGTGTCACGGTTTTATCTCCCTGACTCTGCCAGCACTGGCACAGAACCTTTGCACATTAGGCGAAGTTCTCATGTAGCAGCCGACGACCTGCGTCCTCATGAAATGATGACCTCATTTGCTTACATGCAGTGGGATCTGATGTTGTTCGGCGATGTTTACAAAATGAAATAGAAACTGTTGCATTCATGGGCTTATTTATTGATTCCTTCCTAATTTTCACCTAAGTAGTAATACAATGTTAATTTTTCCTCCTTAAAAAGGAAAATACATATATACTTTTTAAATATTTTATTTATTTATTTTTAGAGAGGAAAGGGAGGGAGAAAGAGAGAAACATCAATGTGTGGTTGCTGGGGGTCATGGCCTGCAACCCAGGCATGTGCCCTGACTGGGAATCGAACCTGTGATGCTTTGGTTTGCAGCCCACACTCATTCCACTGAGCTACGCCAGCCAGGGCACATACATACTTTTAATATATATATATTTTTAACAGATACATATAAACTTAGTAACATTCTCAAAGGTTCTCTGTAGGAAATAAGTACTTAATAATTTTAGCCTATTGTTACTATAATGGTTTTGTATATTTTGCATAAAATGAGTTATTTGTGGAAAACATAATGGAATTATGACATGTAATTCATGCCTAATATGACAGGTTTCTTAAAAACCTTCCACTAACACAAGAGGTGTAAAACCGTGTGGAAGGAGCGTAGACTTATTCACAGGGAACCCTGGACGATGCTCTGGAGGGTCTTCGAACACGTGTGGGAAAAACTAGTACCTGTTCTTGATTCTGCAACACCAAAAAATCCAGTGAACAATGCTTTAAAGTTTAGTAACTTTATAACTATATACCTTATTTTTTATATTTTAGAGTCCAACAATTTAATGCATGAAAGGAACACGTTCTTAGAAAAGGAGCAGTGTAAGAAAGTAGGTTTACAAGTATATTGCAAGTATTTTTTCATAAGTATGAGTATTATTCTCAACAAGTGGTACAGGTTGGATTATCAAATATTGACATTATGTCAGTTGCTAAATTTCTTACTAGAGTCACAACCTTTATTTTTAGGATGCTAGGAAAATACTGTTTGATGGGTGTTGATTATCCGGCTGAGTTTTCTAACATTTTCTGTAAGTCTAGTTTTTAGTCAGGTGGTAAGCATTCCCGTTTACCAGTGGATAGAAGGTGCCCACTCAAATTACTAGAAAATCTTTTCTCCACAATGTGATAGCTGTTTTCATCCTAATCGTTTCAGGACTGTTAGAATTCAGTACAAGTATTTGTTGCAATGTGCATAAAAATGTTATATGCTTTTAGTAGTTGTTTTTCCTTTTCTCTTTTGCAAACCATAGTCTAATTATATATTAACTGTATTCCATCCAGAAGATTAGTTTTTAAAATCTTAAATCATTATGTCTTTCTATTTTATGTATATTTCCATTCTTTCTGTTTTATATGACAGTTATAGACTTCTTCGCTAATAGGGCTTACATTTGAAGATAAGGCTGCATGTAAACAAATTAACTTTTTTAAAAAATAGGGAGCAATTTCATCTGTAATAATGTACCAATTCATAAATTATCGCTGGTATTTTTTTCTGAAAGATAAATGACACGTCATAGAACACATATTATTAGGTACTCTGGATGTCTGTGTCCTGGGAGATAAGGCCCTTGTATTATTACACTCTAATAAAATGAGTTAATGTTTTAGTATTATCGATAAAAGAGCTCTTGGATATATTTAATAACAGAACTGAGAAACACTTAATTTTAGTTGTCTGTAGCAATATAACACAAATTCTCCTGTAAAACAAATTGCACTTTTGGAATATATTTTAATGTGTATTCAACAAAGGAGAAAATGAGGTGATTGAAGTTCAATTTGTAGCATGTTATTAACCATTTCCGCTTGACTAGATGAGTAAAAGGATAATGGATGAGGGTTTTATTATTACCTTTCTGCTAAAATGAAGTGGTATAAAAGATAAGGTGATGAGATTAATGAACATAAGGAAAAGGAGTAATCAATCAAGCCCCAAGAAGGAAGTGAGAAAGACAGCACCCTCTAAGATGGGTTAGAACTTGCCGTACAAAAAGTAGAGTTTATCGTGCAGTGTTTACTAAACCGTTGAAAACTACCAGTTGTGGCTGGAAGACAGAACTAAGACTAGAAGGACTGCACGGAATCAAACAGGCGTGGATCTGCATGTAGGTTTCCGTGGTCCACATGGCAGGGATCTAGCACAGCAGCTGAATTTCTTACAGCTGAGAGCTAGAAAGTGTGTCTTTTGAGTCCCTGTGCTGTGTCTGGAATCACTGGAACCTAAACATAAGCCCTTCTGTTGGACTGCAGTGACAGTCACACAGGGAGTGTCACTTGCCCAAGTCTCCTTAGTTTCATACTTATTATTCATACTTTTAATAAAAGATTTCAGAAAGACAGAGTAGTTTGTGGAGGTTGTTGATTGCCTAACAGTGTTAATTTAAATTGCGCCATCGTTCATTCAACAAAATTTGTTGAGGGCCTACTCTGTGCCAGGAACTCTACTCTAATTGTTGAGACTGTACCAGTGAAGAACTATGGGCAACATACTTCTCTCAGTGAGCTCATAATTTGGTAGGGATAGACATACAAAGAGAAATGTATGTCTGTTCGTCATAATTACCAAAGAGAAAAATAAAGCTGTAATGCCTCTCTAATAGCGTGCTGTTTCGGAAGAAACCTGAATGACGTGGGGGTGGGGGTGGGGGGGGGGAGAGCCAATGAGGGCCGTGCAAGGAAAGAACACTTCCGGGCAGAGAGCACTGTAAGCTCAGGGGCCTTGAGGCAGGAGGGTCAGTGGAGCAGCAAGGAAGCAAGGCGTTTCTGGGAAGTCAGCAAAGTGGGATTGAGTTGCAGAAAATCCAGAAAAATGAAGAGCCGTGAAATAAAGGCCAAAATATTTTGTTTGTTTACAAGGATAAGTTATGCATCCAACAAATCTTTATGGAGTGCCTCTATCTACTCCTACGTCTGAGGATACACTATTGAGGACAGAAGTCCTTGCTCCTTTGTAGTTTCCTTTCCAAAGGGATGAGGAAGAAGAATAGTAAGTCAATAGAGGAACGAGGTAATTTCAGATAACACAGCGCTTTGAGGAAACAAAACCAGGTGTGATTGGCTTAGGGGGAGGGGCATTTGGAGACTCTGGTCTAAATAGTTCAAGTTGCTGGTACTTTTCCCAGCCTTATTCCTGAATGCAAATCATAGCAGTGAGACCACGGACACCACTTTCTGAGTTTCTCTATCTGTATAATTCTTACTTCGCTCTATCATTATCAGGATTTGATGAGTTACAGTGTACATCAAACACTTGACCCAGGGGCTTTTTCTCCTTGCTCATCTGCAGTGTAAAAGAGTAAGAAAAGAATCTTTCTTAGTAATTGTTTTAGTTCAGATTCTCCCAGATTCGGACACTGACACAAAGGTTCAAGTGCAAGTAGTTTGTTTGGGAAATTCAGGTGACAGCAGCAGGGAAGGGGGAAGTCAATACAGGAAAAGGTAGATATTGATGGATGTCTATTAAACCAGCTATTGCAGGCATATAATACTACTGAAATTTTCAGCAATAGTGCAAAACATGTTACAGTGTTATCTGAGAGTTGAGGGAGTTGTGATCTTATACACTTACTTTTTTCTTTTAATCCTCACCTGTGGGTATGTTCATTGATTTTAGAGAGAGAGGGAGGGAGAGACAGATAGACAAACATTGACTGGTTGCCCTGCTCTGTGCGCACCGCAACTGGGGATCGAACCCACAACCTAGGTATGTGTCCTGACCAGGAATCAAACCCGCAGCGTTTTTAGTGCACAGATGACACTCAGAACTGAGCCACCCTGCCAGGACTACCCCTACTTCTTAATTCCAGTTGAGGGTTCCGAGTCCAGCCAGTGCTCCCCTCTGGCACTCTTCTGTGTAGATATCAAGATGTAGATACTGGTAGTTAAGATGTCTACAGGAAGATAATGAAAGTCCCAAGGAATATGAGCAGGGTCCTCACAGTATCTGTTAGAGTAATTACATCTTTTTTGGGGCAACCAGTCCTGCTTAATTCAGTGGTTATCTCTAAATTCATATTTTCTTCATTTCTCTGATGATTCTTTTCCTAGATCACTTTATTTCTCTTCTCATTTTCTCTAAACTTTTCTGACCTTAACACTTTAGTCATTTCCTGGAGAACAGATGCTCTGCATGGCTGACAACCTTCATGTTTCATGCCTGAGGATGGACAATTTTCTTAAACCACTTTCTGAATTCACAGGAGCCATGAAGGCAATAAACCATACTATCTAAGATATATTTCTCCTGATGCCAGAGAAGTCTATTCAAATATTCAATATCAAAAGATTCTAATATTAAGCCCTGGCTGGCGTAGCTCAGTGGATTGAGCGCGGGCTGCGAACCAAAGTGTCGCAGATTCGATCCCCAGTCAGGGCGCATGCCTGGGTTGCAGGCCATGGCCCCCAGCAACCGCACATTGATGTTTCTCTCTCTCTCTCTCTCTCCCTTCCCTCTCTAAAAATAAATAAAATAAAATCTTAAAAAAAAAAAGATTCTAATATTAATTCCTACCAAAATTGACAAAGAAAGCTTGTCTTGTATTTTTGAATGCAAGGACTGTAAAAGAACGTGATGTTTGACATTTATTTTTAAAATATTCTGGGAAGAAAAAATATGGTTAGAAATAGAGAAAACAGGAGTGACAAAATTGGTAACTATTGAATCTAGGTGATGAGTACATGAAAATTCACTGTATTCTCTCTACTTTAGATGTATCTTTGAATTTTTCATAAAAAACGGAGAAAGGAATTTACTGATTGTTACAATATACCTTGTCTTACACTGAATTTGCTTTAAATATAAGCTAATAATTAGTGTTTAGTTTAAATGAGGGCTCAGTGACATCCCCAATCCTGTCATCACTCCCACTGAGTTGAGGAAGTGACACAAAAATGAAACCGTGGAAATTCAATTTTAGATCAGCCCAGAGTGGATTAGAGAAGAAACGTGTACTCACTGGGAAGGTAGGGTGGCTACCAGGTGAGCTAGTCTTGATCTCAGTCCTGTTTGTACAAACACACAGTCTTACCTATGCCAGTAAGCAACCATGTTGGGAACTGGTGAGTTCAGGAAGCATAAACACAAAAATTACAGAAGGAATCATTGGAATGACCTATCATATATTACAGGTTTAATGTGTTTTGCTATATGATACATAACAACAAATGTTCTTTCTATGGGAAAGGCAGCCTCCACACTCTTATGCCTTGGCGGTGTGTATGGTCTTGCTGTAGAGATGGATCTCAGGCAGCCCTAGTTGAGGAGGTTTAAATTTTAATTATTTTGCCCAGCTTTCTTCATTTGATCCCATGCACACCAAAAAGCAGTCTGACTGTACTTGGGACTCACATACAAGTAGAGGTGGGGGGGTGACGGCTTCTAAAGGACTGAAGACCAGTTATTCTGCAACCACATTTTGTTGTTTATTTCAAAACTTTGTACTATTTCTTATTTTTATTACCTTTCTTTGCTAACCTTCTTTAAAAAATTCCTTTTATTTTTAAGAAAGCAAGAGATTACCTACCTAAAACATCTAATGCTGCTGGCAGGCTTTTTATCACCCAAAAGCAATCCTCTGCTTCATGCCTTGACCTCACTCCTCTGAGGTAGCCCTACTGCCTTTTTACAAAATAGGGACTTCGGGTGCTCTTTTTAAAAATTATCAACTTTAAACATGATATACAGACTTCCTTTATGTGGAAATTGAGGCTGTGTCCCTATTGTATTCCTCATGCGCACTTTCTCCCATCCCTATTCTCTGTGTGCAAATACATCGCAATCCAATCAGAAGTCAGTGTGTACCATATAGTGACTATGCAAATAATGCTAATTATTGAAAATTATGTAACAATGGTCATCAACTGATACATTGTTACCTAAAGTTTTCACAAATCAGGGTTGGATTAGAAAAAGCCCATATTTCCTATAACTCAAAAAGAAAGGAAATTAATCCATTTAATGAAAGGCTGACATAACCAGTGGAAAACCATGGATGGTTTTTAAGGATGTGGAAGTTCAGGGATTGCAGGTGAACCACAAAACTCATATCAGTTGTCACTGGCACCTGAAAGTCTCTGCTGTCGCCTTCCGATGCCCCTGGAGAGTAATGGCTTGTAAGTTTCTTCTGCCGTCCTCCAAGTCTTGTACACATGCTTTCATCACTGGCTCTAAACTAAAATCTGCTGGCAGGGGATTGAGTTTATGTTTCCAGTTCCTACTATACAGGGTAGAGCTTAGAAGAGCAGGGACGGTGCTGAGAATAAACAGCATCTCCCAGCACATTCTAGTTGTCTTCCACTTTTCTGAGCCAGCCTCACAGATTGTCTTTTAGGCACAGCTCATCTCTTGTTCTGGGGTTTGTGGTGCTGTGGCTTCTGTTTCCTAGACCCCATTCTTCCTCTTTTTTTGAGCAGGGGGCCAGGGGGGGAGGCTGGTGGATAGCATCTTCTATGTTAATATGGCTGTAAGATCTTCTGTTAGGTATTATTTTTTTAAAGTTTCATTCTGTTGTCTGTATTTCTCCCTTAGAGTTCATTGTTTTGGTCTTTGTCATGTTGGACCCTCTCCTCAAACTGCATGGCTGTCACGTGCAGCCCTTTCAAACCTACTGGGAAGCTCTATGTTTACAGGCCGGCATGTTTCTCGGGCCTTTTCTATATTGTCAGCAGCCTGTGAACCCTGCTGTCGGTTCACAGATCCAGGCAAGTGTCAGCGTCTGAATCCTTGTTTTGGTGAGCGGGGGAGGAGAGGGAGTCATTCAGTTTCTCCAAATAAAAAAATTTTTTTGTAACCTATATGAATGTGTAACTGCTGTGCTGTATATCAGCAACTAATACAAAATAGTATTGCATGCAAACCATAATTTTAAAGAAATCTTCCTTTTACCTGTCTGAGGGCTGTGTGCTCTGTGTGTTGGGGATGGCAGGTGCAGGGACAGAGAGGAGTAGAGGGAGCATAGTGGGGCTGCTGGCAGGTCGTCTGAGAGCAAGTGGGGAGGAGTGGGGAGCACCTGGACTTTCTCTTTTCCATTTTGTTGCAGCCATGAACCTGGGGTCCCAAGTTTATCAGTAAGCGAATCTCAGGTTTCCCGTGGGTGAGGAGACAGGAGAGAAGAAGAGTTAACTGGCTCTTCAGGTTGAGAGGGAGATTTGGAGTGCAGCTAGTCTGTGGACTTGAACCCGTCTTCCTCATTTGATACACTCATTTTCTGTGTTTCTTCATACCTTTAAGGGCTGAGAACCTCAGGAGGTCTGCAGAGTGAATTAGGTGACTTCTTATCAGTCCTCTTGGTGACTATTTAGGTTGTGACTCATTCCTTTTGCTAAATTAATGACCACTGGTTTGTATCTTTATGGCTTCTTTGATGCTGTCTTCCTTTCGATATGACTTTTGTTATTTGGATTGGTGCCTTTTTTATTCCTGTCTATTGATTTTATTGAGGTTTAGGCTAATAGGTATGAAGGCATTTGTCTGCAAGTAACTAAAACCCCCCACTAGAAGTATCTTGTAGAAATAGGACTTGTATTTCTCACCTAACAGGTAGTTACTGCTGTGGCTCAGCTGTTCAGTCAGGCTCCGTTATTTGAATCTCATTTTGTTTCTCTTGCTGAGTCTGCAGATTAGTGAGTCAGCTCTGGACTCCGGTGAATTTACTACCCAGGCAGTTTGGCCCAGTAAGTAGCTGTCTAGGTAGCCAGCCAGCCTCCCTCTCTAAGTGTTCACTTCTTTCTTCTCACAGTAAGAAAAATGGGAAGAGAAAAGAGGTCAGAAATTTGAGAGGAACAAAATAAAGCTTATTTGAAGATGAAAAGATACATGCCTGTAAGGGATTTTGTTGTCTGCAACCTTAACCTAATATGGTTTATACACTTTTATTGAGACTGAAATACCAGATACTTAGACGATGTTCTAGGAAAGGAGAAGTCAGATATAGGTAAATATTGAGCAGTTAATTGGTGGTTTGCACAACACAGGAAATGTCTTTGTCATTATACTACTGAATCGTGGTTTTCCAAGCCTGTGCCATACTATTTTGGTGGCACTGTACTAGAAGGAGGAGGCTCCACCAGAGCAGAAACACCGGCTAAGGTGAACCTGCCTCTCCTCGTGCTCACGGTCGAGTCTGCGGCGAGTGTGAGTGATGACCTAATCCGTGTCCGAGGCGGGGAGGCATTTATCCAGGACGCGGCCCATCCTCACACACACCGTCACTGAGGCTGAATTATTTGCCATCTCAGTGGGTATTATAGATTGAACTTGAATCTCTGATAAATGGTCATCAAAGTAATGAATCTTTGGGACTATGAAAAGAAGAACATAACTGAAAAATATGAAACCAAAATGTGTTCTCTTAGAAGAAGAAGGAAAAAAGCCCGCGTGTGTCATTTGCTGCCTAGGAACATCATGAAGTACTATCTCGTTCAGTTTTTCAGATACATAGACTGTAAAAAATTCCTCCTGAGGCTCACTTTATAATGGATATGTTACATAAAAATATTAAGTACAAAAATTGGGTATAAGTCCATTTTCAGTAGTATAGATTTTACATCTATTTAGAAAGAAATGTGCCCATAATAGAACTGGACTGTGTATTAGGACAATATATTAAGGAGATCTTGAACTTTCTGAATAAATACCAAGATATATACAGGCCATACTTTACTCAGAATCTTTGAATTATTAACCTCTATCAAAATGAATGTTTCTGTCAGTTTTGGGGTTGAGATGGGAAGAAGCTGAGAGGACTTTTGGCCTTGGGTGATTAGAATTCAGAATTTTTATATGATCCAGTCACTGTTGGGGCAGAATACTTTCGAGCTAACCTAGGATGGAACCAGTATTTGTAACATCGTTTCAGTGAGACTAATTGCTGTGCAGAGACTGTGTTTTGAAATAGGACACATTGGTAGGCTGGAGGGATGGGACCATCTGCCCTGCGCCCAGGAACAAGACTTAAGCAGCATTTTTTGCTTATAGTGCTGTTTACTGTATTTCACTAGTGAAATGTATACCTACAACTATAGAAGCCCTTAATAAATATATTAAGTATTGATAAATGTGCAAACTACCTGAACTGGGATTTTGAGTAGATTTATTTTTCCATTGAGAAGAGCATAGTGAACTCAGTGTTTATGTGCGTTGGTCCTGAGTTAGTCCTTAGAAATTTTTGGATTCGTACCAGCCTGATCATGCCCACTCCCCCCTTCATGTTTACTGAGGCAAAATTATGTTGAAGTAAACAGTGGAGGGTTCCTGTGGATTACTGTCTGTAGGGGAAAGTGTGCAGAGGGGGAGGGCAGTCCTTTGCCTTAGTGTGAAGTGGTGTCAAGAAGGACGAGAGTATGGATTGTTCGTGCCCCCGCGGTAAGGTCAAAGCAACCTCTGCTACTTCTCTCCGGCCCCAACTGCCCCATTTTATGACTGAGTGTGAGAAGTGCTCGCTGGCCTGCTCTGCCCTGCCTTGGGTGACAAATACTATGCAATAGTTGTCTTAACAAGGCTCAAAGCAACCCTGAAGAGGAATCACCTGATCTACAAGTACATCAGCTGTCTGCTGGAGCAAACCTTGACTCCTCTCTGAAGGAAGACAACAAAATCTAAACAAAGCATCCATGCATCCATAATGTTCAATATACAAAAGTGATTAGACATGCCAAGAAGCAGGTAAATGTGATTCTAGGAGAAAAATCCACTCAAAAGCAAGAGTCGCAGAAATGTTAGAGATTTTGGAATTTAAAAAACTATTGTGTGTGTGTGTGTGTGTGTGTGTGTGTATTTACACATGTGGATAGATGGATGCTCTCCATTGCAGAAGATGGAACTTAATTTCACTCTACCTACTTTCCTCTGAGGGCGTGCAGGACTTACAGCTTCCAAAGAATAGAGTAAGGGAAGCAAACAATAGTGACTTCCCAGTGGAAAAGCCTGGTGAACATTTAACTGTGTGATGAATGTTGCCATTGGCAGCCGTGTCCCTTGGGTGTGTGACTCCCTCCTGTGACAGGAGCGAAGAGACACTTCGCCTCTGTGGTGTTCCTGATGAAAACCCACACCCCTGCTCTGACCACGAGGGAAACAGTGGACAGACCCAGATTAGGAAGAGTTTCCAGAATTCCGGGCCAGCACTCTTCGAGATGGTTAAAGTTATGAAAAGCCAGGCAAGACTGAGACGCTGCCACACAGCAGAGGGGACTGAGGGGCCCTTTTTATTGGATCATGGAACAGAAAGAGGACATGAGAAATAGTGAAATCCAAATAAAATGTAGCGTTTAGTTAATGGTAAAAATAAATAAATGAAGCAAATAAAAAACTAATGTGGAACAATACTGTTATAAGTATATTTAACATTTAATGAAAACCATGAACCCAGTAAGGGAACCTGTAGAGAACCTCTGTACCAAAAATGGAAAGTGTAAAAAAACAGTCAAATGGAAGTTTTAGGCTGAAACTTAAGATATTTAAATGGAAAACTTGACTGGATGGACTTAACAGGTTAGTAGGCATTGTAAAAAGATCAGTGAAAGTAAAGACAGGGCGGTGGAAACTCCTGCATGAAGGTGCAGAAAGGGAAGAGCCACCTCACACCCGATGAACAGAGCATGAGACCCAGAGCGGAGCTCGGGGTAATGTCAAACGCTCCGACATGTATGTAGTGGAAATATCAGAAGAAAATGTCTGATATTTTTTCTGGAAAAATACCAGAAAAAATCATTTAAAATATTTGTTAATTTTTTAAAAGACTGACTGTTTATAGTAAACACAGTACATATTATGGGCCCTGGCTGGTGTGGCTCAGTCAATTGAGTGGTGGCCTGACAACCAGAAGGTTGCCGGTTTGATTCCCACTCTGAGCACATGCCTGGGTTGTGGGCTAGGTGCCCAGGTGGGGGCATGAGAGGAGCAGGACAATCAGGTGACTTTTCTCCTCCATGACAAAATACAAAAACTGCTATGAAAAAACATAGTAAGAAACATTTAGAAAATAGTGACATTATCTCCTGTCTTTGGGATTTTAATGTTTTTCTGCATACATACATGAATAGTTTTCTTATAAGTAAAATCAACTCAGTGGTCTTTTTTTCTTTAATGCATGCTGCTTTCCTATTGTCTTGTTGTTTTCCTCTTCGTCCTCACTCCCATGTCCATTCCAGATCCTCTTCTCTCATACTTAACTGGTATGTTAACGGTCTAGTATGTGTCCTTTCATATTTTTGTTCATTTTCATAGGAACTCAAGTGTTCTTTGGGCATTTTTCGTTGATTTACAAAAGTGAAATCCTGTTACATATAGTTCTTGGTATGTTGCCTTTCGCACTCTACTATGCATTGATGGTGGCTGTCCAGCCAAGTCAGCTGAAGTGGCTTTAATTCATTCTTTTCTGGGACCAAAGAAGACAGACGTATCACAATTTTTTGACCATTTTCGTAATAACCCTAACCCTAATGTATTGGCCTCTACAATCTTGTTTTCTGTTTTTGTTTTTGTCACTATGAAAAGTGTGGCTATTTTAATTTTTAATAAATAATGGAAAGTTCCTAAAGTTCCTTTCCAAAGGGGTTTTACACTTCATGTTTTTATCAGCAATGTACACTTTTCTTTGCATTTCTGTCAGCAAAATGTATTATAGCCATTTTGACTTTTGCTACTTTGTTGGGTATAAAATGTTACTCATTTTGTTCATTACTACTAATAAATTTGAGCACTTAAAATGTTAAATGTTTGAATTCTGTGAAAATTCCTTTTTAAATTCTCCGTTTTCTTACGAATTTATAAATGTTTCTTTTGTGTTGTGGTAACCCTTTGCCTATCATGAAATAGTTTTTCAAAGTCTGTCTTTTGTCTTTGAATTTATTAGACATATCTTTGCTATTAATTACTTTTATATACTTATCAAGTTATCAGCATAGGTTTTTTAATAAATTCTGATTTTCAGCTGTGGTTTAAAAGAGTTTTTGGCCTCTCGATTACGCATGCAGTCATGGGAAGAACAATAGAGAGCCAGCTATGTTCAAGCTGTTGTACATCCAGGGGGTTTACCTACCTGTTTATCATACACAGCATACTGAACTGAGTATTGGTTTGCGCGCCACACCTGACACCTAAAAAAAGGAAAAGAAATATGAAATATCAAATTGTGTTACAGTCGTAATGTTCTTAAAATGCATTTATTTATATAAATAAATGTTCCACCTGTATAACATCTAAGGTAGGGTACTGCCCCTTACTAGTCTGTTTTCATCCTTACTCTGTCATATAAACTTTAAATAGTTTTATGAAGCTTTTCAAAAGCCTCATTAGCATTCTAAATGCAAATACTTTAAATTTATATAAGGATTTTGTGGTAAATTTATATTTTAACTATATTAAATTTTTCTATTAAAAACATTTTTTTGTTTCAGGTGGTACCTTTTTAGTTTCCTTAGTATTTTACATTTTTGTCCTGTGGCTACTCACTGCTTTTCTTGTTAAAATCATTCCTATGTGTTCAAGGTTTTTCTTGTTAATATTTTTCCCAATGTTTATATCTAAGTACCAATTGCTGAAACAGAACAGATACTAATGTTATCATATTTTATATTTTTATTTTTATAATTTTAATTAGAGTGTTTTGGATGTACTAGAAGTTTCATCCCTTCCTTTTCAGTGTTTATACGAGGCTTTCAATGTCATTGTATTTATTATAAATTTTGCCATTTGGTGATTTTCCTGACATACACTCGGTGCTTACTATGTTGCAGGCACTATTTCTTAGCCATATATATATATATATATATATATGTATATATATAAAATTTAATTTTCAAAACAAGCATATGAGATGGATACCCTTATTTAGATTAGACTTTAGATGCTTAGCCCCAGGCTTTCAATAAAAAGCCACATGTAATTTTTTCCATTTCTTATTTCACTAGCATTTTTTTCTTTAAAAATGCTTCCTGAATTTGGCCAAATGCCTTTTCATATTTATTAAATGATTATATAATAATTCCCTTTTATTTTGTTGATATAATGGTTATGTTGTGGATTTTCTGATTGAACCCCTCTTGCATTCCAAGAAAATGTCCTCCTTGGTAAATATTGTCTTTATATGACACTGCTGGATTTTATTTGCTATGTATTATTTAGAAGTTCTGTATCTTTACTCAGTGATGACATTTCCCATCAAGTTTCCTTTTTTAGAGTCTGAAGTTTTCAGTATTAAAGTGGTGCTGACTTCATAAATAATTTATGGAACTTCCTATTTTTTCCCCTTTGGCCTAGATTTTTTTTCCCCCTAATTTAAGGTTAGATAAAGGTTAGCTGTGAACCTGTTCTGTGAAAAATTGCATTGCTTCAATGGTAGTAACGCCTCCAAATACACTACCAGGCAAATAATCTCAGAGATCACGGAACAGAACTCAGATTATTACATCAAGATTCTCGAATCACATGAGTTATTAAATCAGCCGGAAGCACACAATGAGAAAAAAGAGAAGTGAGGTGAACTAAGTTAATGCACTTAGGATAGAATAATGCAAGCAGGCACAGCAGTACAATCCTGTTCATGCAGCATTTACATGTTCTCCCTCTTTCTCTGCTTTGTCAATCTTTCCCGTGGATACTTCATGAGTGCCGGTGTTGAGGTTTGAACTCGGGAGTGCACAGGTGGAAGGTGCTGCAGGCCCCTGAAAGCGCTTGCTCTGTATTGAAGAGTTGCAGCAGCAAGCACCCCTGACCACAGCTGCAGCCTGCCGGTAGTCGCTGCAAGCTAACAGTTGATTCTGCCAAAAGTTCACGGATGCTGGCAGAAGATATGAGACTCCTGGGTCGGAGACTAAGACCCTTCTTATAGCACAACAGACCAGATGAGCGTCCTACGAGTGTGTGTTCCCTTTGACCCCAAGTTTCGTGAGGTGACTTGGAAGGGTACAGTGGACAGAACTCTGTCCCTTTCCACCTCCGATTCATACGTTCAAATTCCAACCGCCATTGTGACTGTATATGGAGGTAGCGTCTTTAAGAGATAATTAAGATTTAAGGAGGTCATGAGGTTGGCACCCTAATCCAATCAGACTTTGTTCTTGTGAGAGGAGGAAGAAGAATCTTCCTCTCTTTCCACTGTGTGAGGATACTGAGAAGGCAGAGATCTGCAGGCCAGGAAGAGAGCTCCCCTCAGGAACCAAATCTGCTGGCATCTTGGCCTTGGCCTTCCCAGCCTCCAGGACTGGGAGAAACACATTTCTGTGGTTTAAGCCACCCACACTGTGCTATTGCACATGCAGTCAGAGCAGGCCAAGGCAGGAGACCCCGGCAGATACTGTGCCCCCAGATGAGTCGTCTCAGTCTTCAGGAACCCGAACGTGTGCCCTGGGCAGTCAAGTCTGGCCTTTGCCCCAAAGGGTATCATTATCTTTATCGCCCTGGACAATAAACAGACCTGCCCTTTGCTCTGAAGGAGACAGTATCTCTCCCTTCCAAGGCTGTTCTCTATACAAACGTCCACTTATTTCTGTTCTCTGCTATATTTGAAGAACAAAAGCACATTTCTTTAAGATACGTGAAGGTATTCCCTTTATTTAGTTTAAATTGTTTACTGCACAAAGAGATAAATAGTCTAGCTACAGGCTGATATTACTCTAACTTGAAGCTTTGATTCATATATCTAGGGAGGTTTTTAATACCAGTCTGAGACCGAGTTCATAAAGTAAGAATTGGCATTGAGAAGAAAGATAGTTTGTGCTCATTGGTGGTTTTCAAAGTATATATTATAGAATATCCCAGTGTATTTAAAATTAGACAGTTTTCACTAGTGCTGACTTCAGTTTCACTCTTTGTTAAGGAAGGAAGTTCGGCTTTAAAGAGTCAGCGTGTGGACTAATAGGCAAACGTGCTTCACGTCTTGACTTCCTTGACAGGAACATGTTGTTGTTACAAGTTCTTGAGAAGTAACTAGGAGTCTTTCCAATCAAAAATAGAAAATTATAAGGTATATTTTATATTACTGTTTTCCCCATATCATAACTGTAAGGAAAAATTAGATATAAATGTTTTGGAAGAAAAACTGTTTGAATATTTTAAGCATAAAAATCGCAGAAGTGATTTTGAGGATATAAAGTTAGAACAGGGGTAAACCATTTTGGGGAAAAATAGCTAAAGTAAGGAAACGTCATAGCCTTTCTTGAATTTTAGGAGTACAGATTAATACATGAATTTATAATGTTTATGTTTAACTTACCATATTAATAAAATGAAAGAATATCGGTGTAATGATTACCTTCTTAAGGCATTTTTTGAATTAGACAAAAATCTTTACGAACTAAAGGTGTAATAAAAACTTGCTTAGGCACCAGATTGTCTTTTAATAATACTTTTAATACTTTAAAATATTCACCCTGGCTGGTGTGGCTCAGTGGATTGAGTGCTGGCCTGTGGACCAAAGGTCACCAGTTTGATTCCCAGTCAGGGCACATGCCTGGATTGTGGGCCAGGTCCCCAATAGGGGGCACATAAGAGGCAACCACACATTGATGTTTCTCTCCCTCTCTTTCTCCCTTCCTTCCCCTCTGTCTATAAATACATACATACATACATACATACATACTGATTTTTCCCCTACAGATAGGTGATTTCTTTATCTCTTATACTAAAATTAGATGGATGTTATACTTCGTTTATGATCAAATTAACATTGTGACTGTATTATGTTTGTATCTTAAAAGTTACCTCCAAACCCAAATACCTCTATTTTAATTCAGGTATTTACGTAACCTCATTCTACTCTTTTTTTTTTTTTTTTGGAAATTTTAATATCTAGCTTTTTATTTCATGTACTGCTATGAAAAATAAAGTAAGAAGCAGTCATGTTCCTTAATATTGTTCCTTAAGGACACAATTCCCAGGCTACAGATATAGTTTAAGTTAAAAAAAAACCTAAATTAAAAATTTGTAGGGTGATGGATAAACCCCTTTGTTCTGTTTCTTCATTACCACATTTGGCTTTTGACTCATTAGAATACATATTAAATGTTAGTTCAATAAGAGATGGCTTTTATGGTACATCATTTAGAATGCAAATTATTTTTAAGCTGAAGAATAGTGAAAGTGAAACAGAGTCAACTAAATATTCTGAATTATTTACAGGCCAAGGGCTTCAAGGTGCATCATTCCTGCACAAATATTAAATTATGAAATGGGAATTTCAGTTTGCCATAAATCTGTCTGCCACAGCAGCTTAGAGTAAAATAGTTTTGCCCATCTAAAGCAACATCAATTTGCCAGTCAGTGCTTCATGTATCAAAGAGCGTTCTGTGAAAATATCAATATCATTGGTTAATATAAATGAAATTAATTTTTAAAGCTGGGCTAAAGGTTGACATCTGAAAAATTGCATTACTTTGCAGAAGAGAAATTTCTGTCTTCTAGTGAAATTTCAGGTCATGAGGGCAAGTAATTTTCACAATCTTCAATGGGAGCCAGTGAAATATGAACTTCATTGTCACCTAGCCCCAAAGCGATAAGATAAAATGAGCTGATACATCATTTGCTGTGGTTTTATCATCTCCCGTAGTAATTGGAAGAGAAAACATAAGAGTGTGTGCGTTTGTGTGCTCCCCACTGGTCCCTCCCAGCTGCCCCGTCGTCCACACCCAGGCTAAAGCCATTTTAGCCCAATCAATACAGAGGTCACACAGCATTTTATTTATATATTTTTAATTTTTCATACTGACTAAACTGCCAAGGAGAACATTAGAGTAATGAATATGTTTAATTGAATTTGTCACCCATGAAACTGCTAGGGAGAATACTGTACTACATCATGGTAGTAGTAAGCAGCAGGAGGAAATTTACTATGGAGATGGAAATAAATAAACTCATAATTAATTCAGAAGTTAATTTCCTTTTGTGTTTGTAACTTTCATATTTTTGTTATTGTGTTTCAAAGTATGAGGGCTCTGCGCGTGTATATGGATATATGTTGAATAACAAAATTACCATGTTATAGTTTCTGTCAGAGTGAACTGGATGCCATCTTAAAATTCAAAACAGAGCCTTAAGTTTCACTTTGAGAATGTGTCATCGAAAACGTAAAACTACAAGCTGTGTGAGTGACTGGCGATGACGTAAATCCTCACACCAGGCAGAATTTCGCATTACCAGAATGACGTACGTGCTGCGCTTTGACGCCACGTGTCAGAGGAAACTGTGCAGCAAGATCCAAAAGCTGTGTTAGGAACAGAGGGTGCGATTTTACAGTTACTTTCACCTGGTTTGTAAAAATCGTAATTAATAGAAATGAAAAGTCTGTGTATATGTTTAGTGGTGAGTTGATATTAGACTATTTTCAGTATGTGTTTTCATTTTAAATACTTGCTGTTTTATACAAGGATTATATTAAGGTGTAATCTTTTTAACTAATTTATAATTATGCTCCATAAATTGGGATGTGAATATTTTCTAGACTTTCCTACCACTGGTGTTATTGCTTAATTGATGGCATACTTTATATTTTATATACTAAGTTTAAAACATTATTCTTGACTAAGGAATATAATTCCTTAGTCTGCAAGTAGTTTCATTGCAAAATTTAAGTACTGTTGTTGATGTGTATTATTTTGATTTCACTTTTGTTATCAGATTATTCAGAAGTCAACATGGGATTATCAGAAAGAATAAAAGCTCTCCAAAAACTGGCTAATATTTGGGACTAGATTATACAATACTAGCTTTAAAATTGAGAATAGTATTTTAAAAATATATAGATTCCCAAAATATTTCTTATTTTTAAGGTGAAACATTATTACTTTTTTAGTTCCCTTCCAAAAAGAATTTTAAAACATTCTAAATGTATTGAAGGTAGTTTTTTTTAAACAAAACCCTTTACTTGAAACAAATATTATTTTAATTTCAGAGACTATTTTAAATCTACTTAAAAAAATGCCTGTTATTTAATAAATAAGACTTTCATGCAGTTGGGCAATAAAGGCATGCTTCTATTTTCTTTCATGAGAATGAGAAAACAAAAGATAAATTCATAAACTTTTCAAAATGAATGGCTAAAGGAAAAGTAAAAAATGCTTTACTTTCAAGCCAATAAATGCAACAGGATGAAGAAATTTTCATGTGTATTCATAGTATACTATATGAAGGGTAGGAAAAGGAAATCTGTGTATTATTTTGGGAAAATAATTTTTTTCAGATAAAAATTATAAAGAAGATATGGTAGCAGTTTTTAATGTTAAAAAACAGTGTATATATGTGTATGTGTATTTAAAATGAAATACTTTAATCTCTAATTCCCTGACCTCACCATTTAACTAATAAATCATCTTGTTGAATTATTAAAAAGTGAAAGTTGAATTTTCTACTAATAATACTACTAACAATATTAAAACAAGGTGGTGAACATTCAAAGCTAGTGCTGTGGGCTTAAGCTTTCAAGCTCCTCTAGACTTTGGGTCATAACTGCAGAGCCATGGTAATGATACAGTTTCCATAGCAACTGATTCATTGGAGGGCTAGACCTCTGTCTAGGGTGCTGTCAGTGTATGTAGAGTTTCAGTGAACAGAAAGTCCCAAAGAAGGGTCTGCTTCCACCTAATCCAGTTTTAATTGAACTCTAGAGACTTTGAAGTGGAGCCTCGGACCAGGAATATACTATTCCAATAAGAAATAAACCTCTTGTTTAGCGAGACCTCAGCTGCTTTTCAGTACTGACACCTTTTCCTAATGAATACTTTAACGAAACGTTATTATATCAATTTCAGCTAGTAATTCTGTTACTTAAGAGATTCTTTGTTTCTATTTTAAACCCTAGCTATCTTTACCATAATAAAGGTTTTCATTTTTTTTTTTAAGTCAGGGTAGTCGTTGTAAGATTTTAATTTTTGATCCCCTTGGCAATTTTAAATAGTTTTCTGCCTGTCCCTCCTATTTCTCTTTCTCTGAGTTTTAAAACATGACCAGACCTACTTATATTTAACTTTGGAAGTAAAATGTCATATACTCATTATGACACTATTTGTGTCAGATTTGAAAACAATACAGAAAATGCTGAATGCTGTTTATGAGTATGTATGTGCTAGTAGTATAAGAACGTACATGGGCACAATAAACCTCAAAACAAGGATAGGGATCAGCTCTGACAAAAGAGGAAAATGGGATCAGGAAGGGTTCCACATGGGAATTTCAGCACTGCCTCAAATGCTTCATTAGTTTTTTAAATGTGTGCAATAATGTGACAAAACGTTAGGATTTTATAAGGTTGAGTAGTGGGTACTTGGGGCTTATATCACTTTCTGTAATTTTGACTGTGACTTTTGGTAATAAATTTCAAGTAGATTTAATAATATACTTAATGGGGTATAAATAGGGTTTTCTGATTAATTGGAGAATTATTTTAGTACATTAAAAATGGACACAATTATCAGTAGACTTGTTACTGTTAAAAATTGGCATACTCTAAAATACAATTAAATGTTCGGTTGTAAAACCATGCTCTTGCGATGATTGATATCACCATTATTAGCAACAGGTCTTATCCTACCTCTCTACAGTCAGAAAAGGTGGACTTTTCAGACCAGTGGGTGATGTTGTTAACTTACCAGAGAGCTTCAAGGGTCCTTAGTTTCCTTTGATTTTCTTCTTTCACCTGTACCCCAAGTGCAAGTAAACAAGTGCAGTTGACTGTTGTTTATCATTTCTGATGAGTTGAGTTCTAGTTTAACATTAAAACTTTTTTTAGTTTTTAGAAACGCGACAGTGTGCTGTATATATATATATGTCATGGGCTTTTGGATTAGAAAACCTGAGAGTGGGCCGGCCTCTGCCACTCTCTTCCTAAGGGCTTTGTATTAAGTATCTAATTTGGTCTGGGTTTCCCTACTCCTAGTTGGCCGTATCGGAGTGTAAGTGTGACAGCGTATACATTGGGTTCTCTACCATTGAAAACCAGGGTGGCAGACCCAAAGGCCAGTGGAAAGCAGGGAGATAATCAGTACGTGGGTGAACTGTGGAGGCTGGCAAAATGAGAGTGCATGTCAGTTTTCAGGAGGTGGCCTCTAATGCTACATTTGACAGATACTTCAGTTTTTCCTGAGAAACCAAGCATCTGAACTATATGTAAATATCCATTTTCTCATATGCTTTCAACTACGTGAAATTTTGTTCAATATCCTATGGCCCAAACAGAATAAATAGGGGCCATGTATGGGGTTTCGGCTACCATTCATTGATTGATTTAATCTTTTAAAAACATCTACTTTGTGTCAGACATTGTTCTAGAAAGTGGACATAGAGTGTATTCAAAGTCTTTGCTATAGCCGAACTTAGAGTCTAGTATTCTAGCACCAAAGAGAGGCAATAGGTAAGAAAGGTGGTATGAACTTACATGATAATTCAGGTAGGTAATCATAAGTGTTATGATGGAAATCTGGTGAGTTTGGAGTAGGATGGGGTGGCAGTGGGTGCAGATCCTGTGGCTTCTCTGAAGAGGTGACATTTGAGCAGATTTCTTTTTTTTTTTTTTTAAATTTATTTTTAGAGAGGGAAGGGAGGGAGATAGAGAGAGAAACATCAATGTGCGGTTACTGCGGGTCATGGCCTGCAACCCAAGCATGTGCCCTGACTGGGAATTGAACCTGCGACACTTTGGTTCGCAGCCCGTGCTCAATCCACTGAGCTACGCCAGCCAGGGCTAGCAGGTTTCTAAATATGGGCATGAATCAGCCTTGTGCAGATTTGGGAGGAGAACCTTCACTCCAAGCAGAGGAGAAAACAAGCATGAAGGCCCTGAGGGTGAATGAGTGGGGCTCTGGAGAGAGTCCCAGATGTAAAGCTTTTGTAAATGATTACAAAGAGCTTCCAAGTTTGTTGTGCATGTAACACAAAGCCACCGGCTTGTGTTAAATACACGAGTGGTCCGATATCTGATTTATATATTTTTAAAAAGTTTTCTGTGGCTCCTCTGGTGATCGTAGACTCTAGAGGTGACAAACAGAAGGAGAGAGACCAAGTGGGAGGCCGCTGCACTCTGGAGCGTGGGCCCCCCTGGTCACGGGAAGAGAGGGGAGCACATGCCGCCTCTGGTTTGGGAAAAATCTCACACGAGATAAACCTTGTGAGGAACACGCATAGTTTTGTCATTTCTTTCGATCCTTCGTACACAGGTATTGGTTGTATGAAAGAATTAGTAGGATTTCTCTGTCACCAGTTTTGAAACTAAAAGTGTGATTACTTGTTTGGTCCCGTGAATTTTTGTTGTTTCCCCAAGACACTGAGCCTTAGAGTTTTATCCATCTTTCATTTCTAGATCCTGTGGTGAACCCAGTAGAATCACTTCTGTAGAAAAATCTAAATAGGTCTAAATCTAAAATCTAAGTCTAAATCTGATTAGGTACTTAGTGAATGAAGTTAAAGTGTTGCTCTTCCTGCCCCCTCCCCTGAGAAACTTCATTTTGTATGGAAGGTGTAGATTTGTTTGCAGTTGAGATCTAGAAAATGGAAATGGGTAAAGAAAATAAGTTTTGTAGGATAAATTCTTACTATTCATTGTTTTTATTCTCTATTTATCCCACATTTGTCCCTACAATGCAGTATCATAGTCAAATGTTGATTATTTGTATTTTTTTATAGTAGTTACTTTTGAGAGCCAGACCTTAAGCGTTTAATTTGCTCTTACGGATTTTCACCAAGTTTTGCTACCAAACCCTTCTCGTTTTATTTATTAATACAATATTGTGTGAAATACTGGTGTGAAGAAATTCCACATCTGGTTTTTCTTCAACACCTTCATAATTAAGCTTTTGAAATGAACTTTTTGAAAAACAAAACTTGAATAACAAAGCAACAAAGTGGTTTAGGACTAAAGACAGGATTACTTTTCCTTGGCAAAGCCTTCTGAGCGCCTGCGTCTGTCACACGGGATGACAAGAATTGTAACAAGTTACTCTGACAACCACCTACTCCACAGAGAGATTATGCCGAGTTCATTTGCAGGTTTGTCTTGAGCCTCCCTGACAAAATGATACTTAACCTCTTCTGCAGTCAGTCTTTGTGCTTTCTGAGTGAGTGGCTGTGGCCTCAGCAGTGCCCTGAGAAGGGTGATTTTTTAAAAAGTTACGAACTTCAGTATACTTTTTTTCAAGTATGTAAAAAGTAATTCTGGGTTCATCAAAATCATATATGAAACTGAACTGTATATGTGATCTGTAAGCATGTAGGAAATTCTTTTCAGGAGTTCTTTCTGTTGAAGGTTTTATCTAAAATTTTCCATAATGTGACTCAAAAATCAGTCACTAAATAATTCAATATATATTTCCCCAAAAAGAAATTATATCACTGCTTTAAGAATCCCCCAAATATATTTATAAATAGCTGTTTTATAATTTTACTCTGCTTCCTTTCCATAAGTTGCAATATGTTTTTTTGTCTCCTTTCAAATAGAAATTATTTTCCTTAGTAGAGCATTTTCTGTTTTAATTGGAGGGGAAAAAATTCTGTTTTTACTTACTTGGATTATTGTTTTCTTCACCAGATCCTGGCATATACAGAAGGGCTTCATGGAAAATGGCTGTTCACGGAGATACGATCAATCTTTTCTCGTCGTTATCTTTTGCAAAATACAGCCCTGGAGATCTTTATGGCAAACAGAGGTAATGTGTTGCAGAAGTCTGTTGTTACAAAGCTAACCTCCATCTCTTTAAGATTTCATTTTTGAATACACCATATTGTTTTCATTTAGGTAGTTTTTTTGTAGTCCAACCCCTGCCCTACTGACCTCTTTTCTGACCCACATGCATCTTCATGGCCTACCCCCTTGGTCATTCTGAGAATTATTTGTAGTAGTTTTATTTTCCTGGCCATGTGACAAATTAGTTCAAGGATTTATGAATATGGGGAATAGCTAAGCATTTAATCCATTTTGGAATTCTGATGTACTCAGTATTGCTCTGATGCTTAGCTCCTGGAAGGTGGCTGCATTTGGAGAAGGGAGAAGGGTAATCAGATGATGCATACATTTATTTAATTTTTTATCTAATCTGTTGCCATTTATAAAGGGGCCATCAGAAAATGGTCCCGAACTGTCCTGGTTGTTTCTTATTACATCATTCTTGAAAGAACTAAAATTCAATTTGTGGGTTTAGACGGGAACTTGGTGAAATTCATGAAGACAAGAGGGAGGGACAAGGTGGACCTGAGGGAAACGCACCGTTCAGTGTGAGTGGAGGCACACAGCGGGGGACTGTAAAAATTAGTGCCTTATCCCAGGTACTCCTTGTACCAAAGCCGGTTGAAGGTTTTTGTTTTTTGTTTTTAACTTTCTCTTTCTATAGCCTGCAAGTTGCCATTCAAAAAAAAAATCTACACAGCATAACACAGTCAGTGCGCGCCTTTTTTTTTCCTTTATGAAATCATTTGTCTTTAGGGGATACGGGTTTCTTTAGGTAAAGATGTTTATTCCTTTCCTATTTGGTCTCTTCCCCTGCACATGCCCTTTTTCTTAGTGTAAACATTATTTTTCCAGGCAAATAATCACATGAATGTTTCACATTTTAGTCCAGTCTGCATTCTTGCTTGCTGTCCCAGAGGGCTTTCAAACTTATAATATGTATTTCTTATTCATTCTCATTCCTTTTTCTTCTTTGAAATTTCTTATGCATCCTTGCTTTTCTATGTGTGTTTTTCTGTTGCCTTTTCCTCATGATCTAGGCCATTTGCCACAGTCTGTGATAGTTTTTCTTTTGTTTTTTAATTTTTCCCTGTGTTCAGTGTAATAATGGGTACATAAGGAAGGCTTATTAAAAAAGCATGTTGGGTACATATATATGGTGCTCTAAATATGTTTTCATGAATGATCATGTACTTTTTACCTGCAACATGTCGGTAATGCCAGGGTTTGAGGGCTAGGTGAGCACTCATAGCTTATATATGATTCCGATACTGAAATGAATATAGTTAAAGTCTTAAGACTGACCAAAATGATAGATTCTAAATTCTCTCTCATGATTTTATGACTGTTATTTTCATATTTTTAAGGACACACATTTATAGATATCTAATATGTTAACACATATATGCTAAATATGTTTATATATATTGGCATATGTGTCTTGATATTCTCAAAATGTATGCTTATTGAAATAGATATGATTAGAAAGCATTTAAGTTTAATTAGTAACAGTAGAGGAAAATTTTTCCTTTAGGTCACATATTATTCTGGATTATATGAACATAAAAACATAAACACATAAACATTATAAAGAGAATGTTTGTAAAACTGTTCATCATTGAAAGTAAATATAGCTGACAGTTTAGTAGCTGTATCTGTAGTCTTTTTGGTATTAGGTTGTTAACTATATAAAGTTAAATTTTTAAATACTTTTTATAGAAATTCATAGATATATAGTTAATTTGCCAAAATTCAATTTTGTGAATTCAGCATGTAGCTAGATAACCTCAGCTTCATGTCACACTAATGCAACAACCGATGTCATGATTCTGACGGTACTCAGAGAAGGGACTGTCTGTGGTGTGGGAGCTTATCAGTGAAATGAATATCACCTCTGATACATTAATACTGGAACTTTCCCACACTAATAAAAACAATGTGCCAAGAATTGTATTTAATAAATACTTCAACTAAAAATAAAGAGAAGGGGAATTATATTACATTCTAATTTTTTAAAATTATTTTTCATAGTTGCTGTAATGTTCAACTTCCCAGACCCTGCAGTAGTTAAAAAAGTGGTTAACTACCTACCTCGTGTTGGTGTTGGAACCTGTTTTGGATTGCCTCAAACCAGGTACTGTTTGATATGAGAAAAATATGGAAAATAATCTGTATTAATATGTGTTCTTGTTTTAAAATGCATGAGCTTCTATTTTATGTTTCATAGTAAGTGATTATTGGTGCATTATTTTTGAGTCAACTTTTGTCTGAAGAAACTAGAGAAAGAGGAGTAAATGTAAACCAAAGTGAGCCAAGAAAAGATAATAGTAAGCATAGAGGCATAATAACATCAATGAAAAAGTAAGCAAATGCAATAAAGAAAAAGTAATCTAATGAAAAGTTATTTTTCTGTAAAGATTAATAAACATATATACAGCCCTGGCTGGTGTAGCTCAGTGGTTTGAGTGCTGGCCTGTGAACCAAAGGGTCGCTGGTTAAGTTCCCAATGAGGGCACGTGCCTGGGTTGTAGGCCGGGTCCCCAGTAGGGGGCTCTCAAGAGTCAACCGCACAATGATGTTTCTCTCTCTCTCTCTTTCTCCCTCCCTTCCCCTCTCCCTAAAAATAAATAAATGAAATCTTAAAAAATAAAAAAAATACACAAAACCTATAAATAAAAAGAAAGAAAATACAAATTACCAATAGCGAGAATGAAAGAGAAGATATCACTATTATTTTCTTTCATAGTAGGTACTGATTCATCATTAATACATTTTTGTTAACGAATTTAAGAGAGTGGTAAGACTGAACCAGTGGGATTTTTCTGTTGATTGCTTGTAACGTATTAGCTGTAGCAATTCAGTTTACTTTTTGCATACCTAATTTTGTATTGATTTGAGTTGTGTTGATTAGTGTTCATTCCAAAAATCATTAGGTAATACCTTGTTCCAAATGCACTTGAAATAGAATGAACAAACAACAGTCAGGATGTTAGTCATCCTGGGCCTGGAGAACTTTCCAAGGTGAAGCCCTCCTCGTGGCAGTACTTGGTTCCCCACCAAGTCGGCCTCTCTCAGGGCTGCCTGGGTGTCTGCTCCACGTGGGAGCTGACTTTCCCCAGAGCAAGTGATCCAAAAGAATGAGGCAGAAGCCCCAGTGTCTTTTCTGTGACCCACCTTTGTTAGTCATGTGCCATCTTTACTACACAGTGCTTGTTACAAGTGAGTCCTTAAAGACAGCACAGGCTTCAGGGGAGAGGAATTGAACTTCACCTTTTGAAGAGAAAGTGTCAAAGAATTTGTGGGCTTATTTTAAACCACCACAGATCATAACTTTTACGTAAATAAGGCACAAAAAGTGGCCCTTCTGGATTATAAGCAATAGTTGCTTTACAACATAAATCAAGGCTTTGATTAGATAATTGTATAATTTAATGGGAACTTTCAGGGTTCAGAAGGAAGCAACTCAGAATTGTATGGTAGATTTTCATATCTTAATAATAATCATCTTTTTTTCCTACTGATTATCTCTTTATTACAAAAAAAATTCATTACCTAATATGTGTCATCATACTTGGGACTTTTTGTAATGTTTTCTAACAATTAAAGCTAAAAGTCTTAAGTCAATAAATGAGTCACTTGAATAGATTTTTAGCACTTACAATGGTATATTCTGTATTCATACAATACAATACTATTCAGCAATCAAAATAAGTGAAGTACTACTAATACTTCCTACACACTGCTGAACCTCAAAAAACATTAGTTAGTAAAAGAAGCCTGATGCAAAAGACTGTATGATGTCTAGCTCTATTAACCTGAAATGTCCAGAAAAGGTAAGTTTATAGAGACAGAAAGCAGATCAATAGTTGCCTAGAGCCAGGGAAAGGAATGGTGATTAACTATAAATATGCACAAGTTCTTGTGATGAAAATGTTCTCAAGTGTGTGGTTGTGACAATTGCACAACTCTAGAAATTTACTTTTAAAAAAATCATTGAGTGGTACAATTACAGTTTTGTGGTATGTAAGTTATACCTTCATAAATAAAAGCTTTTAAAAAGATAGCAGTGTTGCCCTGCCCTGCCCCACATGGTTCAGTGGGTTGGGCGTCATTCCGCAGAGAGTGGTCGAAGCTGGTTGATTCCCAGTCAGGGCACGTGCTTGGGTTGCCCACTGGTCCCCAGCTGGGGTACACATGAGAGGCAACCGCTTGATGTTTCTCTCTCACATTCATGTTCCTCTCCCTCCCTTCTCTCTCTAAAAAGAAATAAGTAAACCCTTCAAAAAAGATAGCTACCCTATCTTAATTGTAGAAGAACTCTGACAACATACTTACCTGAGATTCTGTGCCCTGAACATAATAATTAATCCTGCTACTGATTTCCCAGTCCTACTTATTATTGATCAGTTATATCCATCGTTATTTATATTGGGTTAAGAAAACAGAAAACTTGGGTCTTCAATTAAGGAATATCAAAAGTTTTTCTTATCTCTATCCTGCCCCTAGAATGAATAGCTAAAAAGTTTAGAGTCCTCTTTGCCCCATTACAAAGGGTATGCAAACATAATATTTAGCTATATAGGACACAAATGTGTTGTCTTTATGTAATGATTATTAAAATTGATAAAGATGTGAATACATTTTATATGTATTTGTCAGTTACTGTAATACCTGTTCTAGCAGTAAAGCAGTAAATTATTAATTATGCTATTATTAATCAACTCAATGGAACCTAGATATTATTATGGCATCGTAATGACAGTTTACTTTAATGAATAGAAGGTGTGTAATAGACCTGTGGCTGGTCCAGATCATTTGTTTAACCAGTAATTGTGGATTGAAACAGCTCTAGAATTCATTAGTATTGCATGAATGGAACTTTTCAGAATATACAGATGCCATTTTGAATGAGCAGAGGTAGTCATGACTTATTATTGTGGTATAATCTAAAGTTTAAATTGATTCTATGTCAATTTCCTCTTTTGCAGGCGCATCTCATTAGCTAGTCCACGTCAACTTTTTAAAGCTTCTAATATGACTCAGCGATGGCAGCACAGAGAGATTTCAAATTTTGAGTACTTGATGTTCCTCAACACGATAGCAGGTGATCTGAACTCGCACGTGGACTTACAATGATAAACTATTCATTGTGACATGATTATGTTATTTTCATTACTGGTGTATAGCTTATTTTTATTACTACATGAATATACTTTGTCAAGAGTAATTTTTATAGTAGGGTTGAAAGTTTTATATATGAACGGTTAACTTCCTGATAGAAATTAAACATGGGTTTACACAGTCTTTTTCAAAAACATAAAATGAAAATTTACAGCTATTCAGTGTAGTAAGAATGGACTCAGTATGGAACAGAAGGAATGAATAACCATAAAAATCTTAAGAATCTATTAACTTAATTAGAAGTGTAGTATATGATGAAACAATGAAACACATCACAGAAAAAAGAAAATTGAGGGTACAATAGTAAGTAATGGAAGATTACGACCCACACATCAAAATCTGAAGACAGAATGGCCCGCTACATGATCTGTAATGATATCATGTTACTGAAGATCACCCATTGAAACTGTTCATTCGTAAAGACTAAAGAATAGAAATGTGTGATCATTAGAATAGACAGAACAGGAAATGTCATTATGAGGTGTTTGAGATTTAGGTAGGTCAAGACGCCGATGCAGTTTATATTTGAGGCACAGAGGTGATACACAAAGGGCATAAGGCGTGTTGCTTACTCTCACTGAAGTTATTGTAAATGTGAGCATTTACATGATTCTAGTCAAGTGAGTATGGGTTCAATTTAAAAATACAAAATAATAGTGGGGATTACAAGGGTCATCCAGTTGGTCAGAGTTAGGAAAAAATGAAGACAGTGTTTGCATAAGGATAGATAGTACTTTAACTAACAGAGGAGGTATTTGAGAAAGTAGAAGATAGTTTGTGGAAAACTGAGGGATAAGCAATAGAAAAGATGGAAAAGTGTGAAGTGAAGGTAAGGTACGATTAATGGTATAGTTTTATGCACACGCACAATTCATTTTGTATATAAAGTCAGCCCCCTGTTCATGGGGCACATGTTCCAAGCCCCCTACAGATGCCTAAAACCATGAGTAGTACTGAACCCCACTTATATTATCTTTTTTCCTATATATACGTATATTTTATGGCTTCTCTCTGGCATATCCTGATTGCTCTTGTGCTTTGAAGACACTGAGGGAAATAAGTGACATTTGAACACGAGCTCTGAAATGTCTCTACAGTCAGTCTGGTAACCGAGGTGGCTGCTAAGTGACTGAGGGTGGGAGTGTCTGCCATGTGGATACGCTGGGCAAAGAGGTGGTCCGTGTCTCGGTGGGACCACGCAGGATGGTGGAAGATTTCGTAACATTACTCAGAACAACATGCCATGTGTAAAACTCAGGAATTGCTTGTTTCTAGAATTTTTGATTCAGTGTTTTTGGACCATAGTTCACCAAGAGTAACCAAAAATGTGGAAAGGAAAACCATGAGTAAAGGGGACTGCCATGCACATGTATATATATGTGTCTGTGTTTATATGTGTGTACATAAAGTATATATTTCTAAATACATAGTGAAAAACAAAACTGGAAAGGTTGTATGGAAAAGTGGAAGATTTTTTTGTCTCTTTGAGGAGTCAGCAGTCAGTTCATTGGGAAACTTGTGAAGTGTTTGAACCAAGGAGTGGTATCAGCACTGTGTGGGAAGGGAGCCTGGAGGCAGAATGAAGTTGGTAGGTTGGAGTAGAGAGAGCAGGCAGAGAGCAAAGTTAGGGAGCAGTTATATGTAAAAAAGTCATACAGGCCCGAGTTAGAGAGACGACACTGGGAATTAAAACATAATATTAAATAACAGGAATTTACAGGGCACAGACCATGTGACACCAGCTAAGCATGTCATTGATGGCCATTCGTTTGGAGGAAGCGCAGGAGTGTGTATGGCAGCTTTTGGGAATGGGGGAAGCAGCATTGACGATGCTGTGCATCGTGTTCAGAGGATTAGTGAACTTGAAAGCTGTCACAGAAATTCCAGCGTACTTCGGGACAACTCTGATTTCACAGATGAATAAGGAATGCCCGCAGGGCTCGAATTACTTAAACTTGGTTGATTGGTTCATTGATGGCAGAGATATGAATCTAGTTTTGAAAAGCTCTATGAGAATTATAAACTTTTTAAAAGTTTTAATAAAAAATATTTTAATTGGTACGGGCTTTCAGGTAACAAAAAGTAGTCAAGTGTAGTTTATAAGAACATAAACTTGGAGGCCAGAGTATCTGGATTTGAATACAATTCAACCATTACTAGTATAGCATTTTTGGACAAATTACCTAACCTTTTTGTGCCTCAGTTTTTTCATCTGTAAAATGGGGATGATACTAATTTCATAGGGCTCTTGTGAAGATTAAATGAAATAATGTATGGATAGCACTGCGAGCAATAGCTGGTACTCAAAAACTGTCATTATTCTTAGTGAATTATACTCCTGAATCTGCTTATCATTTTATTATTCTAGACTGAGTACTTTTTTTTTTCCTCTGCCAGGACGGAGTTACAATGACTTAAATCAGTATCCAGTGTTTCCCTGGGTCATCACTAACTATGACTCAGAAGAATTGGATCTTACCTTGCCAAGTAACTTCAGAGATTTATCCAAGGTAATTTCTTAGGAATCATCTGACATATAATTGTTTCACATTTAAAAACATATTTGATGACATTAATTTTCACATTCCTTTTTAAAAATCATTTAATAGAATTGTAACTTTAATATATTTATCTTTTAAATGTATTTTAGTGCTGTCAAATTTAAAAATGAAAAACTTGATGGGAATTACAAATATTAGGTTATATGTTTTTTCCATATACACTTAAGAAGACATTATTTGCAAACAGCAACTTCTTCTTAGGGTTTTAGTATTTGGTAAAACATGAAGAAAATCACGAAAACTTCTCACCAGTGTCCTTGCAAAAGGACGAAGAGCCCCTGCTACTCCGAGTCTCCTGACCTCCTTGCTCTCTTTCCCTTCGCTCATCCACTCCTCGTTAAAGCAAAATGGATTCTTTTTAAGTCTGATGTTGAGTTATATGAGTCCAGTGCTTAAACTTTTCTTAGCTTGTCACCGAATGCAGAATAAATCTTTCCCAGCCAGAGCTTTGCCTTCTCTGCCTTCAGTGCTTGCCTCCCTGCTTGGTGAGCGGCTGGCGCTCCCTCTGCCCTGAGGCGGCTCCGCACCGAGACCCTGACTGGCTGCCTTTCTCCCCCAGCGCTCCGCTCCGGTGTCTTTCCGAGCACTTAACGTGCCCTGCCTTTCACATAGCCTTCTACCCACTCTGTTGGTTCTTATTTGTAATGACAGAGTTCTTGTCATAATTATTTTTCCCATGTCCGGCACAGGGTGTGCCGTCAGTGAGTGTTAAGTGAATTAAATAATATATGTGACATTTTCCCCAAGGTATAAAGTATTATTATTAAGTATGTTTGATTTTTAAAGTGTAAAACATGTAAACAAGGGGGAAATTACTGCTAATTTACAATGTATCAATAAGGAATAATTACATCAGATAGACACACTGTATTCTTTAACTTTCTCTATATATTTCCCATATATTTAGGTATTCTTCAAGAATTTTCCTTTTCTGTCCTGAAGTATCAATGAACAGAATATCCTAAATCATCATTTTCTGATATAAAATAAAGTTTATATGTCTTTTTTTTCCTTTTTAGTTTTTTATTATGGTGTATTTCAAGTATATACAAAAGTAGACAAAAGATGATAATACATTCCCATCTACCAGCCTCATCTACCTGATAGCTCAACAGCTATCAGGACGTTGTTACACTTAATTTTATCTTCACTCTCATTTTCCTTCCCCCTTCTCATGTTACTCTGAAGGAAATCCCAGAAATCATACCATTCCATTCACAAATATTTTAGTACATATGTCTCAAAACTAGGGCCTCTTTTTTAAAGCACAACTATATTACCCTTAGCAATCCTAAAATATTAACTATAATTTTTAATATCATCAAATATCTAATAGATACCATATTCTGAATTGAATTCCAACTTTTATAATTCTTTCTGATTTGTTTATTTAAATCATGACCCAAATAAGTACCGCACAGTGCAATTAATTGGTATATCTCTTAAATCCCTCTTTTTTCTGTGGGATTCTCTTGCATCTTTTTTTCTAGTTAAGTAATTGAAAAATATAGTTTGTCTTACTCATTTCTTTCTTTTTAAAAAAGTTTTTTGAACACACAGTTAAAGTGTTTTTTTTTTTAAGGTGTCTTTTTTAAAAAAGATTTATTTATTTATTTTTAGAGAGGGAAGGGAGGGAGAAAGAGAGAGAGAGAAACATTAATGTGTGGTTGCTGGGGGCCATGGCCTGCAACCCAGGCATGTGCCCTGACTGGGAATCGAACCTGCCTGCGATGCTTTGGTTCGCAGCCCGGGCTCAATCCACTGAGCTATGCCAGCCAGTTCTTACTCATTTCTCAGTGTGGATTTTGCTTATTCCATTCCTGTGGTGCAGTCTGACAGGTTCCTCTGTCTTCTGTATTGCTTATAAATTGGTAGTTGGTTTTAGGGGATGACAGAATTCAGATTAGATATTTTTGGCAAGACTGCTTTGTAGGAAGTTTTGCATTCTCGAGTCAAAGGTATGTAATGTTTATTTTACTTCTCATTTTTGTTGTTAGCAGCCAATGATACTTAATGCCGGATTTGTTGGTTTGGTAAGGACTGCAAAATGATGGTGTTTAAATTCTGTCACTTCTGTTTCATTTATTACTGGGGACCCTTCTGTAAGGAGACACTTGCTTTCACTTATTATTAGATCAGCAGGATTTCCCAGGTGACTGTGAGGAATAATAAGTGGATAAATGGTTGTTTTGGTTTTTGTTTTTCTTAAAAACAAAAAGAGAAAAGAAAAGGAAAGGAAAGCCTTACTACAATTAGGTTCTTAGACCCTGCAGTACTTCCCTGGAATCTGTAGCGCTCTCTGGTCTACACTGAGGACTGTATTAGTTTGGCTTGTGTGATGAGCCACAATTGGTCAGTAATAAACACTGGGCAACTATTTAATGCTCAGGTAATTGTATCCTATCTGTCCATTATTTGAATTTCATGTTATTTAAAGTACAAACCTCATTTTTCATTAATGCATTAAAAAATAAAATGTGCTTCACAAAATAAATTACATTTCAATAAATAACCTTTCTAGAGTTCTAGAAGAATTGCTCTTTTTCCCCCCTAGCCGAGTCCTTCAGTTTGGACTTTTATTGAAGCACAGAGCTTATTAAGACTGTTCTGTGCTTTAGAGGATTTTTTTGTAGGCTCCTCAAGACACAGTGGGGAGTAAGACAGATTGCGGACAGGGTACATGCTTCTGTCCTGATGGAACAGTTACTAATGGTGATAAGTGGGAGGCTGTTGGGGTGTTTCTGCTGAGACTGTGTTTCTGTCTTCTGCCATCACTGTCCCCGGGCAAGAGCTCCCATAAACCTGTTACCTCCTCATTCCACTGTTCCCTGCCAACCGCTCCATTCTCTGACCCGCGACTCTGTTCTCTGTCCCATGAAAAATCTTACCTGACCAGAAGACAGCCTCCAGACATCTATTTTTAAATGTAGGCTTCATGGTGTCTTCATCATGAGAATTCATAGAAATGATGTTAACAAAATGCTGTCATAGATTATTTTCCAGCCAAACAGAATCCTTTTTAAACTTGAGTTTTATTTGTATATTACACCTGTTTCTAAGGAACTTGCCAAATTCTTCTGTTGGATGGGTAAAAGACTGCTTTAATAACGCTTCTGTTACCTTCCGTATGTGGTAAACAGGGCTGCTTTTTATGCCCCACAAGATGAACAACAGTAATTTCCTTCCTCATTTTTTTATAGAGCAAAAGTAAAAAGGGGCGGGCCCTGCAAAACCAAAACAAGAGCTGCTTTCCTTAGTCTCTGTCCATGTCTGTTCATATCTGCTGTAGAAACACGTACAGACATCACTTTTGTATTCAGTGCCTTTGCTTGTATCTATTTTTATATTATGAGGTTTTGTGGGATATTTGTATGGTGAGCTGAGGAGGGAGTGTTTATAAAGAGTGTCTTCAACAAGAACTGAAGGCTACACAGTTGAGCAGCAAACAGCAGTGCAGGGGAGAAGCGGGGGGCTCCAACACTAGCCACAGACAGGTAGTGCCTCCTTTCCTATCACACCGCACTAGCACGAACACTGCACTCATTTCAGTTTGTGAAAATGGAATTCCACTAGTGCTGATTGTTTTCATTAAATATTGATGGACATAAGTGAGTTTGGAATTAACTACATTATTTGTACTGAAATAACCATGCATATCAGATATTTAAAGTTGTAATTTACGTGTATAGAATAATGGTAATTATTTATAAAAACATCTCACTTATGTTGGTATTAAAGTCTGCCATAATGTTTACAGTATGATTCAGTTTTCAAATGTCTATTTATTCACATACTTTCAGGAATGCATCTCATACGTGAAGTGAGCTGTATCTCCATGAATAATGATTATAATAGAATTATATTAACATTTGTCCTATAGTATACATTTAGCAAACATTACTATTTGTTTAAATAAACTTGAAAAATTGAAGAAAACATTGTGTGTAAAGCTTAATTTAAAACATAAACAGATCTTATTCCCATTCTTAAATAAATAATATAGCTTGACTAGCTTTAAAATGTATTGAATTATTTACACATATTTATTTCCCTTTAATTTCTCCAAAGCTGGTTTGCAGAGGGCTTTTTGATACAAAGCTACAGTTTTGTTTGGTAATCTCTTCCATGTTGCACAGGGAATCTTCTTTCTCAAGCCCAGTTAATGTAAACAACACCCTTTCTTCTGTATTATTTTTTTGAACATTTTTGAGAAAAGCAAAAGCCTGCATAGAATAATGTAAAATTATATTTTGTAAAATTTTATTTTATGTAGAACTCTTTTTATAATAATTACAAATTGGTATTATCAGTCTTTTAGGAAATTGAATCTATTTTTGTCTGAAAATTTGATGAAAATTAAATCTTTCCTCGTATTGAGAAAGTTCTCATTTAATGTAATAATTTAATTTATTATTTCAAAGCTAAACAACAAGTAGGGGTCGATTTTGAAGTTGATTTTTTTCCTTCTCCTTTCCCAGTTTTTTCATCATGAGTCTAAAATTCTGACTGATGAGAAGACAGATGTAATCATGCATTGACTTTGGAGTGATATTGATTCATATTTTATAAATATATATTGATTTTTATATTTTGACAACCCCCTTGACAGAAATAAGAGGCAACATTTTCTTTTTGTCCTTTATAAAAAATTATAATTAGGGCAGGAATATATTTACAAAATGTCAGGCCATAAAAACAAATTGTGATGGCTGAGTGGTTCAGTACCAGGTTTCCTTTGTAGATGAGGAAGATTTTCTTTGCTACCATGATTTATTTATTTTTTCTTAGTAGGAGATGGATTGTGTAAACCAGTTTTCTAAGAGAGGAAAAAAAACAAGATAATCTGAGGCAGTCAGTTCTCTTCTCATTGGTCCACACAGTTATTTTAGAATATTAAATATGTGCAAATACTGTAATCTGGATACATATTATAAAAAACACGTATGTTCTCAGATTGAAATGTAGTTGATAGCTATTTCAGAAGGTAGAAACATCCCATTTTATGACTGTTAACTGTTATTTACTGAGGACTTCCTATTTGTCATGTTATCGAAGTTTATTACAGGTGTTAACTCTTAGTCCTCACTAAGACCTTCTAAGGTGTGTGTGTGTGTGTGCATGCACGCATGTGTACACTGGATTAGGATTTAAAGTGACTTTTCTTACCAGGAGTTCTGACCCAGAAGGTGTGAGAAACAAACTGTTATGCTGCCTCCTACTTTTGGCATTGATTGCTGAGTCTGTTTTCATGCTACTTTATCAAGTTGCCTTTCACCTCTCATGCTGAAACAAACACCCGGTGACGTACAACCAGGGTTGGACTGCTTGGAAAAGGAAAGCTTTTCCAAATTGCCTCCTCTTGGGGTGTTTGTCCCAGCATTATGCTCCATGCTGTTTTGATTTTATCTGTTTTATGAAAAAGCTGAATGTTTGGTGGAAACTAGAGAATTACTGATGTCACTACTCGATTATTAACTTGCTTTTTCATGTGTTGGTTGTTCGTTGAATAATACTGTTTACCAGGGACTCTCAGTTTCTGGAGATTAGAAAGAATAAAATCAGGTACTTACTACCCTACTAAATAGTAAACTAAAAATTGAGGGAGAAAGCCAGGAATGGCCAAAGTATAAGCAAGTATTTTATTTTTAATAATCAGAGCTTACATTCTTAACATGAAGGAAGCTACTGAAAGAGACAGTGTGAGTTGAGAGGAGAGAAAAGGCATCCGAGTTCGAGCTCTCACGTGCAAGAATAAGGTCCCTCGTGCAGAAACGAGGGGAGTGAGGGAAGTCCCGATAGTGGAGGGAGAACCTTTGCTGTGGTCTCCTGGTGCCTGCTTTGCAGTGTAGGAATCTGGGGAAAGTTTTCTATCAACAGGTCTTCAAACTGAGTGTTAACTTTTGGTCCAGGCGCCAGTAAATCATAGTTTCTTCTTAAAAAAAAAAAATCTATGTTGCAGTGCTGTAGCATTCATTCACACTGTTAAAAAGAGCAGTTCCCATTGCCCTAGTCTGGGTCAAAAGTTTCTAAAGAGTAAATGCTCAGATAGCTGAAGAAGGGAACTGAGTGACAGTGCTCTCACAAATCTATTTTCTTGCTGATGAGTTGCTATTGTTGGTTCTTGGTAGTTTTTTTTTTTTTCCTATTTCTCTTGGTTTAAAGAAAAAGATGATTTTCTTTCTTGGTCTCTCATTTATCTCCTACCATTTGGTTGTGTATTTTTATATGTGAGATATTTCTCTCTAACACACACGTTTAGTATACACAGCATGCATCTTGACCTGGAATTGACTACCGACATTTAACTGTTGTTGATCAGACAACACTTCTTTATCTCTTTAAGTTTTAAGTGCTGTTTCTGACGAATGCCAGTCCCTTTAGTCTGTTCTGTAACAGATATACCGGGAATCAATATACCATCTAGATGTCACAGGGGGAGAACACTCTTTTGCAGGGGAGGAAGGGCAGTATTGTTTAAATAGGATAGGTGTTATAACTTTCACTTTGTTTTTTCTATATATTGAGCTTCAGTCAAAGGAAAGGAACTCAGACTTAAAAAAAAACCCTGATATTGCAAAGGTAAATAATGAACCTTAAATATTTAAGTAAAATGTAAATGCACAAAAAGAAATTAAAAATTACCCCACACTTGGATATTTTTTATTGGTTGACAAAATATATTAAAATATTTTAATCTAGGAATCAAATATGGATGCTGTTGTAGCCACATTGATTTTGGGGATTTTGGCATAAATTTCATTTTGTGGCCTTGGGCGGAATTTACAGCCTACTAAGCAGAAGAATGACATTGGGATAGTTTATGATATGTTTGTAGTGTTGTACGCTCTTCTTTAATTCTCTCAATGACACTGTGAGGAATGTGTTATTATCTTTAATTTATAGGTAAGAAAACTAAGATGTAATGAGGTTAAGGAACTCTCCAAGGTCACACATTTCCAAGTGTTAAGGCTAGAATTTGATCTCACATCTGTGTCTGTTAGTGAACTGGTATGTTTTAGGCATGACCAGAAAATCTTTAAACTTGCATTTATATCAACTTCTTTCCAAACCCACTGTTCTTCCCTTTATCTGAGGAAAAGGCAAGAGGTTTACTTTTTGGAGAAACTGCACCAGAGATGTTTCTGATTTGAGGACTCTGAGAGCAGCGGAGAGAGGGTTTAAAGTAATGAATGGAAAACAGGAGGATTAACTAAAAGGCTTAAGTACGGGGTGGTGAAGTCCCCCAGACCCCTTGGCTGTCGTGCTATCAAAATTCTGGCAGGCGGGCTAGCAGCAGCCCCACCCTGTGAGACAGAGGATTATATCATACATCACTCTGGGCACATTGACTGGCTCAAAAGGAAAGACCTAAAAAATACTAACATTTAGGGATTCCACTTGGAGCTCCCCTGACTTCCCTCCAGTGAAGCCTGCTGTTCCCATTGCAGCTTGTGCTGCGTGAATTTCAGTCTGCCCTTTCGGGCTTCCGTTTTAGACACGAAGGTACAGCCAAGTGTCAGCAAACGCGCTCCAACAGTCTCCAGTGCGAAAGGTGACAAAGGCAAAACAAATGAAACGAAAAATAAACGAAATCAGAAAAAAACATAGACAATTTAGGAAACAGAAAAAGCCTTAGAAAGAAAACAAGAATACCCTTACAGTGATAAAACTATTGCATTAATATTTAAAAAAAGGCTATTTGAAGTCAAATGTACATACAGATATTTTTTGAAAAGAACATCAAAATGATACAGGAAGATAGCCTGGGCAGATAAAATTGGAGGACCAGAGTAGGAAATCTTTGGATTTAGGTAGACTTGTGTCAGCCTGCCTCCATTTATTAGCAAGGACCTTTAGCTAATTACTTAGTTTGCGGGGGGGGTCTCATATAGCAAGCTATATAATTATATATTATATAATATTTATATTAATACTTCAGAAAATTTTCATTGGTACACTGACTTCTATAAACTTTAAACCATTACTTGTACATTGTGATGTATTTAGTTTAAAACAGGGCTATGCAACTCTTTCCCCAGAATTTAAAATTAAATTCAGCAAAGTGTGAATATATATACATTCAGTAGATACACATTGATGTGTGTGTGTGTGTGTGTGTGTGTGTGTATGAATCTGTATGTATATATGGAGGGAGGGAAGGAGGGAGAGGGAGATATGGTGTGCATTTAGAGGACTTGTTGGAGTTTTGTTTTAAAGTTGGATAACAGTCTATTTTGTGTGATTAATCTTTAAATTTACATTTATTAGCTCTGGCTGGTGTGGCTCAGTGGGTTGAGTGTTTACCTGTGAACCAAAGGGTTGCCAGTTCGACTGCCATTCAGGGCACATGCCTGGGGTGCGGGCCAGTCCCCAGTTGGGGGCATGTGAGAGGCAACCACACACTGATGTTTCTCTCCATCTCTTTCTCTTTCCCTTCCCCTCTCTCTCTGAAAATAAAATAAATAAAAAACCTTTAACAAAAGAATTGCTTCTCTTTAAAAAATAAATTTACACTTATTAAACATTAGCACTCTGTATTGCATATTTGGTTTTCTACTGGAAGTTACCCCCTAGCAGAAGTTTTTAAATGACTAACAGAGGTTAACCTTACACTTTATTTAAGCAGCCTTCAATGACATTGTTTTTTAACATTAGTCAGTAAACGATAAACTGCAGTAACTGAAATGGATTGTGGTTAATATTACTGTCAGCGTGATGAATAATCCTGACACATACCAGCAACACACTGCCAGTCAGTAACCCTTCTCCAAGTTAAGTATTTATTCACTAATCATCCTAAGTTACTGTGGTGTGGAGTGACCATTTGTTATTATTTATAAATGGATTGTCTTATTTACATAGCGCTACCAGTTTTATCCCATAATACTTCCTATTTTCTTAGTTTAGTGCTGGGTGTACTAGTTGGGATAGATTCAGAGTAGAGGACATATATACTTACCATAAATTTACATAAAAACTGATTTTAAAAAACCTAAATTTTCTTTTTAAGTCTAGTAAGTGCTAGTATTGCATCTCTGATTTCAGGCTGGGGTATTTTTTCTCTTTAGAGAGAGTTAAGTGTGGTGAGTTCCTATGTATACTTCTATGTGTCACTTCTCAGTCTTACATTTCCCTGTGGTACTCAAACTTATTTTAAGTGAATATGTAGTACCCTACTTACACTGGGTAATGTAGTGACTTACCCTTTAGTCTCATGTTCACGTTCCTGTCCAATTCTTTATTCTCAAAGTACATTTATAAATAAACATACTTATTCAACATTAACACCCATTTTTAGTGCCCTGTTTATATTCGATAAATGTGCTCATTCAAATAATTGATTATTAAATATTCGTTGTGTACCACTTGTGGACATTATCCTAAGGCCTGTGTCAGAAACAGTAGCAAATGAAATAATCCCCACTTAAAGAGTTTTGTAACTGAATGTATGTTATGTATGAACCACTTAAGGAGCATAAGTTAATTAGAAATGTTTTATTTCTGTGTGACTTTATTTTAGCCTTGCCCACCTTCAGAAAAAGGAATTTTTTAAATGTGAGTCCACAATTTGAACCAAGTTTTCGAAAGTAGAAAAAAGGATGCATTCTGAAAACAAAAACCATAGTTATTGTTGCCCACTATGTAAACTAGTATAAACAATTAAATAATTACCTTTTTTTAAATGTAGGAAGAAAAAAGTACAATTATATTAAGAAATATATTCTGTATATTCTGTTAAACTACATTAATTGATTTACTTTAGAAATATGTTTTGCTGCATGTCAACTGTAATAAAATAAAAACAACAAATACTTGTTTGATTAGGTCAACCATTTTCAGTGTTTTTCATCTCATGGCACACAAGCTAATTAATAAAATTCTGTGACACACCAAAATATGTAATTTTTGTTGATCTGACCAAAATAGGTATAATTTTGATTGATTTACAAAAAATAATAGTAAATGCCTACCCTTTGTGCTCCAAAATGACTTTTTTTTAAAAAAATCAGGTGCTTATACTTGTATATAAGGATTTCTGGTACCAAAAATTAACCAATCAGATGCAACCTTGTTATGGGATGTGACCAATAAGATGTGGCTCTGTTATATGACCTGTGTATTTATGGTCCAAGACAAAGCATTCACACTGAATGGCTATTGTTGTGTTGGCTGTTGTCATTTTTTAAAATTTGGCAATCTAAGGAAAAAGAGGCCAGTGCCTCTGACTAAATAGTCAGGTATTACATGTAAAAGTGCTTGTGGCATAGCAATTGAAAATCACTGGGTTAGGTTAATGAAACGTGGGAGCTGTAGATCTACAGGTCACTCAGCACATGATTTCGGAGCCCGAGTAGAACATTTTTGCAACACAGGCAAGGTAATTAAAAGACATTAGTAGCATTAAGAACTGTTCAAATCATTTACAACCCTCTAGCCCACTGAGCTACCTAGCCAGTGCTACATTAAGTTATTTCTATGATTCCATTTTCTCTACAGTATGATTTATTATTCATATTTTTAAAAAATTTAGTGGTTCATTGTTTGAAATAATACATTTTTAATTGATTTTTTTTTTAGGGAGAGGAAGGGGGAAGAGACTGAGAGAAACATGAGTTTGTTTTTCCACCCAGGTGTGCATTCATTGGTTGATTCTTATATGCACCCTGTCCAGAGAGTAAACTTGCAACCTTCACACATCAGGATGACGTCCTACCTAACTGAGCTACCAGAGCAGGGTCTGAAATACACATTTTTAACTTACGACAGCCTATCTTCAGAGTACATTATACCACTTCATACAGCTTTCGAGCTTTTTAACACTATCCTCCTATTCTCTCTATTCCAGCCTTTCAAGCTATTGTTCTTTCTTGTGTGTGTATATGTGTACAGTAATATGTCACCTTGCAAACTTCAGGTGTTATTTTTTCACTTTTAAATCATTTTTATTTTTTAATTATATTTGACATACATTATTATATTGGTTTCAGGCATACACCACAGTGATTAGACATTACATAACTTACTAAGTGATCTTATAAATTTTTCAGCTAAGTATGCTATAAACTTAGTGCATTTTTACTGTCGTTACTATTTTTGCTTTATATAGCCATCTTTTAAAGCAATAAAAATAAAAAAAATGTATGTGTACCCTGAGTGTTGCCATGCCCGATCATCTTTATTTCCCTGTATGGCTGTACATTTAAATCTGTCACCGCATTTCTTCTTCTAAAGATTGTTATTAGTATTTCTTGAAGTGTATGTCTTCTGGCAATTGACTCTTAATTTTATTTTAATCTAAAACAAATATTTCACATTGCTTTTAAACAGTATTTTCACTGGATACAGAATTCTAGATTGACAGGGTTTTTTGGAGGGGAGGATTGGTACTTTAAAGGGGCCTTTTTACTGTCTTCCAGCTGGCCTTCGTACTAATGACAGTTTGCGTTCTCATAAATTTTTCTCTTTCAGTGTAATAATTTTTATTTTCCCTTCCTCTGACTGTCTTTAAGATTTTTTTTCTCTATGTGAGATGTTAAGATGATTTTCTGCTCTTTGTGGAGTTTATTGTTCATTTGTTTTTCTGCTTTGAGTTTTTAGAATCTCTTGAATCTGTATTGTGTTTCTTATTAATTTTGGAAGTTGCATATTCATTTCGTAGATGTTTCTTATGCTCTCTTGTCTCTCCCCTCCTTCTGTGACTCCAATTGCATCTGTAGTAGACTCTCTGATTTTGTCCCATAGTTTTTGGTTACTTAGTCCTCTTTGGGTTTTCATTTGTGGGTAATTTTTATTAATGAACCTTCAAACTTGCTTACTCTTTGCTGTGTCCAGTTACTCATAATCTAGCTCATCAGAAGAATTATTCATCTCTGATATTTATTTCAAGCATCTGAATTAAATTCTTTTTCTATAGTTCTCAGCTCTGCTGAAATTTCCCACCTGTGGATGTAAGTTTTCCACCTTTCCACTAGATAGTTTTTTAGTGTATGAAGTACAGTTTTTTAAAATATCCTGTCAGATACTTCCACCCGTCTGCATTATCTCTGAGACTAGTCCTTTTGATTGCTTTATCTCTTCCTGATGGGTCATTTTTTCCCTTGAGTCTAAAAGTCTCACAGTTTTTGGTTGAAGGCCAGTAGAGGTGTGATAGGAGTACTATTTTATGCCCAGAAAGGCGGGTGCCTCCTCCACATCAGGCAGTTTGTGCCGGAGTTCAGTCGGTCTGGTGGAAAGAAGAGCTCCATTGAGTTTGTTGTTGGCATTATTGCCTTCAGTGCAACACCGACTTCAAGTTCCTCCCTCTGAACTCCGTCCTTGCGGGGGGACGGGGTGGGGGGGACCCTGAGGTGCTGCTCCTGCTCTGCCGTTCCAAGGACCCTCCGCATGTGTGCCACCCAGGAGCTTTTATGTCTCCCTCTGGTTTCTCACTGGTTTTCACAGCTAGGTGTTTTGGGGCCCTGCCTCACAGGTAAAAGCCTTAAGTATTGGGGTGCTAGATATGTGGTGCAAAACCTGCACAGCTTCACAGGGAAGCTGTGAGTGCAGAGCTCCCTTCCAATTCATGTCGCTAAGTCAGAGGTGGGGTCTCTGGCGAGAGTGTGTCACAGCCCTTCCTGTTCTGTGGGCTTTCCCCTTGTTTTCTCAGTGTGTGAGCTGCTCGGCTAGTTTCTGGATTTATGTCAGAGGGAATTGTTCCATCATGTGGCTGCAGATTAGGTTTCTTTGTGGGAGGCCACCATCTTGGACCACAACTGCTGATTTCAATGGTCTTACATGATTCTATTTGCCAATGAGTGGTTTTTGCTACGTCAGCTTTGGGCCTCTTGGGTGTTTATCATTTTCACAATTACCTAGGACTATTTTTTTTTTAATTTGCTTTGGATTGTTAGGATTGCCTTTTGGGTTCTTCGACCATTTAGCTCAACACTGGCATTGGATTATCAGATTATGTTTAATCAATTTATGTGCCTTTCTCAAACTCAGATAAAAACCTATAGTGAAAAATCACTTACTATAAACCATAACTGAGTAACAGAAGTGTAAAGATGGTTCTACTGATCTACTAATGTAAGCATTTTAAACGATTTAGATTCTATATGCACAGTAAGTAAAATGAAATACTCTCTTTTTCCCAAGATGTGTTTGTTAAATTGAAATAGTATAGTGAGTGTATGCTTAATGCCCCTTGCAAGAAAGTGTGTTTTCAAGGGATTAAGAACTGCTGTGGTCCTTGAAAACGAAAGTGCTTGTTTGTTAACTCTAAAAGCCACAGTAGTGTGCCAGTGACATTTTTTTCTTGACAACATTAAATAAAATGTAGAGTGCATGAAGATAAGTGCTGAACCATTTCAGCCATATATATAGCATTTGACGAAATACCCTAAAAGCCAAGGCTGAGTAAAAATGCTGATCAGGCTGTTTGTTACACTTGTCATTTAGATAAAAGAGCTGTTCCAACTGACACAGAATAGTTGCTGTACCTCCTAACAGCGGCAGCATTGCTTAAATGACACAGGTTGTTTGCTTATTTTCTTCTCTTGGTGGGCGGGGGAGAAAGGCAGGTGGTGGAGATGCACAGAATAAAATTCACTTGAGTTTGTGGATGCAGGTATACAAATACAAAAAATTTAAGAGGAAAGCAAAGCAATACACTTTGGTGACAATACTTACGTTTTTGGTGTACTTGAAAAAAAAAGAGCTATTTTTGCCACACATCTCTTTTGGTGTCCCAGCACAAAATATTCATATCTTTCCCAGTTATAAAGCCTCTGCTAAAGTGATATTCACATATATTGATACGTGGGGATAAAAACGTGAATAGCATTTTCTCAAAAAGAGAATCTAAACTTCGAGTGAAAGGATTCTAATGACCTTACACATTTAGCACCAATATTTTCATCAGTCCACACAACACAGGTTGCTTTAGGACTCACTGGTCAGTTGAGTCAGGGTCAGCTCTGACCTTTGCTCCTGCAGCCAGCTTGGTAACCAACCAGAAATAGTCGCTTAACTTCTCTCAGACTCAATTTTTTCACCTGTAAATTGGGAATGCTAATGCATTTGTATATTAATGGGTTTTTTTGGTGAATGTAATGACATAATTTTTAAAAAGATTTGATTTATTTATCTTCAGAGAGAGGGGAACGGAGAGAGAAAGAGATGGAGAGAAACATCAATGTGTGGTTGCCTCTTGTGTGCCCCCTGCAGGGAACTCGGCCCACACCCCAGTCATGTGCTCTGACTGGGAATTGAACTGGCGACTCTTTGGTTCACAGGCCTGTGCTCAATCCACTAAGTCACTCCAGCCAGGGCTGTAATAGCATAATTTTTGTAAGACTGAGAACCATCACTTATATCCAATAAATAGTAGCATTGTCATCAGATAGAATGGCCCCTTTAATTGGCATATAGTTATTTCCTGTAATCTTCTCAAACCAAATTATTACTCCCTAATCAGGAATGACCATCTTTTATGATGTCACATTTCCTGATAGCCTGTCCTCTTTCTTTCCCTAAATTAGATGAAACTAACATTTTAGTATGACATTTTTATAACATGAAACATCAAATTGGTGTAACATTGAGCTTAACCAATCTCTCTCTCTGTTTTGTTTTTCCTGTTTTTAAGCAACGGCTCTCTTTTAGTATCTACACGGCTTTCCTGCTTCCAGGAAAGAATGCAATTTCTTTTGTCCATGACCTCTTAAATGCTGCAGGACAGGTTTTATGTGTAGTCCTGGAATTAGAGGATGTTTCAACTTTCCTAATGGTACCAAATGAAGGTGACACTCACAAATGGCTTTCGGCCAGTCATCAGGATCCTGAGCAAGACCCTAAAAGTAGTTTTGCGCCTTTGCCCACCCTTCCTGAGCCCCACAAAACGTGTCTTTGTGATACATTCTCCTTTAGCATCTACAAGCGCCCTGTTTCTGCACTTCATGCTCCAGAATGACTTTTCTTTTTCTTTCTTTCTTCTCCCTCTTTTCTGCTTCTCATCCTCATATGTTAGGGCTTAATGATGTTCTAAAGAAAGCCTTCACAAAAAGAGGTAAAAACCTCTTTTGAGAGTTGGAGTTTAAGAAGTTTGTTAATCCAAGCAAATCTCTGCCCTGTGAAATTACTCAGATTTCTTGTCAATTTCCTGTAATTTTCCTACTGTAAGTAATTTTGTTACAGTAACAAAAAAACTTTTTGTTGCTGTAATCATGGTAATTCTGTTATAGTAACAAAATTATAGTAACAAAAATTTTTTGTGGCTGTAATCATGGTCCAGCAGTTTGGAACATTTCACTTCTAAAATGTTGACATAAAATGGAACAGTTCACATATAAATCTCAAAAACAAGAAGGAATTATGGTGATGGTGATAATAACAATTGTACTTACTGAGCACCTTCTTTGTGCCGGGACCTTTCCTCAGCACTGTACATATATTATTAGCATTTTAAGTCAATCCATTAAATATCATACTTAAAAACTGAAAATGTAAGAAGTTGGAAAATTGTCAAAACTAGGAAAAACAATTTTTAATACAACAAGTTTAGGTGGATAAAATGGACCAAAGACTGTATTTTGAGAACTGGGTTTTTGTCTCCCAGATTTATATTGGTTTTGAGCTACATTACTTAAGATACTTCTTGTCTTCATTATTAAAACAGGGATATCTAGCTCACATATTTATTATGAGAATGCATTATAATGCTTTATAAATTGCAAACTGTAGTTTGCGATATTACTCTTTTGGAAGATGGATATTAGTAATTATCCTGAATTTTAAAGAAGAAAGAGAAAACTTAGAATCTATCAGCACGACAAAAGCCTTTTTTTTTAACAGCTAACTTTTACTAGTGATTATATGAGAGTCTGTCATGTGCCCTTGAAGGGGTCTGAGAATTCAAAACTATTTGTTTTTAATTTGTAGATGTTTGCAGCTTGATATTTCATATATTTTTCATAGTAAAATTGGGGGGGCCCTTGGGACTTTTGAAAGTTAATTTGCCTTTGCTTGTGCGCCTGAGGCAGGCAGAAGAGTGCAGCTTGTTGGGACTGCTGCGTGCCACCAGGCTTCTCACCCATAGCGCCCAGCACTGGGCGCCCGGGGAGGGTTGTGGGGTTTCACTGCATTCTTTTCTCATAGACTTCACTGGTGACATCAGGTTTGTTCAATGGGTTTTCTTAAACATGCTTAAATCAGCTGAAAATATTTATTATTGCTGATACTTGACTGTGTGCCCAGCACTGAGCTGGGCACTTTAGATGCAGTATTTTTGGTTCCCTTCTGATTAGAAGAATTACCTCTCAAAGAAGGTAATGAGGTATTTCTTATTGTAATAATCTTAAAAATCTGATTTAGAAGGTTTTACACATCTTGTTCAGAAAGGTATCATTACTGTTTCTCAAACAGTATACTTATAACTCTAATACAGTTGTCAGTTTTGCTATTTGTGAGTTGAAATATTCTTAAGTATAGTGATTTTTTGGCTATTTGTACATTTTCAAGAGTTTTGATGTTCTCTTTTCCAAGTTATTTCTATTTTTTTAATGTAATACTTATTGTGGTAATTTTATACTCTGATTTTTAAATCATTCTATTCTGAAATTCTTTTATTATTTTATTGATTTTAAAAATCTTATACAATTCTATTCGTTAGTCTTATGTAATGTCTGTAATTACTTTTCTATATCCTAGGGCTGTTTATGTTTACCTGGCTATGAACTTGAATTATACCTCTCTAATCAATACTTATTTTTATTGATTTTTTTCCAGGAAGTTACCATTTTAAATGACCAGTATTTTTTGCTCTTATCCCTTTAATCAGTTTGCTGATTTTTAAAAATACTCAGCCAAGCTTTTACAGTTAAGTCATACAAAGAGGTCTCTGTGGCATGATGGTGCTAGGCATTTTTCTGAATTGCCCTCCAATTGATACTCGTAACATCCTGTATAAGCAAGAGGAGCCCTCAGCACTGGCTTTTAGTTCTTTTGTAGAGATGAATAAACATCTTGAAATGCTGATTTAGACAATGTTTTAAAAATGCTATGATGCACTTTGGTGTATGACAGACTCTTGCTTAGTTAAATGTTTTGCAGCATTATAACATAGTTGGATCCAGCTCATCTTTTAAAGCAGTTGTCAGGAAAATATGGGCCAGCATGGTAGAATGTATTAGCTCAATACATTGTCTCCATTTTATTATGAAGCTGCTGAGGAAGCTGTGATATACAGCACTGTCATTACAGATCTATTGTTAGGACGGTTCCACAGTCTTCTTTGTACCACCATTAATTTATAGCAGTAAACAATATGTAGCCTTCCAACTGCAGCAAAGCAGAATCTTTTAATGAGGTGGATGTTATTACCACAATAAATCAGTGCTTTCGCGTAATGTATAATTCAATGTGTGTATTCCCACTGTAACTTCTCTGAGTAAGCTGATAGTGTATCATTGTCATTGCACAGCTCCACTGATCTTTTTTTTTTTTTAACCTTCTTTTATTTGGGGACTTCTTTTTTATATGCTTGCAAATAAATGTGGTATGTCTTGATAGCTGTCCTCTAGCAGGCTTCAGAAACCAACTGTAACAATAACAGCCAGAATCAATACTGCGGGTTCTACCTCTGTGGATCTCTGTGCAATGCCGTTTTTTTTAGATGCTAGTGAAATCAATCCTAATTGGTTTTAGCGTTATATTCAAGAAGCGTGATTCTATAACTATTGATTTTGGGGGTGTACTCATTTGGAGAGTAATAAAAATAGGAGCAGATAAAGTGACTACTTAATACGCTGCAGAACCATACAAAAGGAGCATTGATTCTATTTTTAATTCACATAATTTGTCTTCCAGTGATTTTATTTCTTTTTTTCCTTTTGCATAGCTCAGTCTTTAGGGACAGCAACTAAAATCCATTTAAAGGAATTCAAAATTGGTTCTGTAGCAAAGATTTCTTGGAGTCAGTACCATTCTTAACTGGCATAAATTTAGAAAATCAGATATAATTCTTTTCTGAAGAAACTAATGCTTTAAAAAGTGACATTTTAAATCAGTCTACTGTGATACTGATTTAGAATAGTAATCAACTAAAGATTTTTAAGTATTTGCTTGTAAAGTTAAAAAATGGCTTAAAATAAAATGCTGATTAGAACCTTTCAAAGCTATTGAAAGAGAATGGTGCCAAAGATAAACAGTTTGAAAAAAAAATAAAGAAATGTAGACAAACTGATGAATTTTAACTGCTGCTTAAAATCACGTATTAACATGAAAAGCAGTTTAAAAAATAGTTTAACATTGCTTCATATTCAATGGACTGTGTCTGAATGTATCATTTTTAAACCAATATTTTAAAATTATTTTACATTACCATTTCCCCATTAATAATCAGATATTTCCTTTCTGTTATGAACAAGAAATTACTAACTCATAGATTTTCATTAAAGAAAGTAATCTGACATTTTTTTCAGTGAATTGGTACTTAATATTTTAAATAATCAATAAGCATTTTCTATAGTCAGAATTTTTTATGACAATGAATTGTTGCTTAAAGCAGTTGATCTTAACACTCTTCCAGCCCTTAGAACCCTTTGAAAATCTTCCCCCCCTTTTTTATTGAATTTATTGGGGTGACAATCTTAAGAACCACTCAGTGTATCTTCCTTGAGAAAATGTTTGTGTGCATCACCACACACAATCTTGGGTGCTGTTCATGGAGCTCAGGTGTTCCCTGAACAGCAGCAGCAGCCATGATAACATCTGTACAGCTCTCCTCTTAGCCAACCAGTGTGCTGGGGGTTGACAGGCTATTATTTTATTGAAACTTGACCCCCGTTCTAGAGATTAATCTTAAAACCAATAGTTAGCATTCGCTGGGTGTTGTCAGGCAAGGTTTGCAGGACTTCACCTGTGCTGACTCATTTTATTTTCCAAACCAACCTTCTGACTGGACCCTCCTGTCCCCCAGTGAGCCCACGCTCTTCGCCACTCTGCTGGGCTGCTTTCGGGACCTCTGCTCTAATGCATTGTTTTCTGGTATACGTTTGCAGTCTGTCTACGATTCTTTCCATATTGTGCAGTTTCCATTGCAGTGCAAGTACATTTCTTGCAGGCATGTTTTTTTTCCTCAAAATTCTGGTTCTGCTCATACTAGTAGAAATTTCTAGGTTTCTACCTAACCCCCTTTCCCTGTAATCTCCTCCTCACACTCCCTGCTCCCTCTACTTCCATTCTCTTCTCTTCTCAGAGCCTTTTATAAATCAGTCCTCCAGTGTCAAGATTCTCTTTCTGGTTGTTGCTTCTGATTAACTAAATAGAATTTTATAGGCGCTTTCAAAGTATTCTGTAGTTACTTCATGTAGTTGCCTTTTTTAAAAAAGTAACTTACCCAAGGGTATGTTTTTTATTGATTTTTAGAGGGAGAGGAAGGGCAGGGCGGGGAAACATCTATTTGAGAGAGAAGCATCCACCAGTTGCCTCCCACACGTACCCCGACTGGGGATCTAACCCACAAGCTAGGTATGTGCCCTGACTAGGAATCAAACCTGCAGCCTTTTGGTGTTTGGGATAATGCTCCAAGGAACTGGGCCACCTGGCCAGGGCCATGTAATTGTCTTTTTGAAAATGCTTGCTACGGGCTGACTAATGACTTTGATTCAACAAAAGCTAGACTTAGAAATGATAGGTTTCTCCATTTGTTCATATGGGTATGTTTAACCTCCATTGATAAGAAGTTTGTTTTTCTACTGCCTGGATGTAACAATGTATTTTAGCTCAAATAGTTTCTATAGTTTTTAATTCATTTTCAAACTTGCTAAAAGGGCAACATTTTAAACAGTGAAAGAGATAAAAGACACTTATATTTGTGCTTTTGTTTTTCCTCCCCACTGGCAGCCAGTAGGAGCTTTGAATCCGAAAAGAGCAGCGTTCTTTGCAGAGCGGTATGAATCATGGGAAGATGATCAAGTTCCCAAGTTCCACTATGGTACTCATTACTCAACTGCAAGTTTTGTTCTCGCGTGGCTGCTAAGAGTAGTAAGTTCCATTTAAATGATAAACCATGCATAAATAAGTTCAGTGTTGTGGAGGATAGGCAGTCTTTTTTGCATGTTTTTTTTTTCCAGGGACAAGGTTCTAGTTGTATCTGTTTTTCCCACTTGCTCTGTATTAGTGTAGAATTGCCTTAAAAATATTTCACCTCAACCTGTGTCACCTTCTTCCTTAAATTTGACTGTTCACATGGTTGATATCCTACCTGATTCTAAACTGTAACATAGGTTATATTCAAATGTTACCTATTAAAATAAAATTTCATGAACACATCGATGTATACTCATATACTTAGGAACTTCAGTTGCCCGGAATGGAATAAGGTATGTCTGTAGGTTACTCCAAGGCTGCCATGTATTGATAATATATTGGTTAAACAAGAAATGTTTCTGTAAAATGGAAAGGTGATTCATCTACTGGAAAGTAATTTCTTTGGGAAAGCATTAGCAGCACATCATTAATTAAAGCTTGTTAGAAAGGTACAGGCAGACATAAATCCTAGAAGTAATTTATAGTGCTTAGCTAATTTCAAGCAATTATCCACTAATATGTGTTTAAGTGTTCTTTAACTAAGAGGAGGCTTTTAAATCTTCCGAACATTTTTCTTTTCTTAATCATAAATTAAATATTGAGTCGTAACAATAGGAAAATTACATATTTGACAATTTCCCTGTGCTACGAAGAAAATACCATCTAATTTATGTGTGAATGTTATTAATAAATTGTTCTTAGAAGGAAAAGTGAAAAACGTACATACCAAATTTTGGAAATATTTCTTTTGAGAGAAAAATGATTTGAGAACACATATTACTGGCTAATGTGTATCAGTCATTAGAGTATTTAGGTATAAAGATGGATAAAAACCACATGTTTATGCATGAGAGGGAGGTACTGATTTTTTTAATTGCTAATTTTTTAGGAACCCTTCACAACTTATTTCCTAAATTTGCAAGGAGGAAAATTTGATCATGCAGATCGAACTTTTTCATCAGTTTCCAGAGCTTGGCGAAACAGTCAGCGTGATACATCTGATATTAAGGTACAGAAATGTTTCACTTTTCAAGTATTGCCCATGTGTTCCTTGTTGAATGAATGTTGACCATTTCTCTTCTGCTGCCCAGCCTAAAGATAAGCCTCAAAGACTGAGGTCTTAAGTGGCCAGGAACCACTGTGCGGAATTTGTCTGGCTCTCTTTTTCCCTCTTCTGCCTGTCTCTGCCTGTCTCTGCGTCTGTGTGCATGTCTGTCTCTTCTCTCTTCGTCTCTTTCTTCAGTTGTGGAGTGGAGTCTTTATTCCTCCTCCTTGGAGCCTTTATTTTAAAAATTTATTATAGATACAAGGAAGCATGCTCAATGGAAATCTAAATTCAGTGTATAAAATTGACATATAGTCAGAAATGCACTGTGAGAAAGATCTCAAGGCTTTTATTTCATTTTATGTCAGAGACCCCACGTCTCTATTCTTAAGGTGGTTGGTCATCTTTTACCGGCTGCGGGTCTGAGTGCACGCCTGGCTCTGGCCGGTGCAGGACTGCATTATTAAGGAGGAGAAATGAGAGCTCTCTTGTCTGCGTGCTCACTGCTGTAAAAGACCCAGACTTTGCGCAGTGGTTACTGTAACCCTTACCAGACTTTTGCCCACACCCTCGGAAGTACCGTAACTTACTTTCATGACACAGTGTCTCTTTCAGTAAGATGTTGACGTCAGATGCTCTTGAATGTAACGAGATATGCCTGTCGTGAAGTTCCTTTTATAGTCTCATACAGACATGTAAATAATTATACTATATGTGAGAAAATGGTGAGTTCTGTGTGGGATATATTGAGAAGTTACATTACTAATGTTTATGTTTTTATAGGGTACTTTAAAAATTCAATAAAATGTGTTCACATACTTTCTTAAGATTTCATCTATGAAGAAATAATTACATATTGGGACATCTATAGCATTTTTTGATATCACTAATAACGAGCTATGGAATACTCTTGAAATGATATATCACACTCTTTAAGAATCATCAGTAGATAATTTGGAAATGACTATTAGATAGCAGAATAGTTAACAGATTTAATAATTGTTACTGAATTCCACTTCTGATCTTGCATTGTGTGATTGTCTAACTCTTTTGAGAAGTAGCAGGAAACATAGACACGTGAAAACACTGATCAGCCAGATTTCTTGTTCTCAGATTGAAGATTGAAGAGTTGTAAATTTTTTAAAAAATTGTAAATTTCTTCATTTAAGCATGCAATGACCAAGTTACAGCCGCATTCTTAGATTCGACACTAGCAGTGTAAACAAGAACGAAGTCATGAGTTTGAAGATTGTTTTTTCCCTCAGTATTAGAAGGGAGCGGGTGTCTTTAACTCTCTCCCTCTCTCAGCACCAGACACTCCAGTTCGGTGCTGGGTCAGGCGGGAGGTGCACGTGACAGATCCTTGTCGTCCCTTTTCCCTAAACCTGTCTTTTTTTCCCTCAGTATTCTTTAATGAGCACTGTCTGGTTCAGTTTTTTGAATACTTCCCTTAAAACACCCCACCTGTTAAAATAGATAAACCCACACAAATCAGCTACAACATTAAAAAACAACAACAACAACAACAAAAAACACACAAAATGCTCTGAACTTCTTTACTTTTCTCCTTCCTTATTTTGCTCACTGGTTTTCTTCCTTCACAAGTCATAAGACCTTAAATGTATCTTGCTTTCCCCTGAATGCCCCAGCAGACTTTAATAAAATCGTTCCACTTACTAGACAATACTAGAGTTTCAGGTCTTGCTTCTGTGGTACTTAATTTCTAGCTTTCAGCAGTGTCAGATAGGGCATCTGTATGAACAAGTAGAGAACGGGTTGAGAGAAAAGTTAAAAAAAAAATTAAAATTCCTCGGGTCCAGTTGATTGGAGCCTGATTAGAAGTAGAGCTTCATTCTTAAATACTATTTCATTATGTTGAGACACACAGAAATTTTCTTCAGGACTAACTTTGCTGAAATCTACTTGTCCTTCTAAAAATATGAATATTCTCCTTTTATGTTTTTACCATAAAATATCTGTAGGGTAGATAGGACATTGATAAATTACCCCATTTTCTGTATTGATAACCAACTAATTTGGGCCCTATGGCTTAGTGACTTAAATACTTTGAAAAATACGCAATATATGGTTACTGTCTGTCTGGGTGTTCGACCCACAGCCCAGGATGGCTGTGAATGCGGCCCAACACAAAACCGTAAATTTACTTAAAACATTTTGAGGTTTTTTTTTGTTTTCACTAGTGTTTGTATATGTAATCTGTGGCCCAGGACAACTCTTCTTCCTGTGTGGCCCAGAGGCGCCGAAAGGTTGGACACCCTAAAGTCATTCCTGTTTTTATAACTTGCACCTTATAAGTGTTACATTTTAGTACTTTAAAAGCATGTTTAAATTATTATGATATAATATATGAGAATAAGTATATGAGAAAGTATATTTAAATCACTATAATAGTGCAAACATTTTATTGAGATAAAGTGTATTTCAGTGGAATTATGTAATTATAGTTTCATCTTTATTTGAATGGTCTTGGAATTTCTAGAAACACAGAGGAAAATGTTAAACAGTAAAGAGGGGATAGTGAAATGTGAGGGTGGATTCTAAAGTATTACCTTGATTGGTGTCTTCTTTAAAAGTTTTTATGCTATTTTACAAACATGAAATTTTGTGAGGTGAACAGAAGATTTATTTTTTTTTCAGAACATAACATAACATTTCTGGTCCTTAACCTTTCTTCTTTTTGCTAAAGGGGAACTGTCACTTTAATGTCTTAGAATCTCTATTTTTTGCATTCTGCTAACACCAAGAGAATAGTTTTCTAAAAAGTAAAGTTTATTCCTATGAAGTAAAGGTAAAAGTGTGAATTCTTTTTATTTCAGAGAAGAGAGTGACCCTGTTAGACTTCACTAAAAGCAGCCTTGCAATTTTAGCATGACTTACCGTTTCGGGTTTGGGGCATCACTTGTATTTCCGTGCATCCTTGGTGGCTCCATCTGGCACGAGGCACTCAGTGCCGCCTTCTGTTCTGCCTGGTAGGCAGTTCGGAAGCTTTGCTCAGTTCTCTGCGCAGGCCCACCACACTGTCCAGTAGAAACATAATGCAGACCACAGTTGTGTGCCATGTAAACAATTTTACATTTTCTTAGAGTTGCGTTTTTAAAAGTCAAAAAAATGTGAAATTTTAATAATCTGTTACCTGGGATATCTAAAATACTTAATTCACCATATAAACGATGTGAAGTTATTAATTAGATACCTTGCATTTTTTCTTCCATGCTAAGTCTTTGAGATCTGATGTGTATTTGTAGTTACACCATGTGAGTATAACCACATTTCAAGTGTCAGGGAGCCACTCATGGCTGGTGGCCGCTCTAGTGGGTGGTGCAGATGCCCGTGTTGTTTCAGAAACCGCCAGGGGACAGCTCCGTGCTTACGGAAAGGTGAGCGCCTTCCCCTCTCCGAGCAGCAACGTTCCTGATGCTGTGCTTCATCTAAGTTGGAGCTGACAGGTAGTGGCAATAATGGGTAGCTTTGAGGACTGGAGTAGAAGGTGCTAACATTGGGTTGGAGAATCATCACTGTGATAAGTAATAATTAATCCTCAGCAGGCTCTGTGTTTCAAGTCTTAAAACCCCCACTTAAGTTTAGAAACTGAGGTGCAAAATGGGTAACTGTCTTCAGCCTGAACTGTTACGACTAAATTTTGTGGAACAAATCACAGACTCCTGAAGGTTGAATGAATTTTACTATACAATCACATCTAAATATTAGGCAAATCTCTAAGCTTTGGTAGGCAGTGTGTTCATTTCAGGTGCTTTAGTGTCAATACATTAACCCTAATGGTTAAATACAACCTGAAGCACTGCAGTTGAAACCCTTTGTCACCTCTCCTGCAGAATGATTAACTGTGCAGACTAGGGTAGAAGCAGTCACAGCTGCCCCCAAGGCTCACTAGTTGAGAAACGGGGCAGGAGTGAATGCATCTGAAAGGGAGATTATTGGTGCATCGTGTTTCTCCGGAAGCTCAGAATTTAGTGCAATAATACATTACTGAAACAGCCTTTGCTGAAAGTGATACTAGAGTAAAAAGTTTGACAGAATGCTGAGGTCGCTTTCAGTATTTAAATTTTTTACTTTAGGCCCCGGTTGATGCAGCACCAAATAAAACATTGCTTGCTGTTGCCATTAATGAACTGGTGCACTAGAGCAGCTAAGACAATGAAACCGCCCCAGCAATTCCATGTAACAGGGGCCATGTGGGCTCATAATACAGCATCTGAAATGTGCAGAAGGGAGAGGAAAGATGAAATCCAGGGCCTGCATTGTTGGGCCTCAAACGCTTTCTGTGGTAGGGGGACATGGGACGGGGTGGGTGGGTAGGAAGCAGAGGTGTGACAGGAACAGGTGCTGTGGAGATGCCGATGGCTGGGGTTTGAGTGCGAACTGTACTACGAGCAAGCAAGAACAGGGCCAGTCTGTAATCTGTTAATTAGGCCAGAGGCAGCGGACGCTTAAACTCAGTAGTGATACAGGCACCAGAGAAATGTGGATGAATTTAAGACATTTAAAAGGTAAGAATTGTTAGGATTTGGAGATTGATTTCTCTTAGATGAGAGAGAAAGACAAATTAAATTTGACTTGGGCGCATGTGTAGAGAACAGAAAAGCAGGTTTAGTTGTGGTCCAGGTATCTGGCTTCCATGCTCTCAGGGGGAAACTTCCTGTGGCAGTGAGTTAAAATCCCCCCAAGCACATTTAGTTAGCTCAGCATTTATTGATTGTATATCTTATGCAGCATATAACAGAGAGCACTTGGGGTTAAAAAGTTAAGATAAACACAGGTCTCTACTTCCCATATCTCCAGGTGAGAAAGACAGGATTGTATCTAACTATTTTTACTACAAGTTCGGCAGCAGTAAATGCTAAAAATAGATAAAAACAAAATGAAATTAATTCTCACTGGGGAGAGGTTGCCAGTGACTTCACAGAACATGTAGTATTTGAGTTGTATATCTTAAAAGATGCAAGGGAGTTTTAACAAACCTCCTAAATCGATGTCTGTACTTTGGACATTTCTCCTGGTATCTGACTCCCTCCTCGCCATCTTTATTTGAACACGTAAAATGTATCCTAAACTTAACACATTCAAAACCAAATTCCTGATCTGTGTTCTGTCACGCCTGCTCTTCTCCCAGTCTTCCCCTTCTTAGTAAATGGTTTTCCAGATGAGTAAGAGCTGAAGCCCTTACGCTGTCAGAGACCCGGGGCTGCCTCCTGCCCCCTCCAGAATCCTGTTACTTCTTGACCTCCCATTGTACTGTTCGCCCTTGCTCTTTCAGTTCTAGCTAAACAGGGCCTTTTTGGTATTCTTCAGAAACTCCAGGTATCTCTCCACCTCGGGGGCTTTGCTTTTACTTTTTATTTCACTTGGACAATTCATCCAGAAATCCTTATGGATTTATTTCTTCCTTTCATGTCTTTGCTTAAACATCACCTTCTTAGTAAGGCCATCTCTGTCCTCTCTGTCCAAAGTTACATCCCTCAGCCCATGCAGTTTTACTTCCCAGTTTTGTTTTTCTTCAGATCACTCACCATCTGACATCCATATATTTACTTGTTTGCTTATTGCGTCTCACCTGAATGGAACATGAGCTCCCCCTGAGCGTGAAATCTGGACTCTTGCTCATTGCTTTATCCCTAGAGCTTAAAATAATTCCTAAAACACAGTAGGCACTAAATTCAGTATTTATTAAACGAATGCACTGATGACATGTAGAAGTGTGTTCTGAGCAAGGAGACTCACATGCATGAAGTTAGGGAAAATGCTTTGCACGTTAGGGAATGCTTTCTTGGTCTACTAATTGCTCTTATGTACTTGGCGTACAGAACACAAGGAGAGATACTGAAAGAGACTTGTGCTCTAATATGAAGACTCTTAGTAGCACTCTGAAAATATTTGACTTAATTCTGTAGGTCAGGTCAGCAACATGTTTCTGTAAATAGCCAGATAATATTTTTCGATTCGAATTCTGTTCATTCCCTGTTGTAGCTACTACTCAGCTCGACCACTGTGGTGCAAAGTAGCCATAGACAATATGTGGACAAATGAGTATGACCGAGTTCCAATAAAATTTTATTTATGAAAAGAGGTGGCGGGTCACTTTTTTCCCATGGGCTGCAGCATACTAGCTCCTGCTTTGGCAGTGAGAGCCATCGCAGGTTTCCGAGCAGCAGTTCCACATACTGAGGGAGCACTTTGGCAGCAGTGTTTAAAATAGACCCAGGGACGGGAAAGAGGGCGTGAGCCAGAGAGGTAGGGAGAACTGTCAGGAGGCCATTACAGTTAGTTAAAAGGAAAGATGTTAAGTTCCTCAACCAGCTAAGGGGATGGATTCAAGGGACAGGTTAAAAATAATTTTCCAGGACATGGCATTTGGTTGACTTCCCACTACTTTATTGAAACCAGTCTTGTCATAGTCATTCATAAAACAATTTCCATGTTGTCTAATGCACATTTTCAGTTCTCGTCGTACTTGATCTGTCAGTATTGTTGAAGCAATTAATTGCTTCATTTTCCTTGTAATGTCTTCTTCACTTGGTTTCTGAACTAAGGAGCCACCTTCTTCTGGCTACGTTTTCATTGTTTTTCTGAGCTGGACTATCATGTTTTCATACCTCTACATCATCGGATTACCTTAGGGCTTCATCTTCGCGTTTATTCTGCATGAACAATTGCTCCCTAGTGATTGCACCTTACGTCCTAGCTCGCCCCTGAATGCTAGATTTATACAGCCAGGTCACAGGCATGTGTAATGCCCTCTTCTCTACCCCAAACAAAAAAGTCCTCTCTTCCCTCAATGTTTGCCATCTCAGTAAAAGACAGCACTATTTACTGAGTTTGCTCAGGCCTTTAGGAGGCTTAGAATCTTTGATTCCTCCCTTTATCACACACAGGACGCTGCCCAGCTTCTTAACCTGCAGAATCTGCCGTTATCGCCATATCCATCTGCCCCTAGGACTGTAGCCCAAGTGACTATCATCTCTCATTCCATTTGTTTCCCGTATGGTGTTTTCTCCACATGGCACAGCAAGAGTAATCTTTATGTATTATAAATAAGATCGTATTCCTCTGGTCAAATCTCTGCAATGATGGCTCATCCAAGAACAAAATTCAAGTTCTTAATTTAGCCACGAAGGCCCCATGGTATCTGGTGCCTCTCTGACTCCTCATCTGCTGCAGCCTCACTTGCTTTTGCTGCTGTCCCTGCTCAGACATACCCCACCCACTCCTGTTTGGGTGGCATTGCTTAAAAGGTTCTCTGTGCCTGAGCCACTTTCCCCCAGGTATGTGCTTCGCCCAGTCCTTTCATTCAGGTTTCTGCTCCAGTGCCACCTACTCAGAGTGGGCTTTCACTGAACACCCACTCTAAAATGATTCTGTATCCCCTTATCTGTCCCATGCTTTTACACACTTTTTGCCACTGTTTGACATGATACACATATAGTGGTTTGTTTGTTTGTTTGTTTATCTCCACCACTAGCAGTCTATGAAAGTGGGGATTTTCTGTTTTATCTCCTATGTAACCTCAGCATTTAGAACAGGCCTTGCAATTAGTTAGAAATCAGCAAATATTGACTGAATGAAGGAATGAATAGATTTAAAGGTGCCAGAAAAAGAGAAGTCAGGGAAAGAGCCTGGGAAAAAAGGAGAGTTCATTGGAAGAGAAAGAGGAGAGTGTATGGCCACCCCAGCCAGAGGGCTCTGTGAAACCGGAGTGGACCTGAGCTCCCCGCAGAATGGGTTACAGCGCCCCGTGTTCTAGGCAGGGCTCTTCCGGCCACAAGGAAGCTGAAAGCTGTCTATCATCTGCTGACCGAGAGTTGTTAATAAATGTGGTTTTCTACATTTTTATACTTAAGATGGGTGGAGTTCTGTACCTCAAAACTTTACAAAAGAAGTCCACATGGACATCTTGTCGCTGGTCATACCTTGTACACTCAGTTTGAAAATCCGTCTTGTAATCTATTGTGTATTGTTAGTGATGAATATAAAATTTATATTAAGTTATGAAATTAGCAGGCTCAATACAGCATATTTAATGCTTACAATTAAGTAAGTAGAATGCAATTAAATCCTAAGATACTACTAAATAATATTTTAAAATAAATGACTATCATTGATATTACAAGAATTAGTTTTAGCTTTAAAAATTAACCCTTAAAAGTTTAAGTGCCCACATTTGTTAAAGAATACAAAATGGAGATGATCATAGAATGGTTTTATTTGTGTCTTGTGAGATGTGTAAAACATGAGACCTTTGACTTGCCCTATTCTACCTCTGAAATCCCAGGGGTCTGTAATTTGAAAGATAAGTTAGCTTCCTTTTCCCCTATGCGCATACTGCCTACCATAATACATTTCATGGATGCTGATAGCATCCGCATTATAGCCATTTGTAAGTAAGTGTTTAGCTACAGAGAAACATAATTGCTGGAAATATATTTCTTGATGCATTTGTTTAAAAAAACTTAAACTTTAGTGATTTGGTAGTTTTATTTTTCTTAGTAAAAATAAATTTATAATTTCTTCTTATTTTTCAGACATATTTGTAAATAATTGAATATTTTTAAATGCTAAAGGAAACTGAAATTAAATTCTTATTTTTTTCCATATATCCCTTGTACATTTCTGGCTCATATACTCCCTCCCTTCCTTTCTTCCCTCCTCCTTCTCTCCATTCTCCTCCTCCTCTCTTTTTTTCTATTGTTTTTTTTCCAAGTTTCTCTTTTCCCATCCTCCTCTCTCTGCTTTCCACACGTCCACATTAGTGTGTGCTCAAGCTGTCTCACCTCTCTCTTAGCAATATGAAACATTTACACTGACTGAACTAGCCATCTGTTCATCCTGGTTTTTACACATAACTTACACATACCTTGCAGATTTGTTAATTTCACCACATCACTTAACCCTTTTCTTCACGTATCAGTGGGTTAGGTGACGTATCCACGTGCAACCTCACTTAAAGGCAACCTTAAGTGAAATAACACACACAAAAAACAGTTTTTCCATAGGCTGATCGATATTAACAAAGGTTAGGTTTCTAGTATCTCATCAACAAAAATGTTATCTGAGGACCTGCTGTACTTTTTTTTCCCCTAATCTTGAACTTTGTACTTTTGTGTCTACAATGATTTGTTTTTGTTCTTGGTGAAAAGTATTTGAAACACTGAATATTTTTCTTATGTTATTTATATACTAGGCAGGAAAAAAATCTTTTAAGGCACTTAGAAAATGTTCCTGTCATCCTAAATTATAAAAATGTACACACATCAGCTGTGATTTGTTATTTTGTGAGTGATCAAAAGATACTTTTGTTACATTAAAAATTTAGACTGTTCATTAATTATGTTCATGGACACCTATATTAACTGTTTTCACCCATACTCATAGCAATATGTACTTATTTTACAACTTTTTCAAAAAAGATTTAAGGTGGGCATTTAATTCATGTCTTCTCTTCTGGTAGCTACAGTGTACCTGTTGTTTGCATTGTTAGTGTTTATTAACTCTTCCCAAGTTACAATTTCCTTGGAGATAGGGTCCTGGAAAAGCAACAGGCTCAATGAAAATGTCCAGTCCCGATATGGAAGTGAAACATGTGTTGAAAGCAGGAGAGAACTATAAAATATTGAGGGTATTCATCATAAAGTGAGACATGTTAAGCCACACTGTCATTGCTAATAAAGAATAATAAATTTGTCTTAAATGTGATAGTTATTTAGTGGAAATTATGAAGTCTCAAATATTTTTGTGGACACATTAACTTTTATAAGTAAGTTGCATTAAATGCCCATAGAATTATGTTAAATGCTTTCATGGGTGAACATAATTCAGTAAATATCCTTTTTGACTTTAAGAATCAGGCACGTTGAGCCTATAATTTGAGATATTTATCAGGGATCACATTAACGATGATGATAATAATAGTAATAAGATCTTATGTGCGTATGGAATTCTATATTATCTCATATTAGCCTCATAGTAACTCTGTGTTTTAGAAATGGCAGTTGAGGGGAGTAAGGCTCAGAGAAATTGAATTAATTTAAAGACATCTGGCCAGTAATCTGAGTAGGCAAGACTCAAATCCAATTATTGTCCTCACTATATTAGATTGAGATAGATTATCTATTATCTATTGGTTTGTAATCTATTATTTTTCTTTATTTTAATGCATTTGAAATGGCAGTTTTCTAATATCTAAAACCACATGGTATTTATGGGATCTGTACAGAAGGGTTATAGATTATTTTTTTCCAATTTCAAAAATTACTGTTTCTTTTACTAAACAAAAACATTGTATTTTATCTAATAAGTAAGGAAAAAACTAAATTTCAACATCAATTTGAAAACTTTCAGATATGCAGTCCACTTAAAATGACTTATAGGTACAATTCAACTCTAATTAATTTTTTAGAAAACCTTCTAATTTGTGGCCTAAAGAAGTAAATACTTGAAAGTTGAAATGTATCAGAGCATGTACATTATTTTTCCATAATATATTGTTCATTTACCTTTTTGTTCATTAAAAAAGCTTACTTTTATATATTTTTTCTTCAATAAACTATTATTTTCTAGTGGCGAGAAGCTAAAATTTCACTTGCACATTTGTATTACCATCAGTGTCCCCAGAACAGTGTACATTAAATTAGTCACCTTGCTGTAGCCCTGGTATTTGAGTCGACAGGATTTCCTATTTTAATAAGAGTAAAATAAAAATTTAATTGTGATGTAGCATCTTTCTTTTTATTTTGATTTTGATTATATTGTCGCTTTGGGTTAGTAGATCAGTATTTGTCATGGGTGCCAGGTACGTTTGAAGTTAACAGTTTTAGTTCAGCGGGCAGCGCTGGTGGCTATGAGCAGGAGAATCGCGCAGCCTCGCGCAGAGGCCACTTGCGTCAGCGGGGATCGCACCTTAATAAAGAAAACTGAAGCATATGTGTGGTCACAACCAATCCTTATCATTAGACCATGAAAGCCTTGGGATTTGTGATCAAAGCAATGGGCTTATCCTGAACTGTGGTGTAACCTCTTGTTGAACCTTTCAGATTTTTATTTTAGGAGATTATACAATACATTTGACCATGTTACCTTCTTCTATGACCCATCTGCCTAATTAAGTGACAGAGATTAAAATCATTGTCAGCAAGTCAGGAGAAAATGTGAATTATAAATATCTCTGTCTTCTGTCACTGTTTACTTATCATTTTCTACTCATGTTTTAAAGAATTGCTGAACATGTGTTTTTTATCTAGAGCTGAATGTTCTCTTCTGATGAATATAAAACATACTTCACTTTGTCCATGTTACATTAGAAGTATTAGAAAGACTTAATCTTTGACTCTGTTACTAAATTTCATCTGTCAAAGGAGATAATTTTAAACTCTAATATTTGGTAATGTCAAGTGATGTTTCTTAGAAAGATGCTTTCAGTATTAAGATGGAATTCCATGCTGTAAATGGAATGTCATTGTCATCCATAGAAAAATTCAGGCTGTATGTACACTTATTCCTTTTGTCACGTGTTGGTGTACCTCAGTTGAGTTCCATAGGTTTATTTGACATTAAAGACGATAATTCAACTTGTTATCAACTGATTTATTCATGCATGTTTCCTTATAGTGAGGTTGTGGTGTGTTTTAAGTGTATACGTTCGCTCCTTTACTTAGTTTGTGCTTATTTGATGATGTTGGTTATGCTATATGTAGATTCTTCATGATCTTTCCCTTCGGTGTTGAATTTCTTGGAACATTCATTGCATTTTAAATTCAGTTTCATTTTTTAACTTCACTCATGGAAAAAATGTTTTTCTTATGGAGAATAAGCTACACTCTGTTGCCTGGCATTCAGGCTTCCCACACTTCGGCCCTTCCTGTGTCTCCGCAGCTTTATTTCCCACCTCGTGCAGATAGTCCTCTGTAACCCGGTTACATAGCCCTTCGTCGACCATTGGAAATGATAATCTGCACGTTCTAATTTCTATACCCATTTTGGAAATATCCCCTTGTCAGAACTATTGTAGTTCCCCTGCCCTCGCTTATGTATCCTTGAGTTGAAATACCATTTTTCAGTCATTCAGTCAACAGATTTTCACTGAATGCCTGGCTCGTGTCACATGCCATGTCTAGCCTTTGGTGGCGTGGCGGTGAATGAGATACCTGAAGTCCTCAGTCTCGTGGAGCCCTGAGTTTAGAGTGAGATACAGGCCAGCACTTACAGTGCAGTGTGATGAGCGTCATATTAGAGGAATGCATTGTATTATGTTCATCTCCCTAAAGCTTACTCCGACCATCCTGGCTGTTAGACATCCTTTTCTCTTTTGAGTTTCTAGTGTGCCATTTTTCCTACAACCATTTTCCTCCTCATGAATGTACCCTTTCACTCTTTCTCGGCAATTTAAGTCTGCCATCAGTAAGAAGGGAAAGACACTTATGGATCCATATTCCAGACTCTACCCTAGTTCTCTGCCAAGGGTGAAAAACTAAATAAATGTTTTTATTTCCGTGTGTGATAATGATACATCACATCACCCTTTGTGTCATTGAAATATATATAAATTCATAACCACAACCTGAAGTATGTAAAACATGTCCCAATTTGAATTCTAATTTTTTTCATATTAGGCTACTTGGAAATTTATCACACAGTCATTAAAGGGGTTGGCAGGGACCTCCTTTTCCCAAGACTGAATGAGATCCAAGCTTATCTGGTACCTAGAAAATTGGCCCTCACCTCTTAATTCCATTTTGTTGCATCCTCACTCTCTAAGACATGTGGTTTTGGGAAGCAGAGAGTTCTGCTGATCATACTAAGCTTGGGTTAAGAAATATTTGCTGATGCCAAAATTCCTGGCACCAAGGGACTAGCTTCCCAAAGTGTACCATTGTGAGGCCACCATGTCCATCGGCAGATTGTTTGGTGTGCAGGGGTGCTTGTCCGAAGCAAAGAACAGGAGCATAAGTCCAGCATGCACTCCACCCACCCAGCTGAGTCCCCTTTGGGGCTGCATAGCCCAGAAGGGCTGCCGTTTTCTAATTCACAAAGAGGCCCAATGTGAGCAGGTTGGGACCCAATAACAACTAACCATCCCCTGGGTCCAGCCTAGCTTCACCTCCTTCCCCTGGCGCTGAAAGAAAGCTGATGACAGATTTAGAGAAACATGCCTCCCCAGTCTTGGGAAAACCTTCTCTCTCTTCTGTGGGCTCTGTCTCTAAAACCATTAACTTTTGACCCTGTTCTCCTGGACACCTTACATAACAATCTCTGTTTGCTTAGACTTTCGCAAAAGACAGAAAAAGAGGATGTCTTCAAGACGCCTCTGCTCTGGACCAGGCAGAAGTTCTGGGAATGCCTGACTGCTCACTGAAATCAAGGGGTACGGAGGTTTGAGGTAAAAACTAAGAGGGCAAAACTAATTTATATCTTGATAACTTTCAGTTGAAATTTTAAGCTTTTTAATCAATAAAGTGTAAAATTTTAATTTTGAAATGTTTTTATAATGTACATTGTATAAAATATATAGAAATCTTTGTAGGAAGCACAAATAAAATCTATTATTAAAGTAGAAATTGATGAGTTTACCTCCCACCTGGCATGTTAGAAATTGCATAGCTGAAAGTTTAACATGGTCCAGTAAGACTTAAAAGTGCTTTCTGCCTATCTTTTGTGAGTAATTTCTCATTTGCTTTATGTGTATTTTTGTTTCATTTATTTTCTCTTATTACATTTTATTGATAATGGTATTGCAGTGGTCCCAGTTTTTACCCAGTTGTCCCCCTACATCCAGCATCTCCCACTCCCTCGTGCAGTCTCCCCACCTTGTCCATGTCCATGGGCCATGAGTATAGAGTCTTCAGCTGCCCCGTTTCCTACACTGTACTTTACACCCCCATGGCTGTTCTGTAACCACCTATTTGTACTTCTTAATCCCCTCACCTTGTCTCCCATTCCCCCTCACCTCCTTCTACCTGGCAACCATCAAAACACTCTTCGTGTCCATGATTCTGTCTCTGTTCATCTTGTTTGCATAGTTTTTTTTTTTAGATTCAATTGTTGATGGGTATGTACTTATTGCCATTTTATTGTTCATAGTTTTGATTTTCTTCTTAAATAAGTCCCTTTAATGTTTCATATAATAATGGTTTGGTGGTGATGAACTCCTTTAGCTTTTTCTCATGTGGGAAGCTCTTTATCTGCCCTTCCATTCTAAATGATTGCTTTGCTGGGTAGAGCAATCTTGGCTGTAGGTCCCTGTTTTTCATGACTGAATATTTCTTGCCAATCCTTTCTAGCCTGCAAAGTTTCTTTTGAGAAATCATCTTACAGTTGTATGGGAACTCCGTGTAAGTAACTAACTTTCTTTCTTTTGCTGCTTTTAAGATTTTCTCTTTAACATTTAGCATTTTAATTATGATGTGTCTTGGAGTGGGCCTCTTTGCACCCATCTTCTTTGGGACTCTCTATGCTTCCTGGATTTGCATGTCTATTTTCTTCCCCAAGTTAGGGAAGTTTTCTCTTTTTCAAATAGATTTCCAATTTCTTGCTCTTTCTCTTCTCCTTCTAGTACCGCTATGGTACATATGTTGGATTGTTTGAAGTTGTCCCAGAAGCTGCTTAGACTGTTCTCAGTTTCTTGGATTATTTCTTCTTCTTGTTCTGATTGGTTGTTTTTGGCTTCCGTATATTCCAAATCATGGATTCGATTCTCAGCTTCATCCCCTCTACTGTTTTCTCCCTGAAAATTGTTCTTTATTTCAATTAGTGTATCCTTTATTTCTGACTGGATCGTTTTCATACTGCTGAGGTCTTCACTAAGTTCCTTGAGCATCCTTATAACCAATGTTTTGAACTCTGCATCTGATAGATTGCCTATCTCCATTTTGTTTAGTGCTCTTTTTGGAGTTTTGATCTACTCTTTCATTTGGGCCGTGTTTCTTTGTCTCCTTATTTTGTCAGCCTTCCTGTGTTTGTTTCTATGTGTTAGGAAGAGCTGCTTTGACTCTGTGTCTTAATATCATGCCCCAATGTAGTAGGTGTCCTGTAGGGTCCAGTGGCACAGCCTCCCCTCTCACCCAACCTGGGTGCTCAAGGTACGCCCTTTGTGTGGGCTGAGTACACCCCCTCTTGCAGTTGAGCCTTGATTGCTATTGGCAGGTCAATGGGAGGGATTTACCCAGGCCAGTCTGCTGTAAAGATTGGCTGTGACCACTGAACACCACCCTCCACCCTCCATGGAGGATCCCTTACTATGCAGAGACAGGGTGCTGGTGCTCTGACGTGGTCTGTGACTGTTCACTGGTTGTGCAGGCCAAGGTCAGCCTCCATCTGTGTTTTGCCTGGGGCCATCCTGCCTGAGCAGGGGACTTATATTCCTGGCACTGGACTGCTGGTCTGGGGGGTCCTGATGTGGGGCTGGGACTCCTTGCTCCGGAGATATCCCTCTTAAATTTTTGTCTACCACACGTGGGTGTGGGACCAGCCCATTCCCTGTCTGTGCCCTTCCTACCAGTCTGGGTGGATGTGATTTCTTTAATTCCATAGTTGTCAGACTTCTATTCAACTTGATTTCTCATGGTTCTGAATGATGGTTGTTCTATATTTTATTTGTGATTTTGCTGTGGTTGTGTGAGGAAGCAAGCCATGTCTGACTGTGCCGCCATCTTGACTGGAAGTCTCCATTTAATTTCTAGTTAAGTAAATTCATATTCAGGATAAGCTGTTAATACTGAAGTAACAAAATAATTTAAACTTGTTATAAATTTCTATATTTAAACAAAGTGACTTGAGAACAAAATATATTTCTGTTCACTGAGCTTAGAACTTACAGAATGTGTAAAAAGCATTTCTATTTTGAGTAAGTATATTTTTGTAAATTTTTTAAACAAACTGAATAAAGTGACATGTAGAAGACAGAAAAATATACACAATTATAAGACTTTTTGTGCTACATGAGGATTGAAGACTTTTTTTCATGAGAATTGCTATGAAATGTCACTTGTTTTATTCTTTCTAGTCTTCGTCTTGAAAAGAGTATTTTGTGTGTATGTGTATTTTTTAAAAAAGATTTCATTTATTTTTAGAGAGGGAAAGGAGGGAGAAGGAGAGAGAGAGAGAGAGACAGAGAGAGAGAGAGAGAGGGAAAGAAACATCAATGTGTGGTTGCTGGGGGTTATGGCCTGCAACCCAGGCATGTGCCCTGACTGGGAATCGAACCTGCAACAATTTGGTTCACAGCCTGCGCTCAATCCACTGAGCTACGCCAGCCAGGGCTGTGTGTGTATTTTTACTGTGCAATATATATCTTTGATTTATAATAGAAATGACTGTAAGGTATCATCTCCATTTTAAAAATGAATTTAGGCTCACGTTTTAGAACTCGGGAGCCTATCTAGCATATAAAACTTAGCCACTGTAGTAGTTGTGAGCCTTAGGGGACTTACTGCACAGGAGCACGGGGAGTGGTACCGGCCGAGAAGCCCGCAAGGTGAGCATTATGGGAATGGAAAGAATAAGGACTTACTTAAGCCAAAATGCTGCTTTTGATTTTGAGGACACAAGGTAGGCATAGTTCTCTTTCTTACTGTAGAATTAGCACAGGTAATAGGGAATAAAAGTAAGAAATTTGGTAAATTTCTCAAAGTTGGAATATATTGAATGTATACTTCAGCAAATTATTAACAGATAGTTATAAAGTGACTTACCCTTATATGTGAGTAAATAATAATTACAGCATACTTCTAAAATTTCTCCTGGTTTTATTAATCTCCTTAATTAATACCATATATGTATTAATATATACCAATAATATATATATAGTACATGTGCATTCTATAGTACACATGTGTGTACTATATCTGTCCCCCCCCCCCCCCCCCCGGAGAACCAGTATTTATCAAGAAAGAATGAAAAGTTTGTTTATTTATTTTTACTTATAAAAGTGACCTAGATTATGTGTTGAAAACATTTTAAGTGGTGAAACATTTTAAACGGTGGATGCCATGTCAGTAGGACCCATGCTTACGTGATGATTTAGGGCTAAGTTCTAAATTTATCGTAAGTCAGCTGTGTAACCTTGGGCAAATTACTTTTTTGAGCCTAAATTCATTTTTAAAATGAAGATACTCTGTTACCTTGTACAGTTATTGTGACGATTAAAAGTGATACATTTCATTAAGCATTTATTTTAGTACCTGACTCATCTCATGCAATCAGTGTTAGCCCAAATCGGCCGTAGCTTTTTTGTTGCATAAAATAACACAGGTCTGAGTGATGCATGTGAGTCTAACTGACCCCCTTCTGTCAGACTCACATGCATCACTTTTGGAGGTGAGAATCTTAAAATTTGGGGGAGATTACTTTTTCATTTCATTTATGGTGAAACTTTTAACAGTGTTCTTACTTTTAAAACATTGCTTAGTTTAAAGGCTTTTCAGGTCCATCCACCAGGCGATGGTCAGGCAGTTGGAGTCTGAGCTCATTTCTGCCAGCTTAGTTAATCACTGTGATTATAAACCAAGGACGTGCAACTCACAGTCCAGCAGCACTTCACATGAACAGTGAAGGTGATAATAGCTTCATTCCTGCTGCATCTTTTTTCTGTGCTCTGACGAGTTCATACTGACCTTGTCCAAAATCTGATGACCTCCCTATTTTACTCTGCTGTTTGGAAGGCCTGGCCTGCCTGCCTGGCCCTGAGGGGGTATCTGAAAGACCCCTGAGTCACTGACCCATGTTGAGACTGGATTTCCAGTCTGATCCATAGGACCTCCGAAATAGTTCTACCTATTGCCTGTCGTACACAAAAACCTAACTAGCTGCATTTTTCTGCTTATTGAATAACCCATTAAACTCATATTTGATTTATTCAGTGTCTCAGGCAGGTCATTTTCTAGACTAATTACAATTTTTGATTTTTTAAATGAGTATTAGCACCTTAAAACTAAATCTGAATGTTTTGAAATGTGAGCAAAATACCAAAATATACTGTTAAACCATAACTAAATATAATTAATACCTTTCTGGTTGATGAAGGACTCAAGGCAGTGACATTTTAATGCTTGTAAAGATTTTGTTTTTTTTCTGGAAAAACTTCCATACACCTCATAAAATATCTTGTTTAAGTTGTTATTGATATAGCACATTAATCTGTTTATATCTTGTCAGACCTCAAATACGAATTAGTCAAATGTTAGTATTTAAGGATTTTGAGGTAATGAGAATTGATCTAAAGGGGAGCATAGGACCAACCAGTAAGATATTATTTTAAATTGGTTGGATGGCATCTGTCTACCTTAATAGAAACTTTGTGATAGGGCTCTGAAATGAAGAGAAAAAAAATTCTATATTTATTTTGTTTTTCTTCTGCACGATAGGAAATCATCAGGGCCTTTTATGAATATCTATCAGTATTCTTCTACAATGTATAATATGACATTGTCTTTTATTTTTATATAGGAGTTGATCCCTGAATTTTATTATCTCCCTGAGATGTTTGTCAACTTCAATAATTATAACCTTGGAGTGATGGATGATGGGACAGTAGTGTCTGATGTTGAACTTCCTCCTTGGGCCAAAACCCCAGAAGAATTTGTTCGCATAAACAGATTGGTAAGATAGTAATCATCTACTCTGTCTGTCAGGAGCCTTTCTTTTCTCAAAGTATCTTTCATGTGTTCGGATAACCATTAACCCTTGCTCACCTGGACAAAACCGTAGTTGATTGGGGATAACTGAGTGACATAACAGTTCACGATTCTTCATATGAACTTGATAAAATTTTTTTGACTTGCAAGGTATAATGTTTTTATTCTGTCATACAGAATTTGGGTTTACTTTTATATGTACGTGATAATTCAAACTTAGAAGCAAAGTTGTAAGTTAAACTGCTTTTCCAAACATGGATTTCTTGTACCAGCAGAAGAACATGATTCTGTGTTCTGGGTCAGAAGGCCACGGCACACTTTGGTAATAGAAACAAGATATTCAGATTGTATTCTGTCTCCATCTTTTGAAGGGCTCTTTATGTAATATTCAGAACATGAAAACTTGAAAAGTTATGATTATTTTGCTTACAGTTCTTCAGAATCCTCTCTAGTGGACTCCTTACTACTCTCTGTTACATGGATTAACGGTGTTGTGAAACATAAGTAATATGACTTTTCCTTTTTGCTTTAATTTTTTAGAAGAATCAGGGAACTTTAAACAGCATTTAAAAATAATATTTTATACTCCATATTAAAGATTGAATTTAAATTGCATTGTATTTTCCATTTACACTTAGGGAAAATTGTTGCATTCTAGTTTTCTAGGAGTTATTTCTTACCTTGAACCAACAATTATATTTCAATCCTGTCTTTGATATCCTAATTGCAGTCCCATTGTTGCAGAAATTTTTCATTTTATTTATTCTGGAAGCAATGCAGGGAGCATGGAAAGAGCTAGTCTTTGAAGTTAGACTAGTTTTCTTGACCCTGGATCAATCACTTCGCTGATTATGGCATCTTAGGGAATTTAATCTTTTTGAACCTAAGTTTCCTCATATGTGATTTGGAAATTATGAGCAGATTGTAATTATGTGTGTAAAATATCTAAAATATTCTCTCGTTCATAGTAGGCACTCAGAAAATAGTACCTAGTATTCTACCACAGTTTTTTTTTCTTAACATCTTTTTTTATCTCAATCTGAAGGCACTTTACATGTTACTTTTACCCCACACCCATTTGAAGATTGTCCTTAAGTTATTACAGTGACAGCAAAAGACAAGGCTGAGCTATGAGAGACATCGAGGGCAATGTCAAGGTTGTAAATGTGACCATTATCTATAGTTAGGATTTTGTTTCCCAGGAGCACAGAAGTCAATAGAAGGTATAGTCATTTCACAACTGTTTTTGTGATTTCCCTTCTGAAACACATTTATTGAGTTATAATTTACATACCATAAAGTTCACCCTTTAAAAAGTGAACAAATTTCTGGTAAGTTTTGACAGCCGTGCAGCCATCACCACAGTGAGCGTTGGAACACGTACACCACTCCAGCAAGTTTCCCGTGCCTGTTTGCTGCCTGTCTCTGCTCCCACTCCAAGGCCCAGGCGGCCACTGATTCTGTGTCTATAATTTTGCTTTTTCTAGAAATTTTATATAAAGGGAATCATGCGATATGTAGTCTTTTTGTTCCTGGCTTCTTTCACTTAGCATGATGCTTTTGAGATCCATCCATGTTGCTGCGTGTATCAGTAGTTTGTTTCATTGTAATGCTGCATAGTATTCCATTTGAAAGATGCAACAGATCTTGTTTATCTGTTTACAGTTTATGGGCATTTGGGGTTTGTCCAGTTTGAGGCTGTTATGAATATTTGTGTGTGTCTTAGGGTAGACATCTATTTTCATTTATCTTAGATAGATTCCTAGGAGTTTAATTGCTGGGTCTCATGATAAGAAAATGCTACCAGCAATGTATGAAGTTCCAGTTTTCCATATCCTTGCCAAGACTTGGTATTGTCAGTCTTATTTTAGCCATTCTAGTAGGTATCTCATTGTGATTTTAATTTGCCATTGCCAAATGGCTAATGATGTTGACCGCCTTTTCACTGGCTTATTTTCTGCACTCATATGTTTTGTGGTAAACTGTTTGTTCAGATCATTTGCCTAGTTTTAATTGAGCTATTTGTCTTTTTGTTATTTAATTTTAAGACCTCCTTATTCTCCATAAAAGTCCTTTATTTAACATACCTTTTCCAAGTAGTTTTCCTCTAGTCTGTGGTGTGTATTGTCTTTTTATTTTTTTTTCTGGGTATTGAGTTGAGAGAGAGAGAAGGGTGGGGAGAGAAACATTGATTTTGTTGTCCCACTTATTTCTGCATTCACTGGTTACTGCTTGCATGTGTCCTGGCCCGGGATCAAACCCCCAACTTTGGATGACACTCTAACCCACTGAGCTACCCAGCTCAGTGAAAAGGCCTGTCTTTTCACTTTTTAATGGTTCCTTTTGAATTACCATTAAAAATTTTTGTTTTACTACGAGGTGGGTATAAAATACTATTTATAAAATATCGGAAAAGTATAAATAATCATCTTTGACCTTGAATAAATTTTTCAGAAAGTAAAATCCATATCATTTCATTATTGAAATGCCTTTTCTCAAATATGATTTAATTTTTAAGTCTCAAGCATACCAGCTCTACATTAATCACTAGCATATTTAGTGTTATTAAAAATAAGAAGTTTGTTGGTGTGTTTACTTTGTTATAAAAGAGGTTAAGAGGCAGAGACATTGAATTAATTATATTTAAAGCTTTTCAAGAATATGTTGACAAATAAGAAAATTTAATTGTGTAGGTTGGGGGTTAGCCATTCTCCAGACAGTACTTTCCATCTTTACTCTCAGAACAGCCAGATCTGTTTGAGACTGGTTTCCCAAGGGCACAGAAAATAAATACAGAAAGAAAAGAAAGAAAGAAAAAAGAAAACGAGGCTACTTACCAAATTGTTTTTCAATCAGATTTTGGTTTTGCCTGTCCCTGTTTTAAGACTATGTTAGGATGACTATGACATTATATACAAAATAGTGTTTTACACTAACTGCATATTTATTATAACATTAAGATATTAAACATTTCTTCCAGTGATTCCTCTTCCTACAAGTTTTCCAGATGTCTTCATAGTTTAGGCTCTGAATGAGCATACAGTCTGAGCAGAGCTATATAAAAAAAAATCACTGCAAATTAAATACAAACATAATTTACAGTTAAAATATTTCCATCTCTGATCAGTTCAATTCTTAATAGAAAAAATTCTTGATTTTACTTACATGTGTCTTTATGAAAGAATTTAATAATTTATTCATTCAAAAATATTTACTATATACCTGTGATGAACAAAGCTTTCCCACAGTGCAGTCCATATTGATTCATTTTATAATTTCCTATTAACTTTCTACAAGTGACTGAATTATTAGTGTGTGGTATTTTATGTATCTGTTAGCATGTTATCGCATAAGGGCTTTATCCCCTCCTCTTTTTGGTTTACCTCTTCAAGCCCGCAGATTTTATGCAATGATTGTAGCTCATGAAATGCATACTACTTTGATCTGTGACCTTTTTGTGGTGCTAATCGGGTTCCTGATATCATTATACCTTACTCATTAATCATATTTCCTGCAGCCCGTCAGGCAGCCAGACAGCGCAGGTCCCTGCTTCAGCCCTCTGTTGGCAGGTTTCTGCTTTTCCAGATTATTACAGACGATACTTTGGCTTCCCATAGCCAGAGTCATATCAAGCTGTGTGTTACAATTAAAGTCAGATGGTCCTCAGGTTGAACAGGGATATAGTGTTGCAGCTGTCTCTCTTCCTGGAACAAACCAGCACCAAGAACAGATGATCTATAGGACAGTGAATAATAGCAGATTGTACAGTGCTCTGTTGGTAGCAGGGGATCGCAGAATTAATTAACCGACATACTCATTTTAAGATGCCCAGCACATCTTTTTAAAGTATTTGGCTGCCCAAATATTAATTCAAGGGGATAAGATATTTTTAGGAACATGATTGTGATAGTGGACTGGTAATGCTACATTTTCTGTTTGTGTTAGAAGACCATAACTACTCTCTTCCCTAACTAACCATTTTAATCCTCAGAGCTTGTGGTAAGTAATGCAGATCTAAATGTACGATTGGTGAATTGGCTAAAGTGTTGCATTTATGTACAGAAGATAATATCCTGTGTACTTTAGGAGGAAAACCCAGCTAATTCTGATTCATCTTTCTGGTAAATAAATTAAATTTTCCTTGTTCTGAACAGTTGGACTCAGGGTAAAACCAAAGCAGTCTTAATTACATCCCAAAGATTGTTCTGTGTTATTTAATATGACCTGGACCAAAATTTTTTTTTCTTTTGCTTCAGAAATATAAATGAGAAACAGGCTTTCATACTTCCAAATAATATAAAAATATATGAATTCGGACTGCTCATCATATATCTCTAATGATATAATATTGATGTTATGGACCTGTATTATGTTGCTTCTTATTTTTAAAAGTTGATGAAGTGGAACCTTTTATTGTAGCTGAAGGATATATGGTTTATTTAAATTTTAATAAAAGTAATTCTTCATTTAACAGGTATTTGCTGAGCTTCTAAATACTAGCCCTGCGAGAGTCAGTGAGCAAGCCAGACCAGCTCACTCCTCTTTTGAAGGTTACTCCCCCTCTGATAGTGTAGGCTGTGGACACAGAAAGCTTCTGGGGGCTGAGAGGCAGCGTGCGTCAAATAAAGGGAGGCCTCTGTTGACGAATTGTCCTGAGTTTACCAGTTAGGATCACATTGGCTTTTGTGTACTTTCCGGAGCTTTTGTCTTCTCCACTGTTTCATAGTAGTGGCATGAGTGGTCACTTGCTTGAGAAGGTAAAGAAAAATAAAATGTGTTTTCTCCTTTCCAGATGATATACTGACAGATTAAAAGTGATGATTTTTTTAAATATCATTGTGTGAGTGTATAAGAAAATTTTCATATTTCATTTCTCCTCCATCCTTGTTTTTCCTACCTATTGCTAAACATAAATCTACTCAGCCTACCTAAACCTTTGTAAATCCTCTGTTTGAATGAACTAGGTCCATATTTCTAACCTTTTCGTCCGAATGGGAAATTTACAGTGCTCCGGTGATGACAGAGCACGGACACCCAGCGTCTCATGTTGACCAGGAAGTGCTGTCTGTGCCCGTGGCCAGACCTGCAGCCTGGGGTGGCTGAGTCTGCAGGGAGAGAGCAAGCGGATTATTGTGGTGGCGTACGGGTTCCAAATGACAGCGCTTAGAAACACTGTGAGGTCGAGAGGCGCGGCTGAGACTTGAGAGGGGTTGTGCTTTTTTCCCCTTGACGCACATCCTTGTTTCCATTTTCTGGGTAATGGCATTCAAGAGCCTGTTTCTTAAGAGAGCTGGCCAGGAGATAGAGATATCTATATATGTGTAGATATATAGATACCTATATCTATATATATCTAAAGGGAGGCTTCTGTTGATGAATTGTCCTGAGTTTACCAGTTAGGATCACATTGGCTTTTGTGTACTTTCCGGAGCTTTTGTCTTCTCCACTGTTTCATAGTGGTGGCATGAGTGGTCACTTGCTTGAGAAGGTAAAGAAAAATGTGTTTCCTCCTTTCCAGATGCTATACAGACATATATATCTATGTACATAGACAGAGAGTTATAGAGATACAGGTAGATGTAGATACAGAAATGCTGGACGCCAGCATGCCCTTTTTCATATTGCTCCCTTTCCATTTGGTTTTCATTCTGTACCTTGATAATGGCGGGGCCAGGAATGTGTGCATAGCCACGGTAGCTCCAGTTGGTACTAATTATTCTCAACCGTGGGCATAGTCCTCCCTCTGCCCTCCCCACTGCTTGCAGTGGTTGGATCTAAACCCCTGGGGACCAGGGGCATATTTGTATAAAATCTGAAAAATTCTAAAAGTACTCTTGTTTGGTTTGCCATTACCACCAGTTCCTCTTACTGGTGATATGTAATTTGCTGTAAAATTTTAAGTCCAGCAAGGACACCTAGATAAATGGGCGGGAAAAGATGTCCCAAATTGATAGGTTGTTCATTCTCTACAAATGTATAAAGTCAAAATAAGAATCAATCCAAGTTCTGACAGGTTTGTTTTGTTTTGTTGGAATATGGAAAAAAAATGTGAAGGAAAAGGGCCAGTTTACAGCCAAGACCTTCTGTGAGAACGAGAACAGGTTTCCGGGAGCCTTGCTGTCCTGTGCATCAAGAATGATTGCAAAGCTATACTAATCAGGGAAGAGTGGGAGAAATGGCCCAACTGAAGTGAGCAGAGAACCAGACACAGACCACGACACACACAGGACCTCCTTAGAGCTGATGTTGCAGACCTGTGGAGAAAGGAAGGACTTTTCAATGTAAGGTGTGCGGTAATTGTTGCACTGGTTTCCTAGGGTGTCATAACAAAGTGCCACACACTGGGGTGCTTAAACAGCAGAGGAATTGATTGTCTCACGGTGCTGGAGGGTAGACGTCTGAATCGGAGTGGAGCCGAGTTGACCTTTCTGAGGCCTGTGAGGAAAGAATCTGTTCTCGCTCCCTTGTTGGCTGGTGTACAGCTGCCTTCTTCCTGTGTCTCTTCACGTCGTTCTCCCTCTGTGTCTTATCTCCGTGTCCAAATGTCCCCTTTCTACGAGGACACCAGTCACAGGGATTAGGGACCCACCCCACTCCAGTATGACCTCATCTTAACATAAATAATTACATTTGTAATGACCTTACTTGCAAAGCAGGTCATGCAATGTGTTACATGGAAGTTAAGGTTTCAGCGTGGGAACTTTGGAAGCCACAGTTTAACCTATAACAACAGATACCAGTACAGGAAAAATGAAAGCAGAAACTATGCCACAAACGAAAAATGAAAACATATTCAAGCTTTAAATATAGGGGAACAAAGTTTTAGAATGCAGGGGATTTCTTCATGAGACTGGAATAGAGAAAAGTTTTCCAAACAGGAGACAGAAAGTGAAATATGATATGTTACATTAATTGATTTTGGGATATTGAACCAATCTTGTATTTCTTGACCATATCACACTTGGGTGGCATAAATTACTTTGATATATATTGTATTTTTTGGTTGTTAATATTTTGAGAAATTGTTCGTTTTGAGGATTTTTGCATCTGTGTTTAGGAGGAATATTGATGTGTAGTTTTCTTGTGTTATCTTTGTCTGACTTTAATATCAGGATAATATTGGTCTTTTGGAATGAGATGTAGCAAAATGTTCCCACTTCCTCTATTTTCTGAAAGACTTTTTAAAAGATTGGTGTCATTTCCTCTTTAAATGTTTAGTGGGATTCACCACTGAAGCCATCTGGGGAGATTTTAATTTCCTATTCAATTCTTTACTTGTTACGAGTTTATTCACATTGTATTTTTTTCTTTCATTAATTTCAGGAATTTATGTCATTGTAGGAAATTAGGTTATTTAAGTAGTCTAATTTATTTGTACAAAAGTTGTTTATTATATGCCTTATCATTTTAATTTCTCTAAGGTTTTAGTGATGTTACCTCATTCATTCCTGATTTGTGGTACTTTGGGTTGTCTTGGTCATTCTTGCTAAAGGTTCATCAGTTTTGTTGATCTTTTCAAAGAACCTCATTTTTATTGATTTTTCTTTATTGTGTTTGTTTTTCTTTTGTTGGGTTTATACACACCCATTTCTCCTATTTTGCTTGCTTTGGGTTTAGTTTGCTCTTTTCCTAGATTCTTAATTTGGGAAAGAGTTTTTAAAATTTGAGTTATTTTTGCTCCTCTGATAGTGGTTTTTACAGCAATAAATTTCTCTTAATGTACTATTTTTGCTGCATCCCATAAACTTTGGTATTTTGTTTACTTATTTTCATTCATTTCATAACATTTTCTAATTTCCCATATGATTTCTTCTTTTACGTATGGCCTATTCAGAAGTGATTGTTTAGTTTCCAAATGTTTGTGGATTTTCCAAATTTCTTTGTTTTTTTAACTTCTTATTTAATTTTGCTATGATGGGAGAATATCTTTTGTGTGATTTCTGTCATTATAAATACTGAGACTTGTTTTATGACCTAGCATATGTGGCCCATTTTGGAGAAGTCTCCATTTGCTCTTGAGAAGAATGATTTTTTGCTGCTTTTGAGTGTTCTAAAGATGCCAGTTGATCACGTTGGATCATCATTTCAAGTCCCCTATAGCTTTGTTGCTTTTCTGTCTCTTTCTGTGCAATTCAGCTGCTGGGATGTTGAAGTTCCCAAATATTGTCAGTTCTGTCAGTTTTTGCTTCATGTATTTGTAAGCTCTGCTGGTGGATGCAGGTATTAGCTTCCTGTGGCTGCTTTAACAAATGACCAAAAACTTTGGTGGCTTAAAACACAGAAACTTATGCTTAGAGTTCTAGAGGCCAGAAGTCCCGAATCAGCATCACACTTCTTCCAGATCACTGCCTCTGTTCTCTCTGTCTGCTGTGGAATCTTGCTCGCTCTCCTTCAGGTGCGCCTGCGATTATATTTCAGGTCCCCCCGGTAATCCAGGGCAATGTTCCCATCTCAAGATTCTTAACTTAGTCACACCACAAAGGTCCTTTTCCTGTATAAGGTAACACAGGTTCTGGAAACTGGGACTTTGTATCTTTTGGGGACCAGGGTGCATTTTTCAGCCTCCACTGCACATACACATTTATAATTGTTATATTTTCCTGGTGAACTTATGATTTTTCATCATAAACTGTGTCTCTTTGTTTCTAGTAATTTTTCAGTCTGTTTTCCCTGATATTAGTATAGCCAATCCAACTCTCTTATGTTTGCATGATATGTAGTTCCCAGTATTTTACTTCCAACCTATTTTGCCTATGATTTGAAAGTGAGTCTTTTATAGATAGCATATTTGGAGCATGTAATTTACCCAGCCTGATAGTCTGCCATTTAATGCTATTATTGTTGTGGTTGGATTCATACCTGCCAGTTTGCTAATTATGTTCTTTAGTCTCGGGTCTTTTTGTCTCTCTATTCCTCCTCTGTATTTTTATATTAAGGAGATATTCCTAGTCTACAATTATATTTCATTAATTTTTTTTTGTTACTATTGTCAGTGCTGTAGGGAAACTATGCATTGTAATTATCTCAATTTATCTCAGGTATCCCGGTCCACTTCAGATTAATACTAGTTTAATCTGAGTAGAATATAGTGACTTCGTTTGAACTCAGTTCCATTCACTTGGGCTTTGTGCTATTGTCATATATGTTACATCCATGTATGTTGTAAGCCCACAGTACAGTATTGTAACTGTTGCTCGGTACAATCTTATGTTTTCTAAAGAAGTTAAGAAAGAGAAAAGACACCTACTAGTGTCATTTACTGCTCTTGCCTTGACAGAAACATTCCCAAATTAATGGAAGACTTCCTCAGGTACTCAGCATCGTGTCGGAGTGGGGAACTCCTGTATAGAAACAGTTCCATAGAATTGAAGTTTATACTTTCAAATAACAATATTTTTCACCATTTCCCTTGAAAAAATCTTTTTAGGAAATGTGCTAACATTTCCCTGCCTCTTAAGCAGAGAATTTAGAACTTAAATAGCCTTTTCTGGACTATTCCTAGTTAAATATTCATATATTTTCCATCTTGTCCTGCAAAATTATTGACATTTATAGAACTGTTTGTTCCTCAGCTAAAAATAATACATGTTCTTCTGCTTTTTCTTTTCTTTTAGCTTTTCTGTCAGCATTTCATAGTTCTTTCTAGTGTCAGCTGTCACTTTTCACTGTTACGGTTTTCATCTTTTTTTTAATCTAGTTTATTATTTTATGCATGTAAGGCAAGGGAAATGCCTGAGGGTTGACAGTAACTTCCACCATTCAAGTTCAGAAGTTTTGTGGTTATTTTCCTCATGACTTTCAGTTGATTTGAGTGTTTGCTATGTTCTGGAGTCTCTGAACCCCTGGAATCTGGACTGTGGACAAATGAAATGTAAACTACATTTTGTTCAGTGACATCTTACTGTGCTATACATAATACAGGCAAGATAAAGTGAAGTGATACTATTTTTAAGGTGTATTACATTTATGTTGGAAAAATATATAAATTCTGTGTTTATTCTGCAGTAACTTTCTATGACTTTTTACCAACTTAATATTTCATTAAAACAGTATAACATCCTAACAAAAACATTTTTTAAATTTTTGAATAATAGAAAATTCCTCCCCACAAATATCCCATCTACACGGATACCAAAAAGAATTGTTTTATAGGGATTACTCATTCCCATAGACTTCAGTGTGAATGATGTGCCTGGAAGTGTGTGGTGGGTGAGAATCCAGACTTCTCTCCCTTCCTGACCCAGGGACCTACAGTAGTGGTGCTTGCACCTTCTAGCTTCTGGATTACATCCTTGCACATGTCTTTCTCACTCCCCGCAGTGCCTGCCACATGCTGTTTCTACTCATTACAGTGTGAGCCTATCCCTTTTTAAACCAAAACTTATAACCATACCCTAGTTCAAAAAACAAAACAAAAACCCACAAATGCTGTTCTCAAAACTCTCATCCTCCTTAAAATGTTTCATAAACCCCCCTACATACTACCCTGTGGCCTTCCTACAACCCGTTCTCAATCTCTTTATGTACACGTGTGACTCATGCATCGTTATTCTCCTTACCTAGTGGACCTTCTGTGCTTTTTTGCACGTAGAATTCTGGTGTTAGGTGTAAACTGTTATCCTTTACAGCAAGTAGTATATTTCCAAGTGTGGTTCATGGAGACCGCAGTCTGCACCAGAATTTCCCGAGGTGTAGTTAACAAATCATGTTTCTTTACTCATCAGCTGTTCATTAAGCACCTATTTTGTAGCATCCTAATGGTTCCATGCTGGTTGGGGAAAGGAGGGATATAAACCCCCATCTAACCTCACAACAGTGGGGAAAAGATTGACTTTATAGTAAAGGGTATGGGCTAGCCAAGTGAAGAAAGATAGCCTTGTATCTGTTTTTCATGCCAGAAACCAAGGATCAGATACCTAACCGTGAAAAAGTGAAACATGTGCTAGAAGAAAGAGTTAGTGAATTTCTGTATAACCTGAGAATGGGGAAAACTTGGCCCAATGATGACTCAAAATCCAAAAGTATTAAAAGAAAGAACTGATCACTTGATCACCTAAACACAGATAATAACTTTCACATGGTAAAATGCATGAGAAGCAAAGTCAGAAGACAAATGACAAACAATAAAAGTATTTGAGATTTAAAACTTAGACAAATGGCTAGTGGATCTCAGTTATAAAGAACTCTAAAAAATTATAGAGAAATAAACCCATCAATCTAATAAAAATGGCAACAATTCACAGAAAAATAAATGTCAGTGTCCCTTCAACTCATGAAAAAAATACTTAACCTTTCTCATAATAAAAGAAATATAAATTGTCCTAAAATTATATCTGTGTCTTTCAGCTTGGCAAAATTCCAATATATTCCAGTTCCAACATACTCTGTTGATGAGGCTGTGGAAAAATAGGCATCCTCCTGCATTGCTGATGGGAATGCAAAATGACATACCTCAGTGACGGGAAACTTGCCATTCTTTAGCAAAATCACCTACCTATGTATCCCGTGACCCAGTTTACAGGTGTCTTTCCCACAGATACACTGGCCAAAGTAAGAAATGTCATATTCACCAGTGGAATCTATGTTCTTTCATAGTTTTGACTTTGAAACTATGAAACATTTTATATACTTTAAAAAATAAAATCAAAGAGGAGAAAAATCCAATCCCTAAAAACTGAAAACACATTGGAATAAGTTACCTTAGTATGATAAATATATCCCTTGTAGGAACTGTTTTGTAGACACAAGAACCAGAAAAGACCTTAAACTTTTAAAATTAGTCTTATATTTAGGTAATAAGGGTATCATTCTTTTGAAACTATTATGGGCATATTGTAGATTAAGCAAATAAGTAGTTGTGTTAATGTCAACATTAAGATTTTAATATCCTGGCTGGCGTAGCTCAGTGGATTGAGTGCGGGCTGGGAACCAAAGTGTCCCAGGTTCGATTCCCAGCCAGGGTACATTCCTAGGTTGCAGGCCATAACCCCCAGCAACCGCACATTGATGTTTCTCTCTCTCTCTCTCTCTCCCTCCCTCCCTCCCTCCCTCCCTCCCTCCCTCCCTCTCTTCCTTCTCTAAAAATAAATAAAATCTAAAAAAAAAAAGATTTTAATACAAGAGATAAAGAGGTTCAAATGTAAAATCATTAAAAATCGTTTACAGAAAGCATAAAAACGGCCTGACAATGGCAGCCATGGACAAATTCTTATACCCTAGTTACTGATAAATGTGTTAGTAAGTTACACTAGACACACTTGCAAGTGATAGCATAAAGCAAAGCTCTTTGTCATAAAGAATTTCGCTATTTAGGAAACCAGAATATTTCTTCTTTCTGGCCGGCAGTTTCTCTCTTAGCCAAAACTGTATGGGGATCCAGATATAAGCAAAAATCACTATAAGGTAACAGTTGACTTAGAATAAAAGAGAGAGTTGATCTTACTCTCTGAGCCATATTCGTTCAGTGCTTACGCTCTCCTAGGTTCTGGGGCTGCAGAGGCAACCAGAGCAGACAGAGCCGCAGCCAGAATGACACGTAATTCCAAAGGAGGTCTCAGTGGCCACATTAGACAGATGCCTCTGTCTCGAGGGAAGGAACACCCGCCACAGAACGCAGAATATTCACATCCATGTGGGTGAATTGCCTCTTCTCTAGGCAGTGCTCTTCAGGACACGCTGCCATGTTCCCACTCCCTATGCTTCCCTTTTATAACCCGTGTGCTGACCCTCCCCCTTCTGGGAAGCCTGTCTCGGAACAGCGTCACTGTCTCAATCATGCTCGCAGAGTCACAGCTTGTAAAGATCCACCCCGGGTACCACGATTGGAATCTGGGTACTCTTCCCAAATTATTCCTGGTGATGTTATTTCACAGATGGGCTAATCGAATTCATTTTGGAGCAACTTTTCATAATTTTTTTCTTTAAATTATTGAAGTGTTTTGACGAATTGACTTCAGGAAAATAAATGGCGAAACCTCATCTGTCATAGCTTCCTGCCTGTCCAGAGTGGTTTAAGTTCTCTAGAGGTTAGAAGGCAGAGGAGGAAGGGTGGGAGGAGAGCTACTTTTTACAACAGAAGAAGAGAAAGAGATTTAGAAAATACACGATTTTTTTTGTTTTTAATCTTTGTGTAAATTGTCGCAGTGGTGGCTGCCAGGTACAGCTGGAAGTTACTGCTTTGCCAGGGACTGATGATAATGGTTGGGGAAGAACAGCGAGGCTAATGTGCTCACAAAATGAGCTTGAATTCACAGAAGAACCTTTCTCACCCTGCTCCCTTCACACCCACCGTAGCTCTTGGTGGTGTCCCGTGCTGCCACAGAGACGGTGCCTGCTGCCCCTCACTGCCTCTTTCCTGGCCCTGGGCCCTGTCACCTGCGGCGGCGTCTGTCTGGAAAGCAGCACCTCTGCTGTGGGGTTTGTTCTGCCTGTGGATGCTTTCGTGCAGCCCCACGCAGCGCTACCCAGTACATGACTGCTTACCGTGGGATTTATGTCTGTCTGGTTTGCCAGTACCTGCTGTCTGTCCAACACGTTTTTTCCAACTAAGAATTTTATGTAAACTGTCAAATTTCCTTGGTCATGGTAACCAGAAAGTAACCCCCATCCCCACCCCGCAAAAAAGGAAGAAGAGATTTGACTTACGCTTTTCCAGCATGACTTACCTTCCTCCCTCCACCCCCCCTTCTTTCTTCATTTTATGCTTTATTTTTATTTTTATACGTATGTTCTACTAAAAATACTTTATTTCTAACAGTGACCTTGGCATTAACATTTTTTAAACTTTTTTTTGCAAATAATGTCAAACTTAAAAAAAGTTGTAAAAATAAAAATAGCACACCTAACATTTATATACTCTTTACCCAGATTTAGCATTGGTAATATCCCTCTTTTTCATGTGAGCTTTCTCCTTCCTTTCCTTCTTTTTCCTTCTCTCTCTCTGTATACACATGTATAATACACATATATGTATATATACAGTATACACTCATATATGTGATATTTTCACTGACTCACTTGAGGGTAAGTCACATCATGTTTCTTTACCCCAAATACTCAGTATGTGTGTCCTAAGAAAAGGGACGTTTTCTTAAGTAACCACAGTAAGTTATCATTTTATAAAACTAAGTTAATTTAATAGTTTAATCTGCTTTCCATATATCAACTTTGTTAGTTGATCTGACAATGGTCCTTACGGAATTTTTACCCTGCAGTACAGGATCCAGTTATTACCTGTAGCTGCCATGCAAGTTCTCAGAAGGCAGTTTTCCTCCTGGCCTTCCTGCTGTGTGACATGTCATACAAAGCCCTTCACAGTGTCTCTGCCTGCCTCCCCAAATTCATCTCTTGCAGAATATTGTCTAGTCACACCAAGCAACTTACACTTCTTTAAAGGTCCTATGTGCCTCACATTTTATAAGCTTCTTACTTTGCCTACAAAAACTCCACATTATTCCCCCACCAGATACACACACGTATGTCTCTTTCTTTGCTCCTCCCTGCCCGGCTCCTGCCACCCACCCTTCACCCTTTGCTTAGCTAATATCTACATACTTTTCAGGATTCCTTTGGGTATTACAGGAATAGAAAGAAATAGGCTTTTGAGAATAATAAATACAGTTTTTAACATATATTGAGATTATATTTTTAACATGGATTTTAAGAATATGTTAAGGTGATGTTATAATAATGGAATAAATTATAGTTTTAAGTTTTCTAAATCCTCTTCAAATTATAGATATAATAATAGATAATATTAACATATAACTGATCCAGGTTATTACAATATCTTTTCCTGACTCTTCTGGCTCATTTTCACCACCCTAGCCTTTCTTACATACTATTTGGATTATTAGCTTCCTTCTAGCCTCCTTACCTCTTAATACATTTAGTATGCTGATGATAAATTTCTCTTCCCAATGGGAAGTGCCTTCATGCTCCCCTGCATTTAAACTATGACTTTATGTGTATAACAGTGTTTAGTCCGGTACCCGCCTGCTCTTAAGTGGGATTCCAAGCTCACCACTGACACCTGTTCCACATAGCATTATGCCTGTAGTAATGAAATCTGTTCCCCGTAACCTCTCCCCACTGACCCTCATTCTACCCCCAAGACCCAAACAAAACAAACTTCAGTCTCTGTAGTGAGACAAGTAAACACAACAGCCCTGACTGCCAGGTCTTTCTTCCCTGTGACGTTCCAGGTGCACTTGGCACTTCCCTTACGATTCTCTTCACCCTTTGCTGTGCTTATCGCCACTAGCCTTACTTTTTCTTCCCCTTTTTACTTATATATAGTGGGTTAACCTTAGGATTTCAGTGATATTCGTGGATAGACCTACCATTCTAGTTCCAGTACATTTTAGAGACATAGTTAGCATTAATAACAGCCTTGGTCCATAGGTTTTGCACTTACATATCAGCAACTTGGTAACTTGGTAAAATTGTATATGAGTACTCGAGCATGACTGATGCATATACACTAATAGCATATTAGGAGAGTGGTCACCTGTCTTCTGTATTAGTTGAGTAGTGACCATGGTTGTGTTACTTAGCCTCTCTTGGCAATAAATGGATAGTGCATATTGAATAGGAACGGTGGGTTTTAAGCTCTATGACAGATTTCGAGTAGATGCGCTACTGAAGGGTCCCATGGCCACTGAGGCAAGGGAATTGTGATGTAAGAGATTAAATCTTCTCTCCTGTGGTAACATGAAATGCTGATAGGTAACCCTTCTCTGATGTGGAAATGCATTCAGTAGAGAAAATTAATAGGTGAGCCCTATTGCTGAATTTCTCACAAGGACATCTGAAGTTATTTATTACTCCTGTGAAATGCATTCAGCCTCCTCTTTATGTAAAAGTGTCCACAATTCACAAATTAAATGGTCACAGTCTAGCATTGGTTGATAGAATCTGCATTTCAACTCCAAAAATATTAGTGATTATGGACAGCTTAAGATCAGCAATGCAGTAAAAGGAAGAAATTATGATTTCAGGGTCTGGAGTTGTGGGAAAGGAAAAAGATTTTATTACAATGCATGACCTGCAAGTAGAGAAAAGCACTTTAACAAAATATATTTTCAGCACATCTCTGTTATTGCTACAAAAGTCCAGTGTTTCATTTAGCAAATATTTATTGGTCCCTACTATGTGCCAAACACTCTGCCCAGTTCTGGAAAATACAGAAATGAATATGACAGAATCCCTACCCTGCAAGAATACACCACTTAGTTGCGGAATGTAATAAATTGGAGCATGGATGATAGAGCAAATTACTTTGTTCAGGAAATGAAGCTATTTAAGAGACGTTTGAGCTGGGTATTGAAGGGTTTTCTGTCTCCAAGAAATATATTTCATGTTTTAGTGTAATGATATTGTAGGGCTTCCGTCTGATCACATTGCCTTTTTAGATTGTGCATACATAGTCTGTTTCACTAAGTATAACCGTTTTTACTGCTGGCTTTCTGATTTACAGTTTTCATACAGACGCAAAAGTTCTTATTTTATTGGACATGGTGGAGGTGGTTTTCTTGGGTAAAGTCTGAGTTGTCGGCATTCCACAGATTATGGAGTCTAATCCATGATGTCGTTAGGTTCCTTCTACTTTGTCCACATTGCCTGGGGTTGGTCCTCCTTCTGCCCTCATCTTTCATGTCACTTTGTAGCCCTTTGGAAAGAGGCAAGAGGAAGCAGAGGAGAAGCAGCAGCTTTTGTAAAGGATATGGCTAATTTCTAAAATTTATTTACATGGTTCACTCTTAACTGCATGGGAATTTGGGAAATTCCTCGAGGAACTTTTCTCCTGTCCCAGCCCCCTCCTTCCTTGAATTCCTGTAGAATTTAGGAATTCTAGAGTAATTTCTACAACTTAATTGATGTTTCTTTTCAGTTTGATTTTCTTAAATGTGTGAAATTTTACTAAGGCCAGGATCGTTTTTCATAACAGCCTTAAATGAGCTTAATCCTGATGAGGAAAAGAGAATTAATTTACGCTCAGGCCAAGGGAATTTATCGAATCAATTTCAAATAACAGTTTATCAAATATATCAAGCCTGGTAATTTGAAAAGTATTTGGTAAATCTAATCTTTGGATGTAAAAGCAGTACGTTGAACCTGTTTTTATAGCAGAATATGAATGGAAATAACATGAGAGAATATTATTTGGGAGTTCCCTCAAAGATTTTCCTATCTTCGGTTTTCTACTTCTCTTGAGTGTTGCAGGGTCACTAATAAAGCAGGGGGAAGATCCGTACGTGTCCTTTGTGGTTTGTTCAACTATGCCTTATGAAAGAATATTTAGAAAATAAAATACAGTGTTAAGAAAATATTTTAAGTACTTTTTTCCTTTTAAATAATTTGGAGTACTATTCAGGTATTTACGGAGAATGCTAATTTTGATTATTGGAAAGCTAAACACTCTCAGTATCTTAGTTACATCTTTTCACCAGAGCTAATGCTCCACATAGATAAATCAATACTTAGCATAGCTTGGTAAGTAAATTTTAGCTTATTGTATCCCAGTTCTTGATGAGTAAACCCACTGGCATCAGAAAGATGGCAGTGTTATTTCCAGGCAGTTTGTTCCTCTAATATCAGGACAGGCCTAGTCTGCCTTATTTGCCTAAAGCTGCCAATTTTCCTGTGGCTTCTTTATTTCTTTATCCCTTCATCCAGCTGCTACTCACTGCTATTGCCACATTTGCCCTCTGGCTCTTGGGATAGAATGCTCAGCTTCCCCCGAGGCTACTGTTAATGCTTCCTTTTTACTCTGCTGCCTGGGAGTGCACTTGGCATCCTCGGTCTCAAACCTCTCCTCCCTCTTCTTCGACAGACACCAAGCACTTAAGTAGCACTTTCAGCCTCCACCAGTTATCAGTAGTAGCTTTCAACCCCTCATTTCTGGTCTGGTAACTCAGCACACTGTCCCAAGAGAGCTTGACTAAGCCAATTTGCCCCTCTTCCCTCCTTCCTCTGTCTGTTCATCTTCCTTTTCTCTTTCCACCTTATCTATTTCCTTAGTTCCCCTCTGATGTTTCTTTTACTCTCTTTTTAATCTTCCTGATGATTTTCCCCCCTGCTTTTAGTACAGGAGATGCCACAGAGTCAGGCCAATCTTTGTAGTAAAACATAAAACAATTGTAAATTTTAAAAACTAAGTAAATTTGCCCATTATTTTAACTGGATCAACTCAAAGGACTATATATATGACTTAGTCTACTTGCCTTTGTGTGACCATGATGCAGACTCTGTATTATATGTTTATGGGTTTTTGGGTTTTTTTGTTTGTTTTCATGTGTGGAGTTGTAGTGTTTGTATTTATACAGCTCTGCTTGTTCAAGATACTGTATAATATTGGAAAAAGTAAGATGTATTACAGCACATGTTTTACAAGGGAAAGAAGAATCACTTAAGTGATAGTTGTTATTTTTCCTGAAATGATTTGAATATGCAAGTTCAGTCATTTTTAAACTAACTCCCTTGTAAATATTCTCTGAATATTAGCTTTTCCTTTTTCAAGTAATGGTTTTCTAAATATCTTTTACAAATTTATAATCTAACACCTCTGGCCCAAAGATTAGAAACTGAAGATAATACCTGTTAATTTGGGGATCAAGAATAATAAGAGCTCTACAGGCCTCGGTCATTAACTACTGACAGAGCCCGCAGGACAGTTCCAAGTGTCTGTTGAATAAAACATGGAAAATCCATACTGATAGTAACAGATCTGAATGTCAGTCAAAGCCCTGATTCTCTTCCCACCCTCACGCCCCTTTATTTTAATGCTTTCGTGGAAAAAAAACAGGTGAAATTTGTGTTTTGGAAATCTCACCAATTGTGTATTTCTTTTTCTATAACCCTGTTTAACCAAAACATACAGGGGTGAGCAAGCATAGGTTTACATTAGTTCATATGGACAAAGATGTGTAGGTTATGATTCTTACCTTTATTCACTCAAAACAATGTTGTAATGGCACAGTGAACCTCCTTTTCCCAACCCTGCATATTGTTTTACTCGTTCTCCACTGTTAAGTCTCATTTTAAGCCTGCAGAATGTCTTTATTATCATTCTCTTAATGTGTATTCATTTCCTTTGTAAGGTTTAATGTTGGTTTTATGTTGAAAGGAAGTGTCACTCCATAAGAAGTGGCTCACCTTTCAGAACCTTAGCTTGGAGTCCCAGGCACTCCATCCCTTTGCGAAGAAAAGGCAAAAGGGAGGAGGGGGCAGGAAAGGAGAGGAGGATCTGCTTATCACATTTCTAAGTAAATATTCTGAGCTTAACGCTCTTTAGTAAAGAAGGTTTTATAGATCACTGTTTCACCACCTTTTAAATAGATGTGAAAACTCTTCCATAACGTTTGTATTAAGGAGGCAGCAAGCAGCAGGTGTCTGATTACAGTAAACTGCATGTACTGTTAAGCCACATGCGTGACCCCTGCCAGACTGCAGTGCTACGCACACTCCCTTTCCGCCAGCCCTGAGGCAGCTGGAGGGGGCGGGTCATGGACAATGGTAACATTTAGATATATTCTTTTTGATGAGGTCTTGCTCCACTTTAAGTGCAGCTTTAAAATTCCTGTCCTTGGGAAGTTAAGAGATGCCACGTCCATGTCGTTAAGCTTGTTCTGTGCTGCAAGTACAACAGTGATGCGCTTGGTCCTTCTTATCCACTTTGTTTGTATGTGTTGCCAGAGGTCCTTCTGTCATACGTAAGTTGGGTAACACCTGCATGGCAGACTTCCATAAAAGATCTGAGTGCTTCATGTGCTTGGAAAGTGTGGTGTTTTTTTTTTTTTTTGAAGTTACCTATAGAACATAGACCAAAAAATAACAATTAAGTTTTCGTTTGGTGATGGTAGTTACTGATTTTGAAGAGCAGTGTACTACCCTGAGCATTTCTTCCCGGTGTCTGCGTGCAGCACTCCTTGCTAATGTCCGTGTAGTCATCTATAAGAAATGCCAATTTGAAATGAGTTACTAGGTATTCTTTTCCTAGCTATATCTGAAAACAGAAATAAATAAATATCTATAAACCTGGTGAAGGTTTATATAGATGTCACAAATGCAAATTATCTTGGCATATTTTAATACTTGTTTACCATCATTTTGGCGGCCTGCGCCGTTTTCTCACTTCATTCCTGCTTTTGTTGCTGCATCAGTTGGTTGGCTCCTATGAACATGAGCGATTTGAAAAACTGCTGTGTCAGTAGTTCAGGCCACATTTCCATTTTTATCACACTCTAATCTTTTAAGGCCCCACTTAATTTCTTCACTGCTCTTGACTTTTGAGGGTCCGTGTTGATTTAAATTTAGTTAAATAACTACCTTAGGAACTATTGACGTAATTTGCCTTGAAAAAGCATAAGAACCCTGTGAAGATGATGACTTCATCTTTTAGAACCACAATCTTTTGGCCTTACAGAGGGGCTTTTTTTGCTTCTTTCCCGTCCTCCGTATATGCCCTGTCTTTCTGGGGCAGTTTTCTAGCAGATCTTCACCGGCATAAAACATGAAGGCCTCAAGGCTACATACTCTCTTGCTTTATTTAGTGCTTTAAACTTCGTTAAAATTAATTTTCTTCCATTCTTTTACCTAAAAATTATATAGCTGTAATATATATATTATAAAAATATATATTTTTTGAAAGTTGTTATTTTTGGAGTTTACATACAGATATAGAATATAAAACCACTTGAATTGTCTTGAGGGCTACAAGATAAACCATAGATATCCCAATAATGCCATCAAGTTTTTGACCAACTTGAAACCACTAAGCAAAAAAAGTATGCATACTGATATCTGCAGAAGTACAAAGAGACTGCCACCTTTTCAGTCACATCATTTACAGTTACGAAGATGAGATTTTTTTCCTGTTTGCACCCTGTGTTATCTATCATGAATGATGCTGTTTTCAAATGCTCCAGGAATTACAGATGTCATAGTTGGCAGGCATGTGGTACCTACCTGCTCTTTCTACCTTTATACCCTTTTCTTATTCACTCTGCTTGGCCCAGAATGGAAAGGATCTACGTTGTTATTAAAGAGATTTTTTAAAAATTATTAGTTTATTTGACTATAAGACCTTATGATGTATCCATAGCAATCATTACAATACCCATATAAAAAATAAGAAAATATGCTTAGATTATATGATTTGGGATACCTTGAAAAATATTACTTTGAAAACTCTCAGAATTAGTTATTAGATATATAAAATAACTAGTATTGATTGAGGAAGCAAAAGCATACACGAATCTCTTGTGTATGAGCCTCAAATCTTTTTCCATATTTGGAATATTTTAATTTTGCATTTATTACAAGAGGAAAGTAAAACTCTGCTTTGCTGAGGATTAGTTCCCAGGTACTTTGGAAATACTATTATGAATAGATTCAAGTGATCTTTGTGGTTCTGACACTGGCGTTGACTCTGGGACATCGAGGAATGACGTTGATGTGACCCTCAATTATTTATTTATTGCTATTCGTTTCCTGTGTATGGGCTTCATGGTTGACTTTTCATTTCCCTTCATGAATCCTATATACCTTGGGAACAGAGCAAGCAACGATACGCGGGGAGTGGTAGAAAACAAAGCCAAGAAGCTCAGCACGCCCTCCTTTAGTGACGCTAGTGCAGCTGCAGGTGTTGTTCATAAAGGAAACGGCACCCCTCATTTACCGTCAGGGTGTGTGCTGCGGATTATATTTCCAGTGATGATAACAGTTTTGGAGGGTTTCTGTTTGTTTTTATTTGTTTTCTTGTTTGTTTGAACCATGGGCAGCATAATTCTCTTTTCAACTAATAGCATGTGTATGTGGCCCTCTTTACTGAGGTCAGAGACTTGGCTTTGACTGTGAACTGAGCTCTTCTGAGTGTGAAACAATAAGATTACACCTGTAGCATAACATTCATTACTGTATCTTTTTTTTTTTCATCTTAACCAACCATCAAACTTTGTTTTTCTAAATAAACTTCATATTGAAATTTTGGCCACTGGTGATATTTCTATTATGGAATTTGTATATAGGCATCAATGATGAATTTTCACCTAATGTTTACTTTTATTTAGTAGTTTATTATTATATTTTAATAATGAGTAAATTAATAAAAATATATAAGAAACTGGTAGCATACAATTAATAATAAAAATAGCAAAGAAATTATTGTAGTGAATTTTATATTCTGAATTCCAGAGGTTATTTTATTCCCCAAGTCATGTTAATCTACATACTAATTATACTTGTGACATTATTATTTCTCCATGTGAAGATACTTGTGCTGTTACTTTCGTCGCATGGCAGTGTTTTTCCTACATTACATATACAACAGCCATGGCAGGGTTTTTCTACATTACTTACGTGTTAAGTTCATCTTCGGATTGCGGCTGTGAGTTCTGCTTATCAGAACACTCTTTGCTCTTTCTTCCTTGTCTATAAGGCCGGCTAATAGCTTTGCTCGAAATCAGTCTCTGTCTCTGACGGTTGCACACAAGTTGCCTTGTCTGCTCCTGATATTTCCCAGCATTCCACATCTTGAAGTTATTTTTAGTATCTGGACTTCCTTTTCAGAAAATTGGTCTGGGGAGTGTGCATCCATTTTACGATCTGTAGAGAATTAAGATCTTTGAAATTGTAGCATTTTAGAAAATCATAACAGCCGTTCATAATAGTATTTTATTTTTATCTGTAAATAAATGCCGGCAAAGAAGAAATAGAGGCTCTGAGTGACTAAGACCAATTTAGGAAAAGCAGCACTTATTCATGTGTGTCTTTTAGGGATTGCTGGCCAGTCAAACACAGAACAAACAGTAAATGAGAGGAAAATCATAATATTCCTTGCCGTGATCAGAGGATCAGTGTTCAGTCAAGTACAAAAACCAAACTGGACAGGTAGCCGATTATCAGGGACTTCTGTAGAGGTAGTGAGGGACCACACTACTAGGACATTATCCTGTTACTTGTAGTGACTGACGTGATTTTGAATGCTATTTAGAATGATGGCAAGATAGGAGAAATTTAGGAAGATAGGGACTTAAAATTTTTTTAATTCAGGCGATTGCCATTTACTTTTAGTCAGCTGATTGTCAAGTGTTTAAGACAAACACAGATGCTACCTGGTATGTCCATGGAGACTAGCAGGAAGAAGGCACTTTTTACACTGGTATGGAACAAAACTTTAAACAGTCATGATAAAATCCAAGCTCCTATAAATGGTGCATTGGTTTATAATCATGATTAATTACTCATGTTATTTACAATGTGTTATATTATAAAACTTAACCTATGCTATCTTAAATGGGCATTTGGCTTGTGGGAAATTGGAGGTCCAATAGATGAAGTACTATTTGGCTAAGAGTTATGACATTCTCCTTTCCCATTTCTATAATTAAAACAATCTTCTCTTTCTAAAGATGTTAAGTCAAGTTCCAGCTTGTGTCAGCTGCTGCATAGTATAGAGGTTCTTAATATACTTGATAGACATGTGTACGTGTATACTGTATAGTTTATGAGTGTTGCCCTAAATAGTTAATCAAGGATCCAAGTTTCCATGTGCAAAATACTACATTGCATGAACATAATGTATTTGCTCTGTGTTTGCATATGGTGAATTGTATTAAAACACAGAGGTATTTAAAGCACTTTTACTAAAGCTAGTAATGTTTCTGCTTAAAAGTATATAATGACATTTAATAACAATTTTAAATAATAAAAAGCTGCAGTTTTAACAGATTCTCTTTCTACTAAATTATTATTTTACAAATACCAGGTAACTTTTTTTAGTTATTTGAGCCTCAGTGTCCTAAGGAGGCTGGTAGTGAAGATATTTCAGTTTATTTTAGAAACGTGAAAAGTCTGATAGGGAAGGTCACACAATTATTACATAGCAAAAATTCACAATCACATTTCCAGAACCCACGTCCATTATCCTTTATTTCTAATTACATGTTATAGTACTTTATAGTTTAGAAAGCAGTTTGTACTCATCCTATTTGAACTTTGGAATAATCGTGTGCTGTAAATTGAATAAGTATTAGTTTAGTGATTTTATAATCTGATGGTCTGGCAGTCCTAGCTAGAGCCAATAGACAAGAAAAAATAAAAAGTCATCCAAGTTGGAAAAGAAAAAGTAAAATTGTCCTTTTTAAAGATGACATGATCTTATATACAAAAACTCTAAAGACTCTACACACACACACACACACACACACAAACTGGTGAACTAATAAATTCAGTAAAGTTGCAGAAAACAAAATTGCCATACAAAAAGTGAGTTGCTTTTTTATATATACTGACAGTAAACCATTTGAAAACAAAATTAGGAAATAATCTCATTTACAATAACACCAAAAAGAATAAACTACTTGGGAATAAACTTAAGGAAATGAAAGACTTCTGCACTGAAAACTGCAGAACATTGTTGAAAGAATTTAGATACAAACAAATGGTAAGATACCACACATTTGTGGATTGGAAGATTTAATGTTGTTAAGATGTCTATATCACCCACAGGATCTACACATTACATGCAGTTCCTGTCAAAAATCTCAGTGTCATTTTTTTTTACAAAAATAGAAAGAGCAATCCTAAGTTCGTGTGAAACTACAAAAGTCCCTTCATAGCCAGAACAATCCTGAGGGGGAAAATAAAGAACAAAGGGGGAGGCATCATACTTCATGATTTCAAAATACATTACGGAGCTATGGTAATTAAAACAGTGTGCCACTGGCATGAAGACAGACATATGAACCGGTGGAACAGAATCAAAAGCCCAGAAATAAACCCATGCATATATCATAGCTTATCTCCAACAATGTTGCCAAGAATATAAAATAGAAGAATGGCCTCTTCAGTGGTGCTGGGAAAAACTGAATGTCCACATGCCCTTAGATTACCTGAGATGCAGAAATCAACTCCAAATAGATCAAAGACTTAAATGTAAGACCTGAAACTGTAACACTTCTAAAAGAAAATGTAGGGAAAAGCTTTATGACATTGGTCTTGACAGTGATTTCATGGATCTTGACACAAAAAGCACAGGCAACAAAAACAAATAGATTGGAGGGACTACATCAAACTATAAAAAGCTTCTGCTAAGCAAAAGACACAGCCAACAAGATGAAAAGGCAGCCTATGGAATGAGAGAAGAAATGTTCAAACCATACAACAGAAAAGGGATTAATTTCCGAAATATATAAGGATCTCCCACAACTCAATAGCAAAAAATCTAATAACCTGATTAAAAACTGAGCTAAAGACTTGAATGTAGACTTTTCTCCAAATAGCATTAACAAGTGACCAACAGATATATGAAAGGATGCCCAGACTGACTACTCATCAGGGAAACTGCAAATCAAACTACAGTAAGATATCATCTCACAGCTGCCGAGATGACTTATCAGAAAACAGAAGACAAATGTTAGCAAGGACATGGGGAAACTGGGATCCTTCCCCACTGCTGGTGGGAATGTAACGTGGCTGCAGAAGTAGTGGAGCAGCAGGGGGTGCTGTGTGGCATGAGGAGACCTTGAAGAGTGATTAACATGAGTAGTTAGTTATCTGTCTCAGAAGATGACTTACATTACTAGAAATTTTCTAACCTCTAGAATTTCTGTTCCTCTTCAGGCCATCTAGAATACTTCAATTACTTTGACTAGCTGACTTTTATCTTTCAAACCTCAAGTCATATGTCACCTTTCCAGAGGCATTTTTCTTGCTCATTCTGTTCAGAATCCCGTGACTCTATAGCTTATCATTTGGTGTGTGGCAGAATCACTATCTGGTATTATCTTATTGGATAATTTGTGTTTTCAGTCTTCCCACAGGAATCAAAATGGACCTTGTGTTATTCACTGCTGTGTCCCCAACTTTTAGCACAATTTCTGAAATGTATGATAAGTCCTGAATGAAACCATAGTGGCAGAGTAAATGAACGGACTTGGGGTGAAGGGGTTTTGTGGGTAAGGAGGGAGAGTGGTGAACCAGAAGAGGACTGTGTGTTGAGCACCTGCTATGTGCCATATACTGGTTTAGGTTTTCCTTCATGTATTATTCCATTTTATCACCTCACTAAAGATGTTACCCTACTTTAAGGAAATGGAGGCTTGGTAAAAACAAGCAACTTATCCGTTGTCACAATTGGCTAAGTAGGAGCCTTTGGGGTTAAAGAGATCATAACTCATAGACAGTGGCAGACTGGATTTCCAGTTTCACTGAGGAAGAAGCTGTTTTCCCTTAGACTGGAAGTCTCCCGAGACAGTGTCAGATGCCAGCGGAGTCGGGAGAAGGGAAACACTGTTGGGCCAGGTAGAAGCCGTGTTTCCGGAGTCATCAGGGTCATCTGCTGGGCTTTGGGTTCTCACTGGCTTGGGTCCTATACCCAATCAGCTTCAGTGGAGAAAAGGTCAAAATTCAACTAATTGATGTAAAAGTTGTTTTTATGAGTTAAAATCAGGGTCAGCAAACTGGCCCATGGGCCAGCTTGCTGCCTGTTTTTGTAAATAAGCTTTTTCTGGAATAGAGCTGCCATGTTTGTTTATATTGCCCATGGCTGCCTTTGGATCACTAGGGCAGAGCTAAGTAATTGTGATGGTGATTGTATGGCAAATCCTAAAGTATTTTCTATTTAGCCTTTTATAGAAAACTTTGTCAATCCCTGACCTAAAGCATAGTTAGCAGCAAAACAAAAATAAAACCAGTTATTCAAAAAAGCTAATGATACAAAAATCCATAAAATCACAAGATTATAGTGGCTAAATTTTCTAGCTAACCTTGATCATCTAGCCAAGGATTGGACAATCCTTAATGTCCTTTTTTGCTGTAAACCTGTGCCTTTTTTTTTAATTGCACAATTGTTAATCCAGGTGAGATCATTGTTCTCTTATGAAATGAACAAAACTTTCTTTCATTTCAATGCAGCATTAATACTCTGCCTTCAAAATGAGAGAATTTACATCTCATTGCATTGAATTGTATGTATTCTATATATCAAAACCCATCTCAAAACTCTTTTCAAAGAACACTTTCCTGAATAATTTAGAACCACCATGGGAGAGCAGCAGAATTTCTGTTTTCATACACAAATATATTTGGTTGAAAATAAAGACAATTTATAAATCTGCAAAGCAATTATAGTATTTTGTTTAGTTTTATGATCAAGTAAATGTAATTCAGCAGTCATTTATTTCTCTTTCTTTGGCAGGCTCTTCCATAGCTCAGGGTTCCATTGTAATACTAATAGGACTCTCCATGGAAAGGAATCAGGAGTAACCTAGTTGTTTGGGTGTGCTGTCCATGAGATGCCTCAGCTCCTCTGCACTTCCCTTAAGGATGATTATCTGGCTCCTTTGTGAGCACGTTAGTTCACAAGTGGAAATGTGTGTGAGTGTTATAAGGGAAAGAATGAAAGAAGAGGAAGCTGGTATATATCTGTTAAGTTTTTATTTTAATCGAATTCCAGCTAAGGAAAGAACATGTACAGAGGTACAAAAGAGAAAGAAGTTATTTTGGTTGACAGTGATCCAGTTCGACTTATGTAAAGACGAGAGTGGTTGAGAGTGTAAGACCATAGGAGGAGCTGAGGTGAGATATTCAGAGGGACTTGAGTGCGGTGACAAAGACGTTGGTTTGCTCTATGGGCGAAGAGGAGCACTGAAGAACCTGAGTGGGATGGCTGAAGCTGCAGTGCAGGAGATTCACTCCAGTAGCATCGTGTAGGCTTAATGAAGTAGGGAAAAATATCAATCATGAAGTCAATTTAGGAGGCTTTTAGAATGTCCAAATAATCTGAGCCTGAAGCAGAATGGGCGCAGTGAGAATGTGCAGCACAGAAGAGAAGGAAATATCTGGGCAGAATTTGTAAGATTTTTGTATCTGAAAAAAAAAATAATTAAATGATAGTCTAAAGTTTTGACGTTAGATGACTACAAGGTGGTGATGGATTAAACAGACCTGAGGAGGTCAAGAAGAGAAGTGTGGAAGTAAACGCTCATGTTCATCCTTGGACAGGTTGAGTTTCAGATGTCGGTCCAACACCCGAATGGAGGAAGCGGGGCAGTTCAAGTTCTGCATATAGAGCCAAAATGTGTTTTGTTTGTTGTGGTTTTTTCTTTATCTAAAATGAAATTTTTTACCTTCACTCTTTAGCTAGTAGGTTGACTATTATTTTTCCTCTTAGCGTTTAGGAATTATTAATTATTAGTTTCTCATTGTTTGTTACTGTTGAGAAATCTATCAGCTATTCCTTTTTGGTAGCTTTTAATGTTTTTCACTGTCTAATAATGGATCTGTGTATGGATTTACTGTCTGTTCTGCTCGGAACTTATTTTGTATCCAGCATCTAAGGAATTGTGCCTTAAACACTTTGTGGAAAGTTCTCAGGAATTACCACTTCGATATTGCCTTCTCATCCTCTCAATTTATTCTTAGTAGAATTCCTTTTAGATGTATATTGGACCTTCTCATTTTATCTTCCATGACTACCACACCTGTCTTTTATATTTTCCATTTTATTGTTTCTCTCTGCTCCATTCTTATAATTTCCTTGTATTTTTCCCACTAATTGTCTCTTCAGCCATTTCAAATCTGCTGTGTAAGCTTTATGATATCTCGAACATTGATTAATGCAAACTGTATTTTTACCTCACAGTATATAAGACAAGATATTTCTTTAGTATTTATATATTTATACAAAAGGTTCTAATACTATGTAAGCTTGCTTTAGCTCTCTGCTCTCTGCACCCTTTATATATACTTTATTTTCACCTCAGTGTCTTCATTGGACTGGTATAGCATTTTTTTTGTAATTATTTTGCAGCTCTTTTTATTTCTTAGCAATACATAGAATAAAGATGTATCAGTGGAACCTTAGGTCTAAGAAATCAGTATGTTTTACTAGGCACAATAGGTTTACACATGTTCAGTGAATGTGCCGAGACTCGTACTCCTAGAGCTGCCCCAGAAATTTCTAACATTTCAAAAGTAGTTCTTTTACCTATAAAAAGGCAGCATGGGTCAAGTTCCAGTTGCTGTGTCTTCAGCTAAATTAGAGCAGATCAGTGCTGCTGGTGATCTCGTTCTAATCAGACGGCCTGACTGCTACATATACCTTAGTCAAGTATATTGGATAAATTTGATTATTTGACACCATTTTTCAAAACATTTGTCCATGGAGAAGAGAAGCAATGAAATAAATGACACAAATAATTTTTCTTCAGAAAAGGACATTTCTCATGTGTAGTATTTTAGTAGTAGTAATTTCTTACTACTACTTGGTGTAAGTGTTACACCAAGTAACAGTTACCTTTGGGTATAAACTTAGTCTTCAAACAGCTATTCGTCTGTTAGCAATGTTGAACATAATAACGTGTTTAAATGATCTTATTCAAGTTTCATTCTTAAAAAAATAAATTAGCCAGTTTGAAAGTATCAGCTTTTGAGTCCCCAGTCCCTTATCCCTGCAGTCCATGTCCTATCAGATATTTAAACACTAGAAAAAGCGTAATCTGTTTTTAGGCTGTGTTCCAGGAGTTCCAAATATGGTTCACAAAAAGACGGCCATCCTGTTAACTGGAGCGAGAGGAAGAGAACAATTAGATGACACAGTAATGTTTTGAGATGTATAAACAAGACTTTCTAGAGTGATTTTTAAATTACTTGACATCAGCATATGCAAGTTAAACAGGATCTGGTCCATGGTATTTCCCCCTCGAGAGCTGTCTTCCCAAGAGGGATGATAAAGTGAAGTAAAAACGCCACAGAAGTGAACTGATTTCTAAACATGTCATTGATTTTTTAACAATATATTTTATTGATTATGCTATTACAGTTGTCCCATTTCCTCCCCTTATTCCCCTCCGCCCTGCACACCCCCTCCCACCCACACACACCCCTTTAGTTCATGTTCATGGGTCATACCTGTAAGCTCTTTGGCTTTTATATTTCCTATACTATTCTTAACCTCCCCCTGTCTATTTTCTACTTACCATCTATGCCATTTATTCTCTGTACCTTTTCCCCCTCTCTCCCCCTCCGACTCCCCTGCTGATAACCCTCCATGTGATCTCCATTGCTGTGATTCTGTTCCTGTTCTAGTTGTTTGCTTACTTTGTTTTTGTTTTAGGTGTGGTTGTTAATAACTGTGAGTTGTTATCATTTTACTGTTCATATATTTTTTATTTTCTTTTTCTTAGGTAAATCCCTTTTAACATTTCATATAATAAGGGCTTGGTGATGACGAACTCCTTTAACTTGACCTTACCTGAGAAGCATTTTATCTCCCCTTCCATTCTAAATGAAAGCTTTGCTGGATGGAGTAATCTTGGATGTAGATCTTTGCCTTTCATGACTTTGAATACTTCTTTCCAGCTTCTTCTTGCCTGTAAGGTCCCCTTTAGAAATCAGCTGACAGTCTTACAGAAACTCTTTTGTAGGTAACTGTGTCCTTTTCTCTTGCTGCTTTTAAGATTCTTTCCTTCTCTTTAATCTTGACTAATGTAATTATGATGTGCCTTGATGTGTTCCTCCTTGGGCCCACCTTCTTTGGGACTCTCTGGGCTTTCTGGACTTCTGGAAGTCTCTTTCCTTTGCCAGATTGGGAAAGTTCTCCTTCATTATTTGTTGAAATAAGTTTTTGATTTCTTGCTGTTCCTCTTCTCCTTCTGGTATTCCTATAATTCAGATATTGGAATGTTTAAAGATGTCCTGGACGTTCCTAAGCCTCTCCTCATTTTTTTTGAATTCTTGTTTCTTCATTCTTTTCTGGTTAGATGTTTCTTTCTTCCTTCTGGTCCACACCATTGATTTGAGTCCCAGTTTTCTTCCTGTCACTGTTGGATCCCTATACATTTTCCTTTATTTCATTCAGTGAAGCCTTCATTTTTTCATCTAATTTGCGACCAAATTCAACCAATTCTGTGAGCATCTGATTACCAGTGTTTTGAACTGTGTATCTGATAGGCTGGCTATCTCTTTGTCACTTAGTTGTATTTTTTCTGGAGCTTTGATCTGTTCTTCCATTTGGGCCATCTTTAAGTGCCTAAGGCATGTTCTTCTGAAAGGACTGATGTGTCCTGCTGACTCTGAACGTGCAGGTAAAAATGCTGGAGTAACTTGTCCCAGTGTAAAAAGCCTACCCGCATCCACACAACTGCGCTTCCTTAGAACAAAGCACGTTCTTGGTGGAAGGGGTCACAGCTCTTTCTTTCCAAGTTTTCCACCTGTCACATTCCTTCCCTCCGGCACCTGATTTTTTTAAATGGACAACTGATCATTTACCTTTAGATGAGGGTACAGTATTTCTTCAGGTTGTTATATAATGAAAAGTGGGGTTTTAAATGTTTTAATACAGTTGATTAGGTATTGTTTAAACTTGAGCATTTTGTTAGATTCTAAGCCAGTGGTCTGAAGATACCTTCCAGAATGATTATAAGATGCAGTATGGTAGGTATAAATCAGACTTCCATTTTAAAAATGTTATGTTAATGGACAATTTTGCTTTACAGTTGTTTTTTTTTTTAATTTTTAGAGACACACCTGAGGCTTTTAATCTCTGTGTCTGAGTAGTGAGTAGTACTGATGGGAACATTTCTGGAGCTCAGATAATGAACAGTGGGTTTTTCTGAAGAAGGAACAGAGTAACTCACTGTGATTCTTCCCTTGCATGAGAAGTGCGAGTGTGGTCTTAGGGGACCAAGGAGCACAGAATACCGTGGAAGTCTAGAACCTGGCACCTCCAGTGAATGAGCTTTGACTGCTTAGTCAATAATGACAGTTTGAAGGACCACTCACACTCCTTGAGTTGCATTAAGTCCTTTTAAATAGCACATCGTAGCCTTTTAAATATGTCTTAGTCTTTGCCTTTTTAATATTCCTGTTTCTAAAATTATAGAAAATAGCCAAAAGTAGGAGTTATATTGATGATCTTAAATTTGTGTGTTCCCTTTGTTGACGTTGAAGTCATTGTCAATGTGTGTGAGGGGAGTACCCGTCCCAGGAGAGATGCGGAAGGATTCACTGAAACGGTTGACAGACGTGTGGCCCTCTCAGTGCTTTTGTGGACCACATTGCTGAAGCGGTTCAGGGCGTAAGCAAATCACTTCATTTGGATTCTAGATTCTGCGCTCCTAATAGCTTTTAAATTTATACAGTTTTTGTTTAGCTGTCAAAATATTTAATTATATCATGCCCAAAGGTGTAAAGCTGTCAAATAAATCCTAGTTTAGGCATAAACATTTGCGAAGTCCCCTGTGCTACTACACCCATCGTTGTTTCTGGGCAGCTTGAGAACCTGTGTGTGGGGAGGGGTGTGTCAGGAACATTAACTCAGCAGGTACAGAACAACATTGGCCCGATGAATTGATGATTACTTGTAAAACAGCAGGTAGTAATGCCCCCAGTCTTTGTAATTCTCCTCTTTGTAAAAGAAAGCAGACTGAGAGTGTGGTGGATTCTTGGGGTCAATATGCGGTGTAAGAAAGCTGTCTTTTTGCAAAAATATGTACTCTTTCTTTCCTTGACTTAACATTATTTTTGTTTGTTTGTTTTCTCTTCAGAAGCAAATGTACCTCATTCACACCTTATGCTCCTCCCTCTTACTCTAGAGTGTCTTGCTGTAAGAAGAATGATCCTAATGACACAAAGGAAATGCACTGATCAACATTTACTATAAGTTTAAAGTTTCCTATGGAAAACATTTTTTCCAGCTGCATTGAGTGTGATTGGCAAGTTAAAAAAAGTATCTATTTAACATGTACATGCAATGTTGTAAAATATTTTTAAAGAAAGGGAAAATATTAAAATTTTAATTACCCTTGTCTTATAATTTCGTAAGTAAAATTTTTTGCTGTTTGATGACATTATTTGGAGATAGACCGTGGGCATAAATACTGATGCAGACTTTACTAATGCAACATTCACTAAGAGGTAGGGGACTAAAGTAAATTAGTTCTACTTTGAAGCTTTTATTTTCTTCCCTTTCAAAATGAATGGGAAGGTCCTTGAGAGGCCTTTGAATGAAAGCTGCTTTTCATTAGTGCCACCAAATACCTACTTGAAAGAGCTGAGTTCTAACTGAACACCCACACAAGAGAAAGGGAAAGCTTCCTTTTTTCTACTGGAGGACCATCAGCTAAATAGCTCTTGGCTTCTCTTTTCCAATCAGGTGGTTTCACATCAGAGTTAATTACTCCCGTCATTTATTCTAATCACCCTTCTCTTATGGCTAGCTGCATTCTGTCATGGGGTGGCATCATTTGAAGCCAGTTAAGTTTGAAAACCACTGCAGGGTACTTGAGGCTCATTAGTGAGGCCTCTCCATGCCTGGCTTTGGATTTGCTCCCTGATTAACTCCGCATCTCTCTGCCTTGCTCCCCCTCCCGCCACCCACCAGCCCCCACTCCTCAACTCAGTTGCTCTAAAGAGGAATGTTTCAATTAACTCTTGCCTTGCTGTTTGTCTTTGCGCCTCCATATTTAATAAAAATGTAAATGCCTATATTGCTAATAATGTATTTAATATATTCTGGCCTTACAGCTGCGTCCTTTGTGGTGAAAGTAACTGAAAAGGTAGAATTTCTACACAGGAGAGTTATATTTTTGAACAACAAAGGAGGAAAATGGTGGTCTTGCAGAATAAATACATCTATGTCCTTGATCAATTTGTCCTGTCCTAACGGAGGCAGTGATTCCAGTTCTGATTTTAGTGCCCGGTGTGTCGTACAGCTTATCGTAGAAGTTATCTGAGAAGCTGAAGAAATATCTCAAGTCAGATTTATTTGTTTGACGTCGTTGTTTATTATTATAGTAGTTTAATTTAGAAGTGTTTGCCAAGTGGCACATTTCAAAGCTATTAAATCACAAAAGCAAATAATGTTTGTGCTGTGCTTTTAAAAAAAAATGAAAGAAAAACATGTAATCAGTGTCCTGAGTAGTTTGAGACAGTGTTATTACATAAAGCATTTAAAACATTTTCCAAAAATTAACAAAATCATATATCGAGTTCGGTAGTTAAATGAAAATGTTTATTTAAATAAGAAAGAAGATAATTTTCTCTGTTCTTTTTACACAGTAGTTTCATTTAAAGCACTCATAGTTCATGTATCAACACAAAATATGATACACATTAAAATACATGAAATCATATTTTTTAAGTTGCTGATGTTCATCAATTAGCAAAATGAGCTCTTAATGTTAATTCTCATCTCAAAATACTTTAATGGATTACTTCTTTATAAGAGCTTTTGGACCTAACAGTTAACAAATATCTTAGTATTCTCTGTAGTTCTCTAATTTTTTAATTTGATTTTTAAAATCTCCTAAAGAATACGTAATTAAATTAATGGAAAAGAGACCTAAAATATACGGGTTTTTTGAAGCTGCATTATTGAGTGTTTACTGTGTGCTCAGTTCCAAGGGTGCAGATACAATCTCTGCATTCAGGAATTCGCATTTTATGAGGAAGACAGAAAAATACACTGCAGGACAAGGTGAAAGTTTTAGTTTTAAGAAGCTATATGTAAAAGCAAAAACCATTTGAAAGAATAATAAAATCTGTCAGTAAAGCCTGCAGGCTGACATGGTGTGTCAGATTTAGTACATGATCAGCTTACTTAATACCAGTGTTACTAAATGATATATGTGGAATCCATTAAAAATAATCCTTAATATGACATGGTTCCATATTTTTAGAATTTTCATAATGTAGCTTTGGGATAGACCACCCTGTTTCGGAAGGATGTGTAGTGTTTAGGACCATGTCTCTAGGGGTCAAGTGTGGGTCCAGGCTGCCACTCTGACACGTACTGCCTGGGTGACATCAGGCAGTTCATTTAGCACTCTTAGCCTCATTTATAAAATGGTTTTTAGAAATGTGCCTATCTCATAAGATTATTGGGAAGTTTAAATAAAATAACCCATGTAAAACATTTAGCATAAAGCTGAGCACATCATAAGTGCTCACTAAATGTTAAATGCTGCTGTTATTATCCTATTGTTGTTTAGCTGACCAGTGAATTTCTTCCAAGCTGGTCTTCTGATACATTTTCCTTACATGATCTATTGTCTTCCTGAGCCTTTGTCAGGTTTAGGATTGACATTATCTGCATCCATCTTCCTGATATTGTTCAGGAGAAAATAAAACCTTGGAAGAGGATGCTGTGACTTCCACTTCACTTTTTCTTCTCTCATGTCATTATCCTGTCCTAAATTTGATTTTAGTTAACAAACTCCAGACCTCTTGTTTGCAATGCCTGGCAGCCACAGAAAGTCTTCAGATTTTCCAAAACTCTGCCCAATTAGCATTGTATCAAGTGTTTAAAGTTTCTGTGGTCAATTTCATGCTATACAAAGCTTTAAGATCATAGTTCCTGAGGATAGACACAGAATTGTACTAAATCACAAGAATTTCTTACATGCCATTCATTCATTCAACAGACATTTATTAGGGGGCTACTGAGTTAATTAGGTCTGTGATCACAAAATTGGAAGAATATGACACCTGCCCTTTGGGGCTGTCATTATGAAGATCAAACAGACATGACAGTAACTAATTAGAGAAGTAGATTAAGTGATATATTTACTTATTTATTCAATAAATATTTTGTGAGCGCCTACTACTTATTCATCTTGGGGACTATAACACTGAGAAAAACAGCATAGTACCTGCCCTTTTCATGTTTATTGTTTAGTAAGGAAGATGGATGGTAAATAAGAAACTAAACAAATAAATATATAACTTGTGATAATATATAATGTAGTATAACAAATATAATAATAGATGTGATATGTACCATGAAGGAGAAACACAGGCTACCATGACAGCATTTAACATTTTATTTATTCATTTGTGTGAGTATAATTTTTAAAAAAAATTCTGAGACAAAATTGACATATAACATTATATTAGTTTCAGGTATACAATGTCATGATTCAATATTTATATATATTGTGAAATTATCACAAGTCTAGTTAACATCCATCACCATACACAGTTATAATTTTTCATTTTTTTCACTCTGAGATCAAAAGAAGAAATGCCTTATTTTGCTTCCTGGGAAAATTGGGGCAGGCTTAACTTGGGAAACTATGTTTGGTCATAGTCTTGAAGAATGAGCAGAAGTTGGCCAGGGAGAGGGGGAGATGATGGAAAGGGCATTACAGGTGTAAGAAGCTGCGTGAACAAAGGTCTTCTTGTAGTACAGAACTAGAGCTAAACTTAATTCCGAAGGTAACGGGCAATATGTGTGTAAGAATACCTGTGGATAGGTAAGACCACAGGGAGTGCATATGAACAATATTCATTGCCTTTGGAAGTAAGTAATGTGGACGTTTTTCCTGGGGTAGTGGTTGGTACCCAAAAGGTGGCTGCCAGACCTGGAGCATCAGTATTCCCTGGGAACTTATTAACAAGGCAGATCTTGGGCTCAGCTCTAGATCTGCAGAAGCAGCCCCTGTTAGGGGCATCCCAGAAACCTGTGCTTTAACAAGTCCCCAGGTGACTTCAGCGCGTGCTGCACTCAGGTGGAGAAAGGCCGCCTCATGGAAAGGAGAACCATTGAAAGTGTTCAGGGGAGTCATGACACAGCCAGGTTTTAGACAGCAATTAGTACAGAGGAAGAATTGAAGAGGGGGCATTTTTAAAATTTTTAATTTTATTTTTTACCGTATTTTTTCCATTACCATTTGGTCCCCGTACAGCCCCCCACCTCGCTGCAGTCACCACACTGTTGTCCATGTCCACGAGTACTTTTTGCTCGATCCCTCCACCCCATGACTGCGCCCCTCTCCCCTCAATGCTGTCATCCTGCTGTCCATCTGTGAGTTGGAAAGGGAAGGTTTTAGAGATAAAGAGAACAGTTTGGCTGGTGTTAGAATAATTGAACCAAGAAGCAGTGAAGCACAGAGCCAAAGACAGTCAAAGTGGAAGGAAAAGGAAGAATGAACTTGGAAGGCACTTTGGAGGCTCGTTATCTGACAAGGCTTTGGCGTGAGAGGAAAAGAAGTCAAGATGAAGGCCACAGCTTCTTGACTGGCTCACTGGGTGGGGCACTACACCCTGGTAATCCAAAAAAGAAGCGAGAAAGAAGTGTAAGAGGAAAAATCATTCATTTTCTTTTCAATACATTAACTTCGAGTTACTTGAAGCACACACCAAAAGAACTAGGCTGATGGGCAGGTAACATTTTGGACTCGACTCTGGAGAGGGTAGTAATTGCCGGGTAAGGTAGTCGAAGTCTGGCTCACCCAGCCCGAGACATGTCAGAAATAAGGGCCTGGGCCTGAATCCTGAGGAGAAGGGACACTGGAGAGGCAGACAGAGGAAAAGGACCCTGCATTTAAAAGTGAGGACGCAGACAGGGAATCTGGAGGTCGGGTATCAAGGAAGCCTAGAGAGGAGAGATGTAGAAACAGGTGCCATGATGCAACGAGGTGAAGTGAGGAAAGGTGAGTGTCCATTGGGCTCAGTGAGACATGGTAACCTTAGCAAAACCATTGTGGGTGCGTTCCTGAAACAGGAAGATGAGAGATTAGTTAAGAAGTTGAAAGAGAGGTAAGGAAGCATAGATAACAAATTTACTTAAATCTTTCAAGAAGTGCAGGCTGTTGAACTCATAATGCCCGGATGGTCTTGGCTGCATAAAAATAATTAAAATGGACCCTGTTAACGAGACATTATTCCACTGATAATTCAGAAAGAATCAGACCTACAATTTATTGTGATTTCGAGAATCCTAGACTTTTATCACAAATGTTCAGGAATTTCTAGGAGTGGACAAACAAAAGCTACTTCCATCTGTTGCTAAAATGAGGTGTTTTTTATGAGGTTTATGAATATATCCACATTGTCTACATATTGAATATACCTGACTTTCAGTAAATGTTCTCTATAATAAATTGTAGCCTATGTCTATATGATAGTTCTTAACATATGTAACTGATACAGCAGGGTAGACAATGTGCTAAGAATTCTAACAAAGGACTTTTAAAGATAGATCGTCATTGGTAGAATGAGCCCCTTACCTTTATTGTTAGGAAGGTCGTGGTGCCATCTCTCCCGTGCAGCCACATCTCTTCAGAGATCTGTAACCGGCTAAAGAATATACACCGCAGGACATTCCTGTCTCACACTTGAGGACAGAATATTTCTGCTGTAGGGTCCTAAGGTTTAGCCATTCTTCGTGAGCTGAGAGTTAGAATGACCTTTTCAAAACTGCATCAAAGGTCATTTTGTAGTCTGAGGGTGCTTTGTGCTTTGTAAGCTTCATCTTTATTTGCAGTTAAGAGAAACTGTCTTTTTAAAAGGGTTAAATACAGTTAGTCCCCGCATTCTATCTTACATTCAAAATACTGTAAAAATCTGAGTGTAGATGCATTTTGGGGAATTGAATAGAAAGTTTTTCTGTCCAGTGTTGTGACCACCAGCCACCTGTGGCTTTCAGCACTAGAGGTGTGGCCACTCTGAACGGGACGTGATGCACATTGCCAGCACGAGACGTGTGCCAGGTTTCTAAGGTTTACTACAAAATAACAGTCTTATATGTGTTTAAATGATATATTTATTTTTCTGATTAAATATACTCTGTTAAAATTAATTTCATCTGTTTATTTTTGAAAATGTGGCTACTAGGACATTTTAAACTACATTATGTGATAGAACACTGTATTTCTGTTGGAGAGCACTGGTAGAAAGTTTTGGTGGTCACTGTGCTATCCAGAATTTTTTGGCTCTGACATCCCAGTATTGAACGTGAACATATTTTAATATTTAAGTAGTATACATACAGGGTCAGGTACAAACAATGTCCCTTTTCTTATACATAAAAATTTTTATTACAAAATCATAAGCATGTAATTCTGTAACATAACAATATCACACTCAAGCACACCATGTGACATTTTAGGTGAAGTGTTCAAATTGCTGTCCCTCTCATGTGAGACGCTCACGCACCCTACCAACCGCACTGGATGGTGTTACTGCTGCCAGACCCTGTACTTCTGCTGGAATTAACAGCCCTAGATCCAGAAAAGGCTTAGGGTTAACTTCAAATCTCTGAAAGTCCAAAATATTAATACTAACTTCAAAACAGTTCATCTTCTACCACACAAACGTGTTCCTTTTCCAGTGTGACGAAGGCCCAGAAGGGAAGGTTGAGTGTCACCCCGAACCCCCCCTCTGTGCCCTCTCACGTTGGGGGTCAGTTGGCGTGCAGACGTCGCTTAACTCTTTCTAAAGTCTGTCCCCTCCTCTTCATCCCACTGCCCCCGTCTTGAGGCTCTCAGGGCATCACACACTGACTACTATAGTCGTCTTAGAAATGGATGACCTTTTGCCTTCCTACCCACCCTCGGGAGAGACATCTCACCTTGTTATCCCCAGAATCTAGCACAGAACAGACTCCGTAGTAAGCACTCAATAGATGTTTGTAGATTGGATGTCAGAGCTGCTGATATTAATCAAAAGTTGCAGAATGAAAAAAAGACTTTTAGTCCTACATGTAATGTATGTATATACAATTGCACACACAAAGTGAGTGCAGATGTAATTCTCTGGCTGAACTTGTCGATGCTTTAAAAGGTATTCAGCAACTTTTGCATTCATATTCTTTAAGTTTTTAGTGTTTCTTTATTGGGTATTCTTGGAAGTGATGATATACTAAGTATTCTGTTTTGCCAAGGATTTTGATTTGCCAATATAAGTTTTTGGCAGTCAGTCCAGGGGATCATTGGTGCCATGAAGACAGCTCCTTGTTTTTGTCCGGGGTCCCCATGGGATTAAACTACATCTGGCAATAAGTAGGGATTTGAGTCTGGCCCTCTTCAAAGGCAAGAGACTGCTAGTATTTATCAGATCTGTGTGGATAAGCAAATGGGAAGGGATTAAATTTTTTGGTTTTGTTTTCCTTCCTTTTGTAGCTAACTAGAAAATGAACTTCTAGAAGTTCATACAACAAATTAATACACTTTTTTAGTGGTTGTTGAAGATGAAAGCTTTTTTTTTCCTATACCTACGTCGATAATTGAGAACTTTAGATTAATATTTTAATTAAGTGTATATTTTTATAACTAGTGTATAGAGAGCTTAACAGCCATTTACGATGCTCAGAATTAATTTTCTGGAGATTTTAACATCCATAAGTATAGGACATCATGGTTGGCATTTGCAGGCTCTCGTTGCCTATTTATCTGTGAGGGAAAGTTTACCCAAAATTGCTTTCTGAGGAGAACCTCAGCCCTGTCTTAGGGTCGGCCGCTATGCCTTCCAAGTGGAGGTGGGCCTTCCCCTTCACATTTTTAAGGGGCTGTTGGCCTGTGACTCAGTTTAGCTGATGTCGAAGCCTGTGGCTCTGCGTTTAACTGACAGAATCCAATGGCCACGTTCCAGGTACTTGTCATGGAGTGTAATCTAGAATTTACCATGCAAAGCCTCACCTGAGAGAAATAATGTTTATGCAGGATTGCCTGAAGAATATGCAGTCTTTCCATTTGTCTATACTTTAAATCTATCCAGGATTAAGTCAGTCCCTCTGAGAGTCACATACCTGGATTCCATCATATTGCCAAGGGAGGAATTTCTTATCTCAGGAATAGAAATAATGTGTTTTTTTAGGCCATCTGGTTTATTTTTACATTATGGTCATATTTGACTCTTGTAAGTGTTCGTGTCTCTTTCTTTATGTTGCCTGCTAGAAAGCTGAGGGCCAAGTCCATGGTGCTCTTTTAACAAGTCTACACCATTTCATGGTGTGATTTTTATGTACTTATTGTTTTTGCATTACCTTACTTATGTTGTTTATTTTATCTTGATGACTGTGCATTATTGTGAGCTGTAAATTGTTTTTTAAATGAAGCCATGCAAATGCAAACAAATAATAAAATAGATAGGTGTATCTGTCCTTTAATTTTATATAGCTGTTCACCATCCATTCTTACAGAACAGAATTTTTAAAAGCTCCATCTCCCTATGTGTATTATACTATAAATAGTTTAAAATATCTGTATATTATGAATTCCTAGATTTTAGATTAAGAGTGACCTAAGGTTGAAATGTTAATTAAATGTTTTAATGTTCTATAGCTCTAAAGAAAATAGTTGGATAAAATGTCAGCATATAGGTCTATTTTAAACATTAGAAAAAAATCATCTCCCTGAAAAGGAGGGTAATTGTACAAGTTTGCCTAATCCTTTTGATCTTGGCACACAGCAATACAGACTTCAGTTGAGATTAAAACTATGAATTTCAAAGGAAACATGGCCTTCAGTGTGTAAAATATATAACAGCTGGTTGACTAGCCCATTTAAAACTACACAATAACAATCGTAGACAGAATGATTCTCCTGCCAGAAGATGCACGAGTGCTTGATGGTTATATCAAGATGTGGTACTAACTCACACTTTTCTTTAGTAATGATAGAAATGGAGCAATGAGCGGGGCGCTGTGGCGCGCCATCTCTCCCCTGCCCCACAGTTCAAGGGCGGTTTAGAAGTACACGACTCCTTTTAGTGATTGCTCTGTCTGCTTTTCAGTGCAAACGTCACTGTGTTGTTGACTAAATTTCATTGTTTGTAACTCAGACATCTTTTCTTTTTTCCGTAGCATCCAATAGTTGTTTTTCTTTTTCCCTAAATCCTTGATCCTACTCTTCCCCCCTTGATTCATGACTTATTGTTGTTAATGTCACAGCTTCACACATATTTTATGCCCTCAAAGTTAAACTTTTCCATTTAAGTATAAAATCTGCCTCACGCTTTGTTATATATTTATATTAAGGTAAATATCTGAATTTGGAAGCATTGTGATGTATGGGAGAATGCTAATTCATGTTAGTATGTAGTTCATCAAAATTTTAACATTTTCACTATTGTGCTTCATGTGAACAAGTACTAATTTTTAATAGGTTAATTAATACATCTTTTAAAAATGAGTAATATGGGTTTGTCACTTTTGACTAATCCTACTTGGAAAGTACATTTACATTCAGAATTTGTATCTGTTCTGCAAAGAAATGTTGATTTTTCTGTGACCTTTGTTTTTTGAAAAATTTTGATATAACATAGCAAATTTTCTGTTCTTTCCATTTATTTTGAAGAAGGAAATTACAGGTAACTAGAATTTTGCTAAAGTGACTTGGATTCATCACAGTTTCAAAGCCAGCACCGAAGGAGTTAATGTATCTTATTAGGGGGACAGGAAATCTGGCAACTATTGCAGAAACGAGACCTAATGGTGCACACAAACAATTTGTCAGTCTTCTTAAATGTGAATAGCTTTCCGCAAAGTGGCTGCTCTTGCTTTGTTTGAACAGGCTAAACTTTTCCTTTTTGGACTTTAAATCTTAGAAGCGAAATGTGATCCACATATTCAATCAAAATCATTTAATTCAAAGCATATTTTGATTGGAACAAAGTTGACATGGAAAGAAACTCTAGAATAAAAAAGTTGAAAGGACTTTATATCATATATTTAGCAGGAAAATTTGAAACAGTTCTAATTAGGCTGAAAAAAACAGCTTTCTTCAATGTAAATTACAAAGGTCATATATCAATGTTAAGGAAACATTACCACTAGTGTTTGAAATCCAGCACATGCAAACATAACAGACCAGTTCATTTTAAATGTGTGTGTGTATGTGTGTGTAGAAGGCTGTATTACATGTATTTGAAATGAAAAATACTTAAAATTCCGACTCCATAATGTTGTATATTACATTCTTGCCAATCCAAACATTAACTCCTTTGAAACATATTACTATCTACATTCAGATGAATTAAGACTCTTAATTATAAATACAATTAAAAATATATGAAACAAATTCTTGTGTTTTTTCTTCCATAGAAAATATGATTAAATGCATCTTATAATCAAATGCATATCACATCAAGAGAGGTTAGTCAGTGGTTTTTATTTTATCTGAAACTTACAGATCCATCACTGTGTGTCTCGGAGCCGGAAAGGGCGCTCTGGGAGCTCGGCAGTACGGTGGTGGGGATAGGTGTGCAGAAATGTGCGTCTGGGCTGGCTGGACGGACCTCTTTCCTTCTGGTTACATAATTATTTCTGCATATAAAGTTTATAGATAGCATTTGTTCTTTTTATTTGATTTTTTAATGAAGATCAGTTATCCTTTAGATGTCAGTAGCTTTTATTTAGGTTTTTTTTTTTAATGATGTGGTATGAGAGCAAAGTTTAAATAAACATTAGCATTAATCTTGGAATTAATTACAAGTATGAGAAGCACAAGTAATATACAAGTAAGGTTTCGTGGTCTCGAGGTAAACAATTACCATAATTGAAATTGGTAATCTTGATTTTACGTAATTTTACATTAGAGAAAATTTGATTGTTTGAAAATGTAAGGAAATTGTTAGTGTATCTCTAAACCATGCATTAGATTAAACACATAGTTAATGCCTTTTATTTTTGAATTTTTATTCTCAAATAGCTTAGAATTTCTTGTAAAAAGGAAACTATTTCTACATCAGTTATTATATTATTTGGCTCCACTGTAGGAAACATGGGTAATTTTATACAACATTTTTATCAATAAATAATTCATTTCCTTAATGGTTTAGTTTCACAAAAACATAGGTTATATCCTTTCAATGAGATTTATTGTTAGACACAGATTCATGTATGTTATAATTATTTCTGACACAGGGTCTTACAAATGTGTTAATTTATGAATAATTTACTATTATTTTTATAATATTAAAGGTTTAATTTGCTGATGTTCCAAACAAATGAAAGTTACTAATAAGTGTTTGTATTTGACATCTGTATACTGTACTTTTTAGCCTATCTCGAGTGTTCTGGTCTCTGTTTAATAGATCTCATTAAAAACCAGATATCAGCCCCCAGACAGTTTGTCAAGACTAATATGAGTCCCCCTGGGTTGCTCTGACAATTTGTGTGAGGCTTCATGTGATAGTCTTTTCATAGTCTTATTTGATCCTTAACAATTGGACATTAGTCACTGATTTATTTTATAATAACTCAGATGAGTTGCATATTATTGTATTGTGTTGGACATTTCAGTGGATTTTCTTCTTTACAAATTTTACTCAGAACACACATTGGATGTAAATGATGCATTCAGCCCGCTAGGGGAGTACTAAGGGTTGATTGGTTAGTTTGGGAGCAGCATGGGAAGCCTGTTACTATCCCCTAGCTGCAAACCGTATTTAACTCCAGTCTTAATGAGGACTGTCTGTCCGAAGGCTTCTGAAAAATCTCAGATGCTTAGCGTGCCACTGGCACGCATTTATTTGTGGCTAAAAATGTGGATATGAATAAGTAGTTTATAAACAGAGTGTTTTTTAAAATCTTAACATATAAAGAGGAATTTAAAGAATTTTTAATATGTTTTATGATTTATATTGTGTTTTTTGAATCTGAAAAACGGAAGTTATAAAATATAATCCTAGGGTACTCTATTTTGAATTATTTGGGTTTTGTTTTCCTCAGTAATTTTTTAATCTTTGTCTTTACCTCTACCCTCCAGGCCTTAGTGAGTACACTTGTTTATTGTTAAATGTTTTTGGTTAGGCAGTTGTCATTCACTGATCTGGCAAGAATGTTAAAATCCTAAACTGACTTTGTACTGAAATGTACTAAAACTTTTTGGAATTCTCTCATGTCCTTAGCAGTTGTTCTTTTTTAAAGCTTTAGTGTATTGCAAAAAATGCTTGAAAACTGCTAATGATATTTTCATTTTTAATTTTTTAAAAATTCATGAAAGTAACATGTTTATCAACCTCTGGAAAAGATGTTGCCAATAATTCCATGATAACTGTCAACCCCTCGGGGACTGACCAGCCTGACAGGGGGAGGGGGGCTGACCCATGACACTGGTCGCCGTCTCTGCATGTGTGTCCGGGGCGTCCTGTGAGCACACAGTCTTTGAGTTCAGCGTCTGTGCTTTAACATGATGATGGGCGTCAAGATGTAAAGGTCCCCGCATCTCCGTCTAACCAACTGCCCCATTTTGAACGTGCCTAAAGAAGTAATCAACATTAGTAGAACTCACAGTTCTTTGTCTGATGGCACTTAAAATAAAATCGCCCTAGTTTTTAGGGCTTTAATATTGAGAAAATTCATTTGTACTATGTCATTAGCCGAGCCTTCTAGGATTTTATAGTCTCAAATCACAACACCACGGGTACTCAGGAGACTCCTGACTGTTTTATCTTATTAAACAATTTTGAAATCATTAATTTTTAATTAGCTTGGGTGTAGGGTTTTTATAGTTTCAGTAGTGTGTGTATATGAGCTAAACGTTTTTTTATTTAAAATACTGGCTGGAGTATTATTTACTTAAATAAACGAAGGATCTTCCTGAGAGGACATACTGTGGGTTTGCTTTTTATGGTTGCACTCTTTTTGTAGATTCAGAGAGAGAGTTTTTCAGCAGTTTATTGACTCAGATTTTGAACAACTAAAAAGGATATAAGCTTGAAGATATGTATAGGTTCTTCCCTGATTGAAAGTTCTAATTAAGTGAATTGGAGAAAATTAACTGAAATTAGCTGTCAGAAAGTCACATTTAAATGAGTGATGAGCTAGTCTGGCAGTAAACATTTAAATGATATAAATTGCCATTTAAGTGTATGGTTTAATGTTTGTCATGCATTAATGTGACATGAGACTGCAGTGACAATCAAGCAGCTTGCTCTAATTTGAACATATTTAGGGCTTTTGTGTGGAGTGCACTGCACACAAATTAAGACAATTGCTGTTTTTATGTGTCACTTTAAACAAGCCCCCCCCACCCCTCCACATTTCTACCCAAGGCCTAAGTTAATGAAACAAATGTATCGTTTTGGGGTGCAACTTGCATTAATAGCTCCTGGATTTTTTTATTGATTTTAAATCCATGTATTTTAAATAGGAATTTATTTAAAGTTATCACAAGCCATTCTCTTCTTATTCAAATAAAATAGGAAGCAGTTTTGTGCTCTCTTAGCTGTTTACTAAATTTGTAAGTATGAGTTTTATAAGAAATCCAAAATAGTAGCATTCACAATTGAAACTAACTAAATATTTTTTAGTTATATTTCATTGTGGTATGCTTTGGAATATGAGAATTGCCTAGAGTTTTATGTACAGAATTTTTTTATATTTTAAAGTACATCATATACTGTGGAGCCATGTTAAATGTTATTAGTTAAAAGAAATACATTTGAATTCATCCAGAAACATCTTTCTTATTCATAGGCATTTATTTTAATAAAGCGTGTATGTACAGAAGTGTACCCTTGTGAACTAATGGGAACTTCTTTTTTTGGGAGATGGTTTATGTCCTACTGGTGGTAGCTTGCTATAGAAGTTAGTCAATTTTGTTTTAAAACCAACAGATTTCTTTTTTATGTTACTGATAACATAGCAAGTCACACCACACATGACACAGCCATACATTTGTTCACCTAAAAGTGAGAATTTTAGTGAGATACATTACCTAAATATAACTTGGTCTACTTCAAATTACTCCTCAGAATTAGAGCTTGAGAGACCTCTGATTTGCATCAGAGATAAAGTAGTCCATAATATCAAACTTTCATGTTGGAATAATTTTGAAGAAGAATAAATCATATAAATACGAATACTCATCTGAAAAATGAGTCTCCAGTTTTCTTAACACTCTTGAACATTTCTAACTTTATTAGATTCAGCAAACATTGGTACCCATTGTGTTCCAGGCACAGTGCTAGTAACTGGCTGTGCAGTGTCCACTGGAAGTGGACCCTGGGCCCAGCATTTCCACTGAATACTTAACGTTCATTTATTAGTTATTGGACACTGTAATGTTAATAACATCAGATAATTTGGAATAATTTAATATTAGTACCTAGAATAATAATTCAGTAATTACAAGTATCCCTCCCAAGGTCTAACTTGTTGGCATAAAAACTCAGTTGAAATAATAAATGATTTGGTTACCATTGTTGCAGTAAACAACAAAATGTTTATATTTAGAAAAATTATAAGCATCTTAAGCGAATGCTTATAAGTAAGCATGTGATGTTTTCACATTTGCTGTCCCAAAGAAGTCTTTACATTGTCTGACCTTTCTTTGGAGCGTAAATCGAGTGCCTGCCAGGCCCTGAGCTACTGGTGGGACCCAGAGAACAGAGCTCGCTCGCAGAGGGTAGAGTAATGCTGGCGTGGTAACCGTAACCCTCTGTTACAGTTCCAGCGTGCGCATACTGGAAAGACTCTAGTTATTAGGAAAAAGAGAACAGATTCTGGTGGGAAAAACCACATCAGAATAAGTCTGTTAACAGTCAATTTAACATTAAACTTAACTGCTTGTTCTAAATGTCTCTACATATTTTTAAAATAGAATTCAGCATAATATTATGATCTGTGCCCCTTTTTCAGGCCCTGGAGAGTGAATTTGTTTCCTGCCAGCTTCACCAGTGGATTGATCTTATCTTTGGCTACAAACAGCAAGGACCAGAGGCTGTGCGATCCCTCAATGTGTTCTATCACCTGACCTACGAAGGTGCTGTCAACCTGAATTCAATAACGGATCCTGTATTGAGAGAGGTAAGTCATCCACCTGGGCTAGCAGGTATCTTTCGACTACAACGGACTAGGTACTACCTTCCTCAGGCTTTCCTTCTACTAATGCTGAAGCTGGAACCAGATGGCTGCAGTGACTTAAGCAGGATAGCCTTGCACGTAGCATCTTGGTTGGTACTTGAACCCAGGACTTTCCTCCAACAAAATGTTTGACTCAATATAAAATGAGAGCTTTTGTTTCCTTTGTCTTCCAGCCACTTTATTTATTCATTATTTTTTGTTGTTGGCACTATTACAGATGTCCCCCATTTTACCTCCCTTATCCCCCAAACTCCCCCCCTCGCCCCCCCCGCCCACCATGGCCTTCCCCACATTGTTGTGCATGGGCCACGCACACAAGTATATATGTTCTTTGGCTAATCTCTTCCAGCTTGAACCGGTTAAGGGATAAGTAATCAACTTATAATTTTTATAACTTTGAAGGCTACTTACTAATTTAAAGTATTAAGAAAATAATTTATTAAATAAGATTGTAAGCCTAAACCTATTTAAATGTGATAACAAATATTTATATACCTCTCATAATACATGAAAGTACATGTGTAACTATATAGAAGTTAATAGGATGAAGTCTAAAACTTTTGTACATTGTCAAACTTGGTGTTGAGATTCACCAAATACAGGATTCACCAAAAAGTCTGTATATAGTCTTACTTTTCTTTTTACTATTTTTATCCATATATACATCTTCCTGATTGTAACATACATCATGTGAAAAGATTTTACAAGTGAACAGATATCACTTTAAATATCTGTGCAGTGTTAGGGCAGGACTATATTTAAGAGACCAGGGCTTTGATTCATAGGGAAAGGTGCACATCACTTTAGAGGATACATTTCTTGTAATAAGTAAGGCTTGTCATTTTTCACCAGTACTTGATGCATTCCCTTTTAATTTGATGTATGACCTGGTCATGTTGACTGTATATAATAAGTATGTAATGTGTATATAATACAGAGTTAACTATATTTGCCAGTATGTATTATCACCTAATTTATTTGCTAGATTAAGTATTGTGTTAGCAATATTTGAATAGCGCTACTTTGTTCTATAAATGTCCACAATTCTTCATCAAATATACCACATTTTTTATTTTTCATGGTCCCTTATATCAGTGATTTTCAACCTCTTTCATTTCATGGCACATATAAACTAATTATTTAATTACTAAAATTCTTCAGCACACCAAAAAATATATTTTTTTGCCAATATGACAAAAAATTGGTATAATTTTAATTCATTCACACCATACAGCTGTTGTTGTGTTGGCCCTTGTCTTTTTTTTTAATTTGAAGTTTGACAATCTAAGGGAAAAGAGGTCAGTGCCCCTGACTAAGTAATCAGGCATTGCATATTTTAAAAACTCTTGGGGACTCTGGTTGAAAATCACTGCATTACAGTAATTACTCATATCTCTACATAACTGAAATCATACATGTCAGATTTTTTAATCTCCTGTTTTACTTAACATGCTGGCATATATTATGTTCATCTATAATCTGTATAGTTAATTTTGAAACTCCATAATATCCTATAGAATTGCTTTGAAAATGTACTTAACACTATTTCTCCCAATATGGTATCCTTCTTTTTTTTAAGATTTTATTTATTTTTAGAGGGGAAGGGAGGGAGAGAGAGAGGGAGAGAAACATCAATGTGTGGTTGCCTCTTGTGCGCCTCCTACTGGGGACCCGGCCCGCAACCCAGGCGTGTGCCCTGACTGGGAATTGTACCAGCGACCCCTTGCTTCACAGGCAGGCACTCAATCCACTGGGCCACACCAGCCAGGGTAGGACCCTCTTTTTTTTTTTTTTTTAAGACTTTTCTGTTGGTGTATTCAAGGTAATATAGCTGTCTCCTTCACTTCATTAAAGTGGGTACAACATTTGCATGGTAAAAGATGGCTCTACGCCTGTATCTGTGTAATGCCGCTAGTTACAAAGTAAAACATTGAACTAACTGGTTGGCTCCTCTATGAAACAACCTGAATAATTGGATCTTTGTTTTTATTTTGGATTGCCCATCTTCTTCCTCACACACACCAATGATTTACCAAAGGAATTCGCCATACACTACTTACAGTATAATCTAAAAGAGCATGGCTCTATGGGACTTTCTACAGTGATGGAAATGTTCGTTATGTCTGCACTGTCCAATATGGTAGCTGCTAGTCATGTGGAAATTCTGCGTTTGAGCAGCTAGTGGGACTGAGGAACTGAATGTTTGATTTTAGTTGATTTAAATTAAAATAGACACATATAGCTAGTGGCTACCATATTGGACAGTAGACATCTAGAAGACTTTCGTATATCTTTGATTATCGTATTTTCTGTATCCAAATTTGGGCCATGTGGTCAGAGAGTGGAACAATAAATATTTGTTAAATTAACCTTGTAGAATATTTGAGATTGGACATACTCCAATCAGACATTAGATATGTAGTTGAAAGGTATGTGTAAACTGTATTTTTCTTTCACTTAAGCTAACATATTATGACTTCAAATAATGTTTTTATTGTGGTAAATAAATACACCACATAATTTACCATTTTATCCCTTCTTGAGTATATGGTGGTTCGGTGGCATTAAGTAGCCTCACACTGTTGCACAGCTATTACTGCCACTCATCTCCAGAAGAACTTCATCTTCCCAGGCCGAAACTCTGTGCTTTAAACAGTCACTCCGTATCCTGCCTGCCCTCAGCCCCTGCTAATCACCATTCTGCTCTGTCTAGGAATTTGACTGCACTAGGTACCTCTTAGCGGTGGAATCATAAGTACTTGTGTCTTTGTGACTTGGCTTATCTCATTTGGTGTAATGTCCTCATGATTCATCCATATTGCGGCATGTGTCGGAATTTCCTCTTTTTTGAGGCTGAATAATAGCCTGTTGTACATGGACCCCACATTTTGTTTAGCCCTTCGTCTGTCCATGGATGAACAAAGCATTGTTTCCACCTTCAGGCCTTTGTGGGTAATGCTGCTATAAACGTTGGTGTTGTGTAAGTGTATGTTTAAGTCCTATTTTCAGTTCTTTTGGATATATACTCAAAAGTGGAATTGCTAGATTATATGGTACTTTTATGTTTAACTTTTAGAGTAACTGTCCTAAAAAACAAATTTTTAGTGTTTATTTTTCATCATCAACATTTGCTAAAGACTATTTAACACTTGTTTTAAGTTTCTTTGACTTTTCCCCCCACAACCCCAATTAGTTAATATCATCAGCTGATTAACTTTGACTACAGCGTTTTCCATTCTTCACACCCTAATTTATTTTTATATTACATACTATATAAACATATTATATATTAGATTCAGCATGTATTCTAGAAAGGTGGCCTATTGTCCTCTAAGTAAGGTAGGTACTTGGTGTTCTTCAAAGAATATACCACTTTATTACTTAGTACTACTTATATAAATGTATATAATTCACAAATCTTTCTGACTCTTACTAAAACAAATACGGTAATCTTTTATTACAGCCAGGCCGTGTCACAGTGCTGAATCCCATGGCATAGTGCCCTGTGATGCAGCAGAGTAAGCGTGCAAACAGACACACCAGCCAGTAACTGTGGGTTTGACTCCTGGCCCTGATGTCTGGCAGTCTTGTGGCGTGCATCTGCCTGAGACTCTGTTTCCATCATGTGTGGAATTGGTACGATAGTGCCCACCCCACTGAGGAGTATATGAGATCTAACGTATGCTAAGTGCCTGGATGGTCCCTACCCCATCATGAGCACTCAGCACGTGTCACTTCCTTCCCTTATGTTGCTCACTGTTAAACCCCTGGGTTCGGAAGCACAACTATAAAAAGAATGTGCATTGCTGATTGCATCGCAGAAAGAACCATAAAACGTTAACACTAGAGAAGTTATTAGAGACTGTTTCCTAGAAGATACATGCAGAGTTCAGTGTAAAGTGAAGCAAGGAAAAAAACAGAAAACAACTATAGGCCATTAATCTATTCATTTTTAACAACTCTTTACTAAATCCAAGTTATATAATAGGTTAAGGGGTTGGCAGGCCCTGCCCTCACCTGGGATTTACTGTCCAGTGGGGGAGTGTGGGTGAGGAAAGAAATGTAATGCACTGACTGTAATAAACTTGGCACGGGGACAAGTACGCTGTATGTATGTGTGTTCAAGAGGAGAGGATGGGCACTTCACCCAGGCGGGCAGAACCCAGGCGTGTTTTCTGGGAGATGAGAGGCTGGAGCTGTAGAGTGAAAGATGAATCAGAATATTGGGTGGAGTCACGAGCAAAGGCCACCCACACAGAAGAAACTGCCCAAGCTTCCTATGCAGAGATGGAAGAGGGCACGGCTGGGGAGTGACGCGGCCCAGTGTGCTAAGGTGAGGGAGGGAGACAAGAGCCAGACCGCAAGGGCCTTCGGTGCCCTAAAAAGTCGTTTTAATTGTATTACAAGGCAGCCGATTGAAGGCTGAAGGCTGGTTACATAACCACATCTGTGTGTTAGGACATGTCTAGGAGAAGGTTGAAGAGATAAGAACTGAAAAGTACCGCCCTGGCCAGGTAGCTTAGTTGGTGAAAGTGTTGTCCCAATATGCCAAGGTTGTGGGTTCGATTCCTGGTGAGGACACATACAAGAAACAACCAATGAACGCATCAATAAGTGGAACAACAAATTTATATCTCTTTCTTTTTCTTTCCACACTCCCCCTCCCCCCCTCTCTCTTTCGCTCTCAAATCAGTAAATTTTTAAAAGGACTGAAAAGTATCCATTGGGTTATTCTCAGAATTCTTGGAGAGTTTAAAGAAAGTAGCTTAGAAGGTGTAAGACTGTTGTGAATGGTCAGTAAACCAAGTAGAAACACAGTGAGAAAGGAAGTAATTGAAGGGAGAATTTTTTAATAGCTTTATTGAGATTTGGCTCACATACAATACAATTCACCCATTTAAAGTGTCTAATACAATAGTTTTTAGTATATTTACAGTTTTATAAGCATCACCACAATGTAAGTTTAAAACATTTTCATTACCACAATGAGAAACCTCATACCCATTAGAAGCCACTTTTTTTTTTTTTGAGAATATAGGTTTGCATTTATTTTACTAAAAAGTTCCCATCCCCCCGCCCCCACCATCTCCACCTTCTGCATACTGGGAGAGAGTTCTGACCCTTTCCTTTCAAATGGGGAGAGGGAAAACCTAAACTGAATTTTTTTAAAGAACTTGAAGAGTATTTTTTTAATGGGTAGGTATCTGACCATGTCTCTGTGTTGTTGAAAACATCCAAAGAAGAGGAGAGCTGTCAAGCATACAGGAAGGGAAGCACATAATGGGCTACCACGCTCTGTGTGCCAGGGAAAGAAACAAAACCCAGAACACAGAGGTGGGTGCTGGACCGCAGGGGACCGTGCTGTCCTGTCTGCGATGAAAGAGAATAAGATCGGCCTGGGGGTGTGTGAGCAGATGCGCCTGAGCGAGGTGGACAGGCAGCAAGACTAGGAGGGTTCATACCAAGGGAGAGATAGCACTTAGGGACATGTGCCTAACACAGTGATGGGTTTTTAATAGAGTCCCAATAATAAATAAATAATTCTGTCCTTCCCATGCGGTTTTCCTGTGCTTTCAACAGCAGGAGACTGGGTGTAGGAAAAAGCTGAACAGAGAAGATGTGTGTAAGCATGTGCATGGGCAAAGTATATATCGGGGGGTGGGCAGAGAGAGCGAGGGTTGTGCCGTGGAAGTATGGTGGGATACATAACAAGGGCTGGAAGTGGAAGGGTGATTGATGGAATTGTCAAAGGGATACTGCCGACGTGGTGGATCAAGGCTAGTTTGGATAGATAGGGAAAGGGTTGATGTACTGGGACAGTTTATTCTTTTACAGCAAATACTCATTATGTTCAAGGTGCTAAAAATGGAGAAATTAACAAGAAAATCAGACAGGAGCTCACTTCCTCATGGGGTACACAGAGAATCAACAGTAAAGACTAATTTTATTTCATGATAGTGACAGGAAGAAAATAAGGCTGGCTGAGGGGATTCGGAGTGACTTGGGAGTAGGCATGCGACAGACCGCCCCTGCCTTCATTCATACACACGGCTCCCTGCTAAACTTTGGGAGTGAAGTGAAGCTGTACAGGGAGACCCAGGGAGGCAGGTCCCACTGCTCCAGCCCTGGCCAGCCACATGCCTGCAACCTACCCCCTTCACCCGCGAGGCCTGGACAGCCTCCCGGTGAAGTCTAGCCCCAGGCTCCTGCCAGCTGTAAAACGCCCAGTATTGCCATCACCTAGTTTACTAACCCCCCCCGCCCCCCCCTTCAGGCATCTTTGCTTCAGAGTCTTGTTCCTCTAAAATGCCTTAACATCTCCAACATTAACAAATTTGTGCATATGCTTGGCTTACATTAAAACATTATTTCTGCAAAGGCACAATGATGGCACCAGCATAGATTTGTGCCTTTATAGTACTAAAAGCAGACTGGACTCATTTCTGTTCAGCAGCTATACATTTGTGTATGTCTGTTCGCTACTATATTTTTAATTTAATTTGGGACACTTACAAATTCACGGTCCTACCCAGGGGCTGTGAACTTTGTCTACATACAAGACACGTCTTCACCTTCTACTTGGGGAAAGCTCCGTTCCTCTTGAGAAACTTCTTTCTGGAGCGAATGGTTAATGCATGTGGCGTAGTAAGTAATCATAAAAATAATCTCTCTATAAAAAAAGCACTAAACGAAAGAAATAATAACCATAAGAGGACAAAGAGTAATCAGAGAAACAGCCTGCAGCACATTAAACTTTTATGTTGTTTTTAATTTTTAGAAAACAGCTGGGTTATCAATATATAACAATGCCTGCATTTGCATATATCATAGCAGAAAGAATTATTTTTCAGGCAAATATGCTAATTTTTCCAACTGAAGGATATATTCTTCCCTTCAGCTGTTTATTCTAACAGGCTTCTTTATTCTCCTTTATTTCTGTCTGTTTGGTACTATTTTTTTTCCTTTTTCTAGACATTTACCATTTTTAAAAAGTTCTGTTTTCCTAGCATTAGATTCTTTTTTTTTCTTGTTTTGAATCTTTTAAAAGTTAAGGTATTTCGCTGGTCAGGTATCTCAACTGGTATCACCAAGGTTGCAGGTTGAACCCTGGTCAGATACAAGAATCAACCAATGAGTGCATAAATAAGCAGAACAACAAATCTCTCCTTCTCTTCCTCCCTCCCTCCCTCTTTAAAAAAATTGAGTTATAATTGACATACATTATATTAGTTTCAGATGTACAACATAAGGATTTAATATTTGTATGTATTGCAAAATGATCACCATAATAAGTCTAGTTAACATCCATCATCACGCATACTTACATAATTTTTCCTTGTGAAGAGTACATGTATTCTTTTATAGTCAGGGTGCAAAAAATAACACACACTGGTTATTTTCTGATTATCAACCCCACTGAATTTGGTTTGACTCATTCACTTATCTTCCTTCATACTCATCGGATGCATGGAGATCTTAGCCTAACACCACTTCAAAAACACTAAAATCCAAGGAAAGAAGAAGTTTTAAAAAGAGAGAAAAATAGGCTAATTGTATTCTATAGTAGATGTAAGAATAAATATTTGTATTAAAGGAAATAACCTTAAAAATCCAAAATCACCAAATAAGTGCATGGGGAATTGAATATTTTATAAAGTACTGTAACACAAGTGTTTTTCTTCAATAATGTAGTTAATATGTTTAGAATATAATTGTATTTGCGGGCATGGTTTCTAGAGCAATTCTATGTTCTTATCCAGAAAGTGCGTATCTTGCCAATTCTCATATAAATGATATTTGCTATCTCCAGAAGTTGAGAACTCAGTTATCAAGCCCTTAGTATAAAACAGTTCATTGATAGAGTTTTAGTAGGTCAGATATAAGTTTTTAAAAAATTGTATGTAATGATGTGCTCTGAGTGATGTTTTTAAAATTGTGAGTATACCAACGTACTCTGAGTGAGGTGTGTACACTATATATGGAAGCACAAAGGAAGAGCAGTCTGCCCAGATTAAGGGAGTAATAAGTGTCTGAACATGAATCCTACGAAATGAGGAGTTAAGTAGGTGAAGCAGGAGAAAGTATAGGGGAGTTCAAGGCAAGAGTACAGCATGTGGGAAGGACTTCAGTTAAGGCTCTATGACTGGAAAAAAAATCATGTGGTGAGTGGAGAAGGCATAAGAAGTTGGTGATGAAGAACAGAGAGGTTGATGGTGCCACCAACGCATTCTTGGGAGCCATTTACGTGTGTCTGTCATTAGTCTAAGCCGCCATCATCATCTCTGCTCTAGGCTGGTATTGGTGGATCTGGTCACCTTTTTCTACCCTTAACTACCTACAGTCTACCTTCTAAAGACTGCCAAAGTCAATATTAAACTGTAAACCAGATCATGTCATTCTTCTACTCAAACCTTCCTATTTCACATTAAACATACAATAAATCCTACTCGTTCTGTATGATCTGGCCCCTGCCTACGTCTCTATGTCACACGGTGCTATTTTCTGTGTTCGCGTGCCCTCCCCTACTGACCTTCCTCCTGTTCCTGTCCATCTGAAAGTCGTCACTGACCGAGCACCTCTTTAGAGTAGCCGCTCGCTCTGACTGTGCCAGACTGTCATGTGCTGGCTCCTTGTCCCACGTGCCCAGCTCAAAGCTCATCTCTTCGGGAGGACCTGCCTTCACACATCCAGTCCAGTTATCTTTCTGTTACTTGTTTTAAGTTAATGTGGAGTGAAGGCATATGGTATAGATGATATAGATTCTTTGAAATCCGTTGAGACTTGACTCACCTTGGGAACAGTCACTGTTTATAAATGTGTCCTGTGTGTGCTTTTGACAAACGGTGGTGGTTCTGCCATGGTTCGTAGAGGCCATTTTGCAGTAAGACAGTGAAGAAAGAGAAGTGAGGAGTATAATTAGAGACTGTGTTTTTTATTGATATTACTCATTGTTCTGTGCTATGCCTGACCTTAAACTAAAGAATTCCATATTGCTCTTCCTTTTCACTTCTTAGGCTCTTTTCATCTTTCTCCTCTTTCTCCCCAACCCTGTCAGTTGCCACTTCTTGTTCCCGTGTCAAGTGTGTCTGTCTGCCTTTTGGGCACCGGCCCTCCTACTCTGTAATGTACTGTTCCTTAGATGTGGTAGTCCGAGAAACCAAACAGCCAGATTTGGTAGAACTAAAGTAAAGGTAAAATAAACAAGTTTTGATTACTTTACCAGATATAAAAACATGAGCGACAGTAATCAAGACGTGTTCTGGTGAAGGAACTGAGAGGTTCCCTGGGGCCCAGCAGAGCTTCCAGAAACAGACATACCACATAGGAGAGCATGCGATAAAGGCGGTATTGTGAATGGCTCGAAAAGGCTTTCTTATTCAGCATGTGATGTGAGGCAGCTAGCTAATTGTTTAGAATATAAATTAATTCAGATCCCTATTTCACATCTTAAAGTGAAAGAAAGTACAGTTGAATTACATGCATTCTTTATTTGGAATAAAGAATATGTTATAAATATAAAAAGTGAAACTAGGCAACTTAGTAGACAATATAGCTGAGTAGTTTTATAATCTTGAAACGGAGAAGGTCCATTTGGTAAGTCTGATATCAAAACCAAAAGTCAGTAAGAAAATTGATATATTTGGCTACATACAAACTAAAGTTTTTGTACATCCAGAAAAACAACAAATAACAAATTTCCAGAACAGATAATCCACAGAAGATGAAATACACACCACAAATGAAAATGGTAAATCTTTCCTAGTAATCAGTGAAATCCAATTTAAAATTCAAAAGAATTTTTGTCTATGGAATCACCTAAGATATAAAAATGAAAATTCCTAATGTTGGTTAGAAAACACACATTGTCATATATTTGGTGAGGCTCAAAATAGGGTGAGTCTGCCTAGTAAGCTATCAGTTTTTTAAATGCACATGCATTTATTTGCTTATTTAAATGCACATGCATTTATTTGCTTAGCACTTAACCAAAAGGAATAACTGAGCAAGTATGCAAAAAAAATTTCAATTATATCGTTGTTTTTTAAAAATACATAATTATCTAACAATGTACAACTGGTTTCGTAAATATTGATGAGTGCATGCAGGGAATGGCTGTGTAACATCAGAAATAGGTCTGCGTGCATTGCCATAGGATGGTGTTCTGCTCTATGGCCGTGAAAAACAGATTGTGTCATGAAACATAAAATACAAATTTTATAAGTGTGTACATATGCATGTATGGTCAGTGTAGCCAAAGAAGGTCATTATCTTTGGTTAGTGAGATCATGGAATTCTTTCATTTGCTACTTTCTGTTTCGCTTTAAAATCAAGGGGGAAAAGCCAACCCACAACTCTTTCTTTTGAAGGGAAAGTCTCTCTTGAAAACCTGAATGTTGACATGAAGATAAGAATACTGACTTTGCATTCGGCTTTTTGGAGGTCTGCTGTGATTATTTTCTGGTTTTCGGCCGTGCCCAGTGTTGCCAGGATAGTGACTCTGTGTAGTGATGTTTGTGTAACTTTGATAAAGGTGAAGGAATTGATAATTTCTTAACTTTTATCTCAGAAATCGGAGTACCTCCAGTCTCTTAATTTTCTATTTAACTCATTGAGCTATGATTTTCTTTCATACTTTTTAGCTATTTGAGTTTATTTCTTCATTTTTTAAGTCATATTTGAGAACCAAAAAGATCACTTCTGCTGTTAGGGACAACATCTCTGATAGATCACTGTTGATTGTAGTCCTTGTCATTTTGTTTCTAAGAACAAGAAGGCTTTTGGCCTGAGATTCATGAATCCTACACCTTTGGGTCTACTCTTCAGGGGCGGGAAGTGTGTAATTACTTTGTTATATGAAGGGCTTTAAGAACTAATTTATCAAAGTAATGCACGTTAACTATAAAAATTCAAATTATATGGAAGGATAAAGTAAAAGAATGGGAAGTCCCGGTCCCCAAATTTGGACTTTGTTACTAATGCCGGAGTCACATGCTAAAATCGGCTAAGATGGTTCCAACCTCTGCTCGAAATCCCACCATCAGAGATAACTTACTTGGTTACAAATCTTGTGTGTTTTTTAAACAGCCCTTCCCAAGCATTCAGCTCTCTGTGCAGAGGACTGGGTAACAGGCTTAGACAAAAGGGAGTTTACAGGCGCAGCCCAGGGTCTGGGCAGCATTGCACAGGGGGCACGAGAGCAGACCCTGCGGGCAGCCCAGGTGGGAGGAGGGGCGGTGGTGGGAAGACTCAGGATACACTGCAGTGGAGGCTGCTCAGGAACGGCATCAACGTGAATGTTGTCTGTGTTCTTTCATCTTGTACCTTGCCGTGAGTCCTCCCTACATTGCCTCTGGAAACATCGTTTTCTCCTTTACTTTTCAAACAAATAGAGTGTTTATGTGAGGTCAGAAATTAAAGACATTAATTTTTTCCTCTTTAAAATGGAGCTCGGCGCTATTGACATAAATGGGTAGGAATGAGGGGAAGGAGAGCCCGATGTTGCTCCATTTAAAGGATTATATGCAGTGGGTCTCCACATGAAAGTAAATCCTGAAATTGTTCCCTAAGTTGTGCTTAGTGTCAGTGGCTGGTTTTCCTTCTTCTAAATTTATCCTTCCAAATGCTGTTTTAGCAACACATAATCACTCCGAGAAGGTCTGTTTTCCAAAAGAAGCAGCCGCAGTGTTTAAGTTTACATGACCTCAGTTTCATGACAGCAGTAGCAAATCAGATATCTTATCCAAGGAAAAGCATTTTTGGCTTAGAATTCAATCACTTTCATGGTGGGAGTCAACAGCCTATTTCAGCTCTAACGCTATTGCAGAGCCCTGGCTGCAGTGAATCTTTCAGAAAGCATAAACACAATTGGTATTTATAGCATTGTTAACATTTGTTAAATAGTTGGGGGAACGGTCTGCACGCCCGTTTTAAGCAGGTGGGGCAGAAGTCTTTGTTGTGGACGGTAGGACAACACGATTAAGACGGTTGTAGCAACAGGGTACATTAGAAGTATCGAATGCAACAAGTTAATGTTTTGTGCAGCCACAATTCAGAATGTGACAGAAGTAATTCTGAAGCATCTCTGGCCAGAAGTGTGTTACCCAGATGGCATATTTGACACAGTGCAGGGCAGGAACTGTACAGTGAAAAGCCAAATAAACCGTAAGGATTAGTCAAGTTTTAATTGAAAACCTACATAAAAAATACCTTGAAATTATGCCAGACTTTCTTGTATATCAAAACCACAATAAGCAAAGTTTCCTTTAGTCAACGTAATGAACATCAGAGTTGTCAGTAAAGCTAATCTTTGTTTTTTTCTAGTTATTATGTCTATTCAGGACTTCTTTGTCAAGTAGTTGGAGCTAAATTTTGTATCCAAGGACATACAGCAAAGTATTACTGTTTTTATGATTTTACTGTCAACCATCCAAGGAGTCCTGAGCCATTCTATTATGCTGATGGTTTCTGTCATGAACCCCTGCTTCCTTCCGGCACCATCTTTATTTTATTTTATTTATTTGATTTTATTTGGGGGAATTATATTACATTTATGATGGTTTAAGTGCTGATTATTTTTAATGTTGAGGTGACATTGGTTATTAAAGTTACATTGGTTAATAAAATTATATAGGTTTCAAGTGTACAATTCTGTAATACATCCTTTTAAATCAAATGTGTGAAAAGTAGTTTCAAATCAAGTGACTGAATTCTGTTCTCTATGAGATGAGGAAGTTTCCTTAAAATATAATCACTCCTTTTACTTTTCGTCATTGGTGCAGAGAAGCAACTGATGTTCAACTAGTACTTGGGACACAGCAAGTCAAGTGCAAAGTTTTTAAACATTAGGAGTTATTAAACTATGTAATCACAGTGAATTTGTCGTCTTACCTCTGTCCCCGCCAGTACTTTGTCACTGGAGTGTGTATGTGTGAGTGTTGCATTTCATGCTGGACGTGACTAGAGGTAAGGACCTCGCCGCGTGCTTTCTCCCTGTCTGTCCCTCATGTTGGGGCTGTCACCCAGTGGGTGCTTCCAGACACTATTGAGAAAACAGACCAGGTGGTTCTTCCCGGATGAAGGACCAAATGGCTGATTCTTTCCATGACATAGTTTAAGCGTTTTGTCTGGTTTTAAGAAGTAATTTAAACTGGTAACTGCAGTAAATTAACTCCTCTGATTATTTTTTTTCAAGAACTTTTTACTATGTTTCACCATGTTTGCTCTCAGCATTGGAAAGTTCTTTGAAGCAACATTCCACTTATTTTTCTAGGCAGGCTGCTTTATCTACTCACTTCCAGTAGCTAGAGCTGGAGGTGTTTTGAATGAGCACATCAGTGTTCTAGACAGAGATACTGTTTGAAATTATCCATGAACACAGTGCCGCTGAACATTATTGAGTGACATTTGTTTCTGTTGGTTATGTCTGCTCTGACTAGCTGGTTTCTTTCAGATTGGCAGCTGGGATTATGCTGCAGTGGATGGACAGCTGCAAGAAGTGGAGGTTGTGGGGAGGCCGGGCTGGGCTCCGGTCTAATGTGCCTGGAATGTATAGGCTCAGCTAAAGGCACTAATGGGAAGTCTGTGAATATTTTCAAAATTTACAATGAGTTTGTTTTACCTTAGTGACTTCCTTAATACTACTACTGAGTAGTTGTGTGAGTAGAAATACTCCTTTCCCTGTGTAATTTTCTCTTTCCCCTGCATTCTTATCACTGCATTCTTAATTTTTTGTTTCACTTTATTTAGCAAGCTACTCTTTCTCTTTGCTCTCTATGTCCTCCATACCATTATGGCATTTTCATGCCCCCAGATCCTTGATGCACTGTGAAAAACATACACTCATGAAATTTATATATATTTCTAAATATTTAATGTATACTAAGTGATGGCTCCAAAACTAATGGCTCCTTGAAATCTGATAGAAACAAATTAGGAAACTGGCTCAAAATAAAATTAACTTTATGGCAAGGTCTACTAATTTCACAGTTATTGACCAATTTTTCAACTACAGTTGTCTTAGATAGTTAAAAAGTTCTTCTGGCCTGCCTGGTAGCTCAGTTGGTTAGAGTGTTGTCGCAACATGCCAAGGTTGCAGGTTCAATCCCCGGTCAGGGCACATATAAGAATCAAACAATGAATGCGTAAATAAGTGGAAAAACACAAAAATAAATATTTTAAAAAGATTAAAAGTATTTCTGGCTACGATATGAATGGAGAAATTAAACTTCATAAATCTGTATCAAATGTTGATGGATTTTTGTAGTTTTTTAGTTCAGAATTATTTTCAAAATGGAAAATTTTTGTTATTTATTTTTAAGTAATGCATGCTTTGTGTGAGATCTCAAAAATGAAAAAAAGTGTAAAAATGGAGAAAGTATTCATTTTTATTCTGCTAATCTTATCTACCCCTCACCAGAAACCACAGCTGACAACAGTTTGGTGTGTTCTCTTCCAGATTTTACACGTGTGTATCTGTGTGTGTGTAAACATAACTTGGTAAAGAGTGTCTCTAGTTTCTCTTTTTAAAACCTTTTAATTTTATGTGTACTCGCATAATAACACATGTAAGGATACATGCTTATATATTTAACTTTATTTTTTTACTTAAATGAGATCATATACTATATTCTTCCATAATTAGGAATTTTTTTATTTTTTATTTTTAAATATATTTTATTGATTATCCTATTACAGTTGTCCCATTTTTTCCTCTCCGTCATTCCCCTCCACCCTGTACCCCTCCACCACCATCCCACCTCCCACCCCACCCCTTTAGGTCATGTCCGTGGGTCGTACATGTAAGTTCTTTGCTCCCCATTTCCTATACTGTTCTTAACCTCCCCCTGCCTATTTTGTACCTACCATTTATACGTATTCCCTGTACCTTTTCCTCCATTCTCCTCCCTCCCTTTCCTTGCTGATAACCCTCCATGGGATCTCCATTTCTGTGATTTTGTTTTTGTTGTTTGCTTAGTTTGTTTTTGTTTTTGTTTTTCCTTGGGTTCAGTTACTGATAGTTGTTAGTTGCCATTTTATTTTCATATTTTTGACCTTCTTCTTTTTCTTAGATAAGTGCCTTTAACATATCATAATATAAGGGTTTGGTGATGATGAACTCCATTAACTTGACCTTATCTGGGAAGCACTTTATCTGCCCTTCCATTTAAACAAAAGCTTTGTTGGATAGAGTAATCTTGGGTATATGTCCTTGCCTTTCATGACTTGGAATACTTCTTTCCAGCCCCTTGTTGCCTGCAAGGTTTCTTTTGAGAAATCAGCTGACAGTTTTATGAGAACTCCTTTGTAGTTAACTGTCTTCTTTTCTCTTGCTGCTTTTAAGATTCTCTCCTTATCTTTCATCTTGGCTAATGTAATTATGATATGCCTTGGTGTGTGTGGTTCCTCCTTCTTTGGGACTCTCTGAGCTACCTGGACTTCCTGGAAGTCTATTTCCTTTGCCAGGTTGGAGAAGTTCATTATTTTTTCAAGTTAGTTTCCAGTTTCTTGCTCTTCCTCTTTTTCTTCTGGCATCCCTATGATTCAGATGTTAGAATGTCTAAAGTTGTCTCAGAGATTCCTAAGCCTCTTCTCATTTTTTTGAATTATTCTTTCTTCATTCTGTTCTAGTTGGATATTTATTTCTTCCTCCTGATCCAAATCATTGATTTCAGTCCTGGTTTCCTTCCCGTCACTGTTGGTTCCCTGTATGTTTTTCTTTATTTCACTTTGCATACTTTCAGTTTTTTCTCCATTTTTCGACCATACTGAGTAATTTCTGTGCCCATCCTGATTGCCAGTGTTTTGAACTCTTCATCTGTTAGGTTGGCTATCTCTTCATCACTTATTTCTATTTTTGGAGCTTTGATCTGTTTTCTCACTTGGGCCATACTTCTTTGTCTTTGCTCACCTGTTACATGGTAAGGGGTGGAGCCTTAGGTATTTGCCAGGGCGGGGCAACCCCATTGTGGTGCTGTATGTGGGGGAAGAGTCAGAGAGGGAACAGTGCTGCTTGTTCCACTCTTGGCTAGTTTTCAGTCACTTCACCCACTACCCATAGGCGAATTGGGCCCTTCTGCTGCGGATTCCTGGGTGGGTGGGTTTGTGTGCATTCTAGGACCATGTGGGTCTCTCCAATGAACTCTCGTGTGAGTCTGGGAGATTCTCCTACCACCTCAACCCCCACAGGTTTTTATATACAGACGTTTTGAGGCTTTATTCCCCCCACACTGAAACCCTGGGTTGTGAGGCCTGTCTCGCTCCCCAGTTGTTCCTCCCCGTTTATCTGCATACAAATGTTTGACCACCTAGTCCTCCAGCTGCTGCCTCGCCATGAGTTCTCTCCGCCCGGCTGCCCATCTCTGCCCCTCCTACCAGTGTGGATGCACGTTTCTTTTTTAATTCCTTGGTTGTTGGACTTCCTGCAGTTCTATTTTCTGGCAATTCTGATTATTTTTTATTATCAAATTTGTTGTTGTTCTTCTTTTGGTTGTGTGGGGAGGCAAAGAAAAAAATTCTTCTTTTACCCATATATTACAGACTAGTTTCCATGTCAGATATATTCAGCTCAACTCATGCATTTTAATGGCTGCATAGTATTCCATTATTTTAGGTAAAGTAGTTTTTCCCCTAATTTTTACTGTTACAGGATATATAATAACCACCTTGTATTTAAATCTTTTGCATTCATCTGATTCTTTCCTTGTGAGAACTTGTAGAACTGGAATCAATAGCTCGATCTTTATTTGAAAACATAAAAAATTGACTCCTAACTAAATTCTTATTTTTCTCTAATTCTTGAAAATTAAAAAAGTTGTCCTTGAAGTCCAAATTCACATAGACTTCTCCTCAGTTTGCTTATTTCTTTATCATAGCCTTCTTCTATGTGAAATATTTTGCATAATTTGATGATTAAATACCATTTAGACTATATTTTGAACATTTATCTGATTGAGTTTTAAATATTCCATATGCTGGTATATCCATGACTTTTTTTTCTGATAGGCTATTTATCATTTATGTTTATGCTTTAAATGTTTGAATTCTATATATAAATTTTATTTCTAGGGCACATTGAATATTTACATTTCAATCTTAAATGATTCCTTTTAAATTAAGTTAGGTTTTTATGGTCTTTTTTAATTTTTTTGTGCATTTATTGCTTTGACTACTAAAAAGTAACTTTGTGTTTCACTTTGTAGATTAAGAGGGGGTCTGGTCCAAACTCTAGCATAGAATGACTAAGTAGTCATTGGAGCAGGATACTTTTTAAGTCGCCGGAGCTTGATTTTGCAGTGGCCCCACAGTGCTCTGAGGCTGGTCACCTGGGCTGCTGATCAGGAAGCTTTGGAAGCCTGTCACGTACCCAGCGAGCTGCTCCCCAACTTAAGCTCTGATGTGTGAGGGTGACAGCAACCTTGTGGCTCATGAAACGACTGACGTGTGACACAGGAGGGTTCCTGGATGGTGTTGATATGACTCTTAAAATATTGAAACATGAATTGATGCTGAAGTCCAAACTAAGAACTCTTGTTTTGGTTTTTAAACATTTCTTAGTAGAGAGTTTCTCTAGAATCTTTTTTTTAAATAACGTATCTTTTTTTTAAGATTTCACTTATTTATTTTTAGAGAGGGAAGGGAGGGAGAGACAGAGAGAGAGAGAGAGAGAGAGGGAGAGAGAGAGAGAGAGAGAGAAGCATCAATGTGCGGTTGCTGGGGGTTATGGCCTGCAACCCAGGCATGTACCCTGACTGAGAATCGAACCTGGGACACTTTGGTTCGCAGCCCGCGCTCAATCCACTGAGCTACGCCAGCCAGGGCTAGTTTCTCTAGAATCTTAAGACCTCTTTCTAGAGCTTAATTTTGGTGGTATCAGAACATTTTAATATATTATTAAGTGGCATGTTTTTTCTTAACAAATTATTTTTACTTTCCCTACCTCAATTTTATGGTGCCTTTAGAGGTAAATATATAGAGGATAAAATGCAATGGCAGAGTTGTGTGCTCAACAAAAGCAGTGTACGTGTGTGTTTATTTTAATTGCATCCACATGTTATGTCTCCCCTAGACCCATCTTAAAATAAAATTTTACAGCTTTATTGTTGGTTACTAAGTGTTGTATTGAGTTAACTTGTTTCCTCTTTTAGATTAAAAAGACTAGTTCAGAGTCATTATTAAATTGAAGCCAAATACTCCATTGTCACTAAGCCAAGTCTGCTTTCCTTGACTTTTATTTCTTTTTCCTTTCAACGTATGTAGGTTGTGTATCTATAATCTCTATACACTATCTCTTTCTCTGTACAGATGACCATAAAATCATGCAAGTATGCAGTAGTTGGCACAGAAAACTACAGAATACACAGCTTGTTGAAAATCTTTTCATAATATTTCCATTTGGAAATCCATTAATAAATTCTCTAGGTAATATTTGAGATGCTGTTTATAAAATATAAATAATGTGGTTTTACTGGAATGTCTCTAGGCATTTGCATAGTCTTTTTTATTACCATGTATTTCAACATCTGGAATGCTGCCTGCTGAATTCAGGTTTTATTATAGAAAGTAGTAATAGGTTATTTACAGAATAATTGGGAATTGATGAGTAAGAACGTTACATAATAAAGTAAGCTTTTCAGTAGAAATGTTTAGTAGAATGTTTTATTTAATGCTGACTGCTCTGTAACAGTGTGGACATGTATCTCTTAGCTGCATCCTGCTGAATTATGTTGGCCTGGGTGGCCATTCATTCAGTAAGTAAACTGAGCACCTACTGTGTGCCACACCCCCAGAAGCACAGAAATACATGGCACTCCCTGGTCTCTGGGAGGGTTTGAGTCTGACAGATAAGACATGAATTACACAGTACTTAGGATATTGGGTAAGTAGGTAGTGGAGTCCATGCACATCGCTGCAAGAGCAACAGGGAGGGCTGGCAGCGGTCTGGGGGAGAGCAGGGAAGAGATTTCCCACAGGGCCGAGATGCCTGAGAGAGAAAGAGAGAAACGTCAGTTTGTTGTCCCACTTACTTGTGCATTCATTGGTCGCTTCTTGTGTGTTCTGACCAGGAATTGAACCCACAGCCTTGTTGTATCGGGACGACACTCTAACCAGCTGAGCTACCTGGCCAGCGCCAACTGAAACAGATTTTTAAAAGATAACACATGGGACTAAAACTCTCTAGGCAAAGGAGAGTTTACTAAAGAGTTTTGGCATTTGGTAGAGTTCCTTGGGTTACCCTATTACCAATCCAACTTCCTAAGCCTCAGACCTCCCTTTGAAATTTTCTGTTGGTCCATATACAAAGGGCTGACGCAAAAAGAGAAGAGAGTGATAAAGTTACTTGAGGGGCTTTTCAAATCATACTTACTCCCACAGGATTTCTGACTTGGCCCTTAAGAAGCACTGCTTTGGTTAAAAAGAGGAGATTGGTATTTTTGAAAACTTTCTCATATTTTTTAATTTCAAAACAATACTGCAAAGCAAGATATGTACTAAGAGCAGTTACATTGAATTTGCATGTACAACAGAGATTTCTATGCAGTAATACCTGTATTCTTAGTGTTTCCATAGTAGTTGGCGCTATTGGCCACTCTGTCTTTGGAACTCTGACCGCCAGCTTCCGTGTCACACCATCCTGCTCCCCCACCCCCAAGGACCCCCCTGTCTCCTTCATTACTTCCTCATGTTAGACCTTAAATCTGAGTTTCCTGAGGTGCGGCTCTAGGCCCTAGTGTGTGTGTGTGTTGTATTCTCTTCCTGGAGCTTAACCAATGGGTGTCAAGCTGTGCTTCTAAGACTTCTCAGACTTTTCTTAGGAGCTGCTGAGGAAGCTTATTAAAAGCTCCTCCAACCTTCCAAGTAGAACAGCCTTATCTCTATGTTTTCTATATATCAGAGTTTTGTGTAAGATTTCCCTCAAGAAAGGAAGTATTTCTGCTGTTTAAAGTTACATGTACACAGTGAGAGGGGAACATCAAACCCCGCTGACTTACATTTCTTGTGTGTGACTGACTCCCACATCAGTACCTCCGGTCTCTCATCCAGGAGCCAGTCTTGGGCTTTCCTTGTGCACTGGGCACCTCGCCCTGGACGGATGGCTCCACCGTCGCTTCAGAGTCCCCGTCCTGCTGCCAAACTGTTTCTTCCTGACAGAAACGTGCATTTCCGTGTGTCGCTTCACTGCTATCTAAAGTGTGCAGGCTCCAGAGAAAGCAGTTAGTTTCATCCTTCCTTTTCTTCACCGCTCCGAGTCTCGGTCTTGAGGACCTGCTGATGTCTCCTTAGGTCACGGTGCACATAATTCATCCCTTTCCTTCCTAATACCGCAGCTTCTCCATAGAGATCTGTCTCTGGGCGCTTAGCCCTGCAGTGCATTTGAAATCTGGGCCAGATTTGTTTTCTGATACAATGTGTTCATCATTATTATCGGCATAAACCCCTGAAGCACTCCTTCCTTCCGTGTTCTAGCCATGTTAAGTGGTGGTCACACCAAGCCCCCACCTAATGCAGCATTTTATTTAGTGCTTTGTATGTGCTAGGTACTGTGCTAAGCACTTTAGGTGTACTATTTAATTTTCCAAATGATTCTGTGATCTAGGCATTCTTATCATCTCCGTTTTATAGATGGGGAAGCAGATTAGGCTACTTGTGCAAAGTCACGCAGCAGGTAAACGGTAAAGTCAGGATTAGCACTCCAAACCGCCCGACACCACAGGCCAAGTGGGAAGCTGTCTGTGCCCCTCCCTTTCAGGGGGGCAAGGCACGTGGGCCGTTGGGCAGGGACCACCAAGGCAGCGGTCCAGGGAAAGGGCCCTGGCTTCGCTAGCTGCTCTCACAAGGGACTTACTGTCCACGTTTGTAACCTCAGCCGAAGATCCGTACCTCACACAGTAACAGTGCTCCCACTCTCCTCTTTGGGACTGCTTCTAGGCTTCAAGGTGCCATTTTGTGATATTTTTCTTGTATCTCAACCTCAAAATTTATCTTGATGTTGATCCTAAATTGATTTTACTCCATCAACAAAGGCTTTAGATGTACTTCCGAAGTGGTCCTAGTCCTTATTCTTCACTTCCTGTTGGCCCCTCCTCTTGTTCCAGAAGTCTAGGGCCAGCCTTACCTCCCACTGCGGAAACCAGCGCCTGCCTAGCCACACTGCTCTACTGATTGCGTCTGAATGTAACTTTTTTCATTGTGATGAAGATGGTGATATGATGATGATGATAGAGACACCTTATTAATTCATTCATTAGAGTGTAAGCTCGTGTTTCCTGTGCTCAGTCTTACGCCTATGCCCTGCTCCAGGACCTAACACATATGGAGAAAGGACAGCTTAATGGGTGAGGGTGTGGGATGCAGAATCAGGCGGCTTGGGTGTAGATTTGGAGCTTGCCATTTAATTCCTGTGTGACCTCAGACAAGGCATTTAAGTTCTTTGTGTGTTTATTGCGCAGTACTCACATCACACAGTTTAAAGAGGAAATGATATGATTGTAAATCACTTAGAGAAGTTTCTGGCAAATAGTAAGTACTAAATAAATGTTCATTATTGTTGTTGCTAGTAACCTTCCATGAATATTTGTTGACTGCGTATTGAGGGTCTAATCTGTGTCAAACACTCTGCCGTGTTTCCACATATGCATCACTGCGTGCGTAGTGTGACCTGTGAGACGAGTGCTGTTGCTGCCCACATTTCACAGGGGACGAAATGGAAACTCAGAGAGGTTCAGTAACTTACCCTGGATCGCATAGCTCGTAAGCGGTATGGATTCGGGATTTGAACTTGATCTGTTTGACTTCAAATCCAAGCTGCTTCCACCATCCCCTCAGCTTTCACAGAGGGGCTTCCCGAGCTTTTCTGCCCCAGCAAGTCACTCCTGGAACTTACTGGACTGACTGCATCACACTATTATGCAAGCATCCAACTACATGTGCCCTGCGTCCTATATTAGGAATATATTCTTCAAACATTGAGAGCTTTAACATAGTTGACGATAATTTAAGGTGTAAATAAATGAGCTGCTCATTTCTTACCAGGTCATTATAAACAGTTACTAGGGGTATTCTCATCAAATAAAAAAAGGAAATTAATGGTGGACATGATTATATTTTCTTGTTTATGATTTATCAATTGCCTGCAGTCCTACAGAGTATATAAAAATTGAAGACCTTTTCTTAGAGATTAAAAAATACTGTGATGAACATACTCTCTTGTGAATCTAAGAGGTTTTCTTCATCCTGTTAGCCTGGACGTTAAGAACACGGACATATCTCTCCGCTTCCTTCTCTCCCTTCGCACATAGCGCGGCATTTCTTCATTCAGCTGATGGAGGGATCCAACAGTGAAGAAGAGACATAAGGTCCTTGCCGTCATGGGTCTTACATTTTAGTGGGAGGAAACAAACATAAACAAGCAAACAAACAACGACAGAGAGCCCGGGCATCTGGCATTTCGTAGTTTCCCATGACGAGGGAGTTGGCGGTGACGGGGAAGTGAGTGTCGTCTGTGTGCGGTGTACCGGGAGCACCATGGCAGGGGAGCGCCTTGCCCGGGGTGCAGGCACACATCTTTCCAAAAGGGTGCACACACGTGTTTCTTATGTTTAGCTCGTCTCTGGTTTAACCATCTCATGCTTGGATGCAACATATGGCTTTTACTTTGTTGTTTAGCCACCTAGGTTCAAAGAGACTGTCAACAATAATGCTCTTTCTATGGCAAAAGTAATAGCATCAAGCCATTCCCACAGGTGCTGTGTTTCTTTTTTTCCCCCTTTCTACTTTCCAGGATGAAATGGGGCCTGGAATCAAAGCAACAATGGGTTTTCTCTATACCTGTAAAAGATTAACTTTAGTCATTAGGGATGATGCAAGCAGGAAAAAAATGCAAGAAAACAGAAATGAAGCCAAAAGGGACAATTTCTGATTGTAATAGCTGGTTTCTGTTTCATATCATTGAGCAAGACGAGGAAGTTCTGCAGGGTTTGATAGGAACGGCTTCCACAGGGCTGCAGGATGACCTCAGCCGCCGTGCCCCTGCCAGGTGCTGCGCCCCTCGCTGCAAACACAAGGCTGACTTTCAGCGTGAAACAAGCCAGAAGTATGGAATGACATTTTCAGGTGACAGTTGTGGTTCGAGTGCCTGTAATTAACACCTCTTAACCCTCCAACTCGCCCATGCCTTTTTCAGGCTGTTGAAGCTCAAATCCGGAGTTTTGGACAGACGCCCTCGCAGCTCCTCATCGAGCCCCATCCTCCCAGAGGTTCCGCCATGCAAGCGGTAAGTGCTGCCTTCACTCTTCTCGCGTCTTGCCTCTTGGAGACCATGCCTGACGTTTGTAACAGTCTTTTGTTGTACTTGAGATTCTCTACCACATCTGGGTCTGTTCTCATGCAGCGCTTGTTAACCTGCTAACAACCAGCAAAAAACCTCCGCATGCTCCCCGGGAGTCTTTGGGAAGGCAGCCATTGCTCCAGCGCTCTGGCATTTCATCAGCTCATGTTTCCTCACAGAGTCGGAAGGGTTCTAATCACCGTGTGTCCTGACTGCAGGACGGAGACTTCCGGCCTGAGACCGATTTGCTTTCCGGTTTGCTCCTATGAGTTTCTAGATTAGTTTTGTTTATATTCTTTTTTTAGATATATTTTATTGATTATGCTATTACAGTTTGTCCCACTTTCTCCCCTTCACTCCCTTCCACCCTGCACACCCCCTCCCACCCACTTTAGTTCATGTCCATGGGTCGTACATATAAGTTGTTTATATTCACTATATCCCAATATGCTTTTCAGTTGGGAATTTTAAAACAAACCCTACTATGTAAGATACTGTTGCTGAGCGTCAGGGCCCTCAGGGAGGAAAACACGATGTACACAGTTAGGTGTACCAAACCGTCCAGGGCTTAGTGGCATCCAACAGAGATTTCTGTTTCTCGCGATTCTGAGCCTTTCTTCTGCCCTGCTCCCTGGCTCCCCCTCTCACTGCTGTGGGGTGGGCCGCACTGTACCAACCTCCCTTCCCCTGTGGTCTTTCACTGTCAAGTCCCTGAGCCCAGGCCACCCTGGTGGGAGGAGCACACGGTTCCAGGGAACACTCCTGCGAGACTCTTGGAGCTCGCCTTGGAACCCCTGCAGCATCGTTTCTGCCGCGTTCCATTGGTTGGAGCGAGGCAGAGGCCGGCCCAGAATCAGCAGCAGGGGACAGACTCAGTCTGCAAAATGATGTGGCCGGTCTCTTTGTAGAGTTCCTGACATTTCAGGGGTTACGTTTTTTGATGGTTTAAAAAAAAAGCACAGTAACAAATACTGAATTGCATGATAAAAAGTTTCTTTGAAGAACAGACTATGGGTATTATATTTTTTCTTCAGTTGTTCCTCTATAAAACAGGTTGTTCATTACTGTTTTCAAATGAAAAATAGGAAATACACAATCTGTTTCCATAAATATGTGGAATAATTTAAGATGGATTCTGACTCCATGTTGTGGCTTAGAGGTGGCAGGCTTTTGTCGGAGACGAGGAAGGAGAGAGCTAGAGATAGTTTTGGTCTTTTCTACCTCGGGCTCTTTTTCCTTTCTCTTCCCGCCTCACCTTCTTCTTTGTGTCTTTTTCCTTTTTGCCCTCTGTCTTCTTTTTTCTGCTAGGCCTTTTTTTTAAACCTTTTTTTCTAGTTCTATAAATTGGATGTTTGTAATAAACCACAAGCCTTTTGAAAATTACTTGCATCCTCGTTTCCAAGTGTTTTTAAACAGGTGAAATCAGATTGAAATGAACATAAAGGAGAGCTTGAGTGAGCAGAAGACTACACAAAAAGTGAACAGTTAGCAAGAACAATGGAAGATAATGCCATAAAAATAGGAATAAAATAGTAAGACTGATTTATGTCTGGGGCTTGGAATTAGTTTTAGTAATAGCTTGTCAGGGAGACTCTGGTGGCTGTGGTGCTGGCTGATGGAGGCTCCTCTGCCGCCCCATTGACTTTGTCCCTGGGTCACTGCACAGCCGTGGTCACGGGGGCGGTGAGGGGGTCTGCTGCTAAGCCCCCCTCCCTGGCCAAGGATTACTGGTTCATTGGGGCAGACCGGCTTTACCGTCCCTAGGGCAGGAAGGCTTATGTTCCGATGAGGACCGAAGACCGTCTCTTCCATCAGCTTTTTCCTCTGCACTTAAAACCTGCACTTCAGACCTGTGCAAATTGTGTTTTTCATCTTATACATACGCGAGTGGAGGGGGTGGGGAAAGGTGTGTTAGAAAGAAACCAGAGTTGTCAACAAGTGTGTACATTTAATCTGGGAAAACCGAGTGAAATTTGGCTGGTAGTTTCCTATGTCTGCCTCAGCCTCGGCTCACAGATGGACTCGGGCCGGGATGGATGAGGGGCTGTTTCTCTAATCCCCGCTTTACCAGTTGCCCTGCGCGTCTGCAGCTGTTCCTGTCACGGCGGACCAGCCCTGTCTGCTGGGGCGTGCTCTCGCTTCCTTCTCCTGCTCCCTCTTCCATACTTAGCCAAGGATATGACGGAGCTTCCGGGAGAGTCTCCTGCTAACTGCCTGCATTGGGAGCTTAAGTCAAGAGGGAGTGTGTGTGTAGGAACACGCGGAGGGACAGCTTGTTGTGAGCATGCAGAGGGCATTCTGGACAAGGCGTCTGCGGCTTCTGGGGACAGTGCCTTGTCCTTGCCGTGTGGCTAAGAGTTGGCCCACTGGAGTCACTGTGTAAACAAGACATTGTTCCTACACATTAGAGACTTTCCTGTGTTGTCTTAGGGATGTAAACATTGGAATCGTCCAATTTGAGTTGAATTGTATTTACAATATGAGCTGTTAAGCTCAAAAATATGTATCCACTTTCTTGCAGCGAGACTTTGTGATGCATGTTATACTCTGACCTTCTCAGAGTTTGTAAAGTGGCTTTAGTAAACATTATTTAAAAAGCTACATAATTGAAAAACGGGGCTTCTTAATCCGAAATGACATTCATTTCCTTTCCCAGGACTTCTTCATCGCTAACTTGGAGTTTGTTTGATGTTGCTCATTGTTTCTCATTTTGACCCAATTTCCCAGAATTCCTTAAAACTGCATAAAAGGTCCTTTGTATGGCATAGATTATGTATTGATATCAGAGATTTCAAAAATAAAAGGCACGAATGTTTATTGTTTTTACTGCCATTCAGATGAGTTCCCCCATCAACCGTCAGTGCACCCCACCCCCACATGGGCACAGACACACGCACGACATAGCAGAAATTAAAGCCACCTCGTGCTGCGTTAAGTGCACGAGCCATAATATACACCAGGTGTAGTAATTAGCAGGCACACGAAGGCTGCCTATTTGTCTGGTTGTGCTGCTGTTGCTGTATCCCCCTGTGTTTTCACACCATCAGATAGTTGGATTTAATTGAGGCCACATCAGATGAGGCATTACTGACACCTTTAATTGAATGAGCATCCGGGGAGGATTAACTCATAATATTGATTGGCTTTTAGCCACTTGCTCAGAAGGGTGTCTGGGTAGCTTATTAGTTGCCTTTATTTACACCTTCATGCAAAGAGTGCAAATAGGAATTCTTAGTGCAATATGTTTTTCTAAGTACTCTTAATAACTTTTTTAAAAGGACTGATAATAAAAATGCAAATATACTTAATTTTTTATTAGCAGTTCTGAATAGATACATGTTAAATATATGTGCTTACACACATTTACATATACCTGGTGTTTTGAAATATGACACTAGGAAAGCAGCCAGAAGCATTTCATCAAAGTGTTTCAGTTCTGAATGATACTAATCAGCTATTAGAAAATAGACATGGTAGAAGAGAATTGCTGAAAATGAACAGGGCAATTACTGTCGGGTAGCGTGCTACCACAAAGTCTAAGGAAAGCCAGTAAATCAGAGTGGGGTTATATGTATCTTGGGTTATAACATGGGTTATGGGAATGTTCTAAATCCTTAGTAGTCTTCAAGATTTATTTTGTTGCTGGTTATTAGGACAGTACTTTGTGCAACATTGTTAAGTATTTTCTGCTTTTTCAAAACAGAAATCAAAGGTCTTAAGCTCTTTTTTTACCAAGAGGGAGGAGGGGCAGCTAGGTGCTTCTCTTTATTCTCAGCTACAGCAGAAAACAGGATATTTGCATTATAACAGGGGTGTTGATGACTTGGTGCACTATATAAATATATTGTTTTCGCAAGTACATTTAATTATGCATTGCTTTGAAACGCCTTTATAATTAAGTTTCTGTATTACGCTCATAAGTTATTTCTCTATTGAAATAATACATGCATGTTGTATACTTGTTTATAAATATGTTTGTTTTAATTATCTTTTTATTTAGTTGTCAAAATCTTCACGCTAAAGCAACACAATCTTCGATGATCTGTGGAAGTTGCCTTGGCGTGCCTTTGTGCTCACTGCCTATTCTCATTATTATTTACTTATTTATTTTTGAACTTGACACATAATGGCAATCAGAATGGGTTAATGCGATCCCCAATACTTTGCCTATTTAGAATCTAAATCAAGTCATTCTTTTAGTTCTTCATGGGACTGGGGTAGGGAATGAAGCCAATAAAATTTATTGGTTTTAAAGTGTTTCTGTTAACATATTCTCCTTCAGTCACCAAAAAATTCAGTTAATGACGTACATGAAAACAAGCAAATCCTAATCGCTGTTTCTATGAGCCTTTCTGCTCACTGTGCGCTCGCTTGCAGCTTATGTTAACATGGTCTTCCTCTTCTTTTCCTGTACCCCCTCTCCTCCTTGTCTTTCTTTGTCTTTTCCTTGTTGTGTATTTGGGTCTTGTCACGCCCACTCAATAGTATCTCCTCCTGCAGAGCCCGTTGATGTTCACAGACCAAGCCCAGCAGGATGTTATCATGGTCCTAAAGTTCCCCTCCAACTCCCCTGTCACTCACGTGGCAGCCAACACCCAGCCCGGCCTGGCGGCTCCTGCTGTGATCACTGTCACTGCCAACAGGCTGTTTGCCGTGAACAAGTGGCACAGCCTCCCTGGTGAGTAAAGAAGCATCGCTCTGTAAGGCGCAGCCACTGATGAGCACTGCACGGAGATGCCGCAGTGTCTACCTAAATGTGTACCTCAGCAGTTAAGCTTTTCAATGTTCAAGCTTTAGTCTGAGTCAAAAGGTGTAATGATTTGAAAGACTTAAAGAAGTCCCCGATGAGGCATATTAATACAGATGCTAAAGCATAAACAGTTCTTTGGCATCAGGCATTTGTCCTTATTCTTAGGAGATAAATATTACTTCTAACATAATATTTTGATATTGTGATAGTCTACATTATGTCCATAAATAGTGTGTATTTATTAATCCCATGTTCCCTTTTTTCCACGTACTGATTTACTCAGCACACACTTCTGATCCTGTGCTGTGTGCTGGTGGTGCATGACCTGGCGGTATTGTTGTGGATGATAGAAAAAAGAGCACTTGCATTTTCTGTCCAAACACTGCAAACCCAAAAGTGCATTCTCTCCTTCCAGTAAGTGCAGAATAGTTTTGGTAACTAACAGCAAGGTACCGAAATACCCATTGGAACCATAAACCATCGAAGTATAAACAGGCGAGTTCCTGGAGCCTGGCCCCACGTGTTACCGGTGAGGACACCGGCCCCAGGGGGCACGCCTGGTCCTGTGCCACGTGTGGCCAGGCAGTGGCTGAGCCAGGTTCGAGCCCGAGTTCTCTGGCTCCGGTTTTAGGGTCATGCCTCCGTGACTTAGGGCCTCTCATTAGAACGGAAATGTTGGGATCTGGATTTAGCACTGTTCTTTTTGGCCACTGGTTAGAAATCCTTTTTTTAAGAAGGAAATTCTTTTAAAGTCATGGGCATTATAGGCTTTTTCCTCCCCAGGCCATTGTTTTAGATGGGAAGTTCTTAAAAGTAGATTTTAATAGTCTTTTAACTTGTCATGAAATCTGTAAAGTATGCATATAAGCACTGCTCATTATAATACCTGAAATGGCTGCAAAAAATACAGATTTTTGAACAAGAGCCTCATTCCACATTAAATGGAGGAGTTTTTAGGCTGGGACAGAACTGAACTGGCATTCCAACACGAATCTGGTGCACTGACTGTGCTCCGGAAGGTACGCAGGGTGAAGGATCTGTTGGTACCAGAATTTATTAGATATCACCATTTCCTGGCCATGAAGAATGAAATAAATGCCAATAGTTGATTAGATTTCAAAAAAAGTAGAGAAGGTAAACATTAAGACACGTATAAATGCCTGTATTATTAGGTCTTCTAATGCCTTTTTCTTCAAGTGAATTTATTTTACAGAGGTAAATGTATATGCAAACCATGTATTTTGGAACCAAAGGTTATACTTCGATGAACGAATGGAGTTTTGGGTTCTCTAAATGCCACCCCTTAGATGAAGAACATGCCGGTGGTGTGTTTTAGCGGGTGCTCTGGAGGAGGTGCCTACTCCATGCGCCACTACCCTTAGAGCTTGTTAGAAGCCAGGGCCACCCTGAGGCTTATCCTGGGTGGCTGTTGGTGAGAACTTCTTCACTTTAAACAGTGACACTATACGTGAGGAGCGACAAACCTGTTCATCTGCCATTAAGCGCTGACCACTGCCGCCTGCCTCTTTGGTTTAGCTTAGCAAAGAGCTGGGCAGCAACTGAGCCGGCTTCACCAAACCACTGCCAGGCCTACTGCTGGTTCTCAGCGTGCTGGGCACACTTGCTAGGCACTGATGACAGCAACCCCCCCCCCCCCACTCCCCTTTTGAGCAAGCCCATCTTCCTGGCTGGAAAGCTTGCTTCCCTCAGTACTTGGTTGTCGGTGTCCTTTTCCCGCCTTCCAGCTTTTCTCTAGATATGGAAGGAGATGGAGGGGCCGCATCCCTGTGCCGACTACCACTGATGGGGCAGCCGCTGTCCCCAGCCCACATGCACCTTTCTGTAAGACAGGAGCTTGGGGACTGCCTGTGTCGTGCCGATTCTTTGCCTGTCATTCTTCCCAGTGAGGCCTCTTTGTACCGGTGCCTTGTGTCACTAGCAGTTTCTGCCCCGCCCTATGTCTTTACAGCATCACACAGCAGCTCTGCCCCCGCCAAGCACAGAGGATGGCGGCGTGGGAGCACAGAGCTGCCTGCCTCTGCACAGTGCACTCTCCAGGTCGGAGCTGCACCTCCCCCTCCACCCAACAGTGTTGAGCTTGCGCTTTATTAAATCTGTGCCTCGTTGCAGGTACATTTACCTACACCCGATCTTTCATCCTGTCCTGTACTACCTTTCCCTGTCAGGATGCTCTGATTTTAGGGAACTGTCACGAATCCCTAACAGTTTTTCTTCAGTGAATATCAAATTCGTTTTACACTCATTTTTTTTTTCTTTTTTTGGTTTAGATTCTGGTTCTTCTCCGAGGGTCTGTGATTTCAGTAGCTTGTTCATTAGACAGCTAGCTCCTGTCATTTATTTCAGTCATGTCTGAGTCCTCATTTAGGGAAAGAAAAGAAAGGTCTTTACCCTTTTTTCTCATTCACAGGCCCTTGCAGAAACTCGAGGGGAAAATAAAAAGCTTATAGAGCATATTCTAGGTTCTAAACATTGCTTTAATCACTCCACGACCTTAGGGTGTAGGTTCCGTATTTAGGTTGAACCATATGAAATTGCCTCTCTTAACCAGTCAACATGTCGGTTATTAGTCATTTCATATGGTCTACCCTAATGAACCTGTCTCACCCATTGTACAGGTCAGGAAGCTGGAACACAGAGACTCCGTAACTTGCCCAGGGTCACACAGGCCGTCCGTGGCAGGAGTGGGACTGGGGACCTGACCAAAGCAAGGCAGTTAACAGAACCTCCTTCACCGACCTTTTGGTTTTAATGTTTCTATGAGCCCAGGTTCTCAAGAAGTAGCGAAGAGTCCTCACGGTGTTAGCACCGTGAGCACGGTGTTGGTCGGCACTGGCATTACTGGAAGGAGACGGCACTGTTGGGTGAATGAGAGGCTGTGGTACAGGTTCCCTGATCGTTCTGTGTGCACGTCCTGTGATTTCCTTACGGGCAGAGCCCTATGACTTCCTTGCTGCAGCCAGTTTAACTTCTCATGGATACTCACCTATCCATTAGCACCTATTTAGTGCTAATATCGTATTACTTATTTTAGCTTCCAAACATCCTTGAAAAGTTGGTATTTGCTAATGGGAAATGGTGACATGGTAAATTTAAAAATCTAATGAACTCATTGGAGTGCACTGCATTTTTATATCCAGGCCCCTCAAGGACAGTCAGAAAGATTTCCTAAAATCTGATGGTATGAAGCCGAGCTCTGAGACTTACCAAGCAGTTTAAGTGCTTATGAGTCTATGAAAGGCAGATACTGACCAGGATGAGTGGCTGAGTCATTTGGGGAAAATCGTTTGGAAAAGGCCCCAGAATTTAACTACCAGAATTATAAAGCCAAAAAGATCATCTAGTCCAGACCCTTCATTTTGGGGTTTATGGTTTGCCCAGGGTGCACGGCCAGCCGCCAGCAGAGCACTTCCTCTCCTCCCAGAGACCTCTGCCCGGCACGGGTGGGCGGGGGACAACCCCACCAGCTCTTCTCCACCACGAGATCAACACGCCCGACTCCTCAGAACCGTTCTGAGAATCGAACAAACTGTTCTTAGTATGGATTGATTTTTGTTATACATTTGCTTCTCGGGGTATTTTTAAATGGAAACCATGGCAATATTAAATATTAATAAAACTTTTTTTTAAAAAACCTCAAACCTTGAGGAAAATATTTCAGTCAAAGGCATTTAACTGAAACATTCATCTGCAGATAGCTTTCTTTATTTGTATTCAAACTTTCGATTGATTGATTTTAAGTGATGGATGAAACATTAAATGTTCCCTGACTTAGAGCCTTCCCTTTCTCCATCATAAATTGACGTTTTCGTGGAGCCTTTGTGCCGCAGCACTCAGGACTGCCTTTTAAAGAAGTAACAAAAAAATAGTATTTGCTACAGTCAGCAGATGGTTGTCACATTTTGTTTTCAGCGCGCTTTACCACTTAATTTTGTTTTGTTGCAGCATCAGAGGTTGCCAGTCAAGCATCTGCTGTAGCTTATGGCCCAGGACCAGAGCCACTGCTGATGGCACAGGCTCAGCACAGCCCTAATCTAAAATAAATGTTCCATGAGCTAGCCAGAAAAGCACCTGGGCTGGTTTTTTTCTTCTTTAAATTTCGCTAAACCGTATGCGAGGTTTGGGGGTTGGAAACAATTGTACATGAGATGTGACTTATGTGTTTTTGTGTAGTTTATATATGAAAAATAATGCTGTTTTTAAAAATCTTTTGTGAATTCCAGCTCATCAAGGTGCTGTACAAGACCAGCCATACCAGCTGCCAGTGGAAATCGATCCTCTCATAGGTCTGTCACTTCCTTCTCTCTTTGCGATTCATTAAGCTCTGTATGGTGGCCCTGAAGTGTAGATTACAGTTGTTTTTCACTTGCTGGTTGCTGGGAATGGAATTTTCCTGATAAACCATTTGCATGCAAATTGGAATGCAATGAGCTGTGGCTATGCTGGTATTTCATCAACTCCCCCTCGTTGGTTTGCCTAATTTGAACAGGCCTAGGACGCGTGTCACTGAAAATTAATATGGATGCTGTAATAATGTGTGATTGAGAATGCGCATGAAGTACTGTCAGGATAATATTGGATCTTTTCATCACTCAGACTTGTTGATGAGCAGGAGCGAGGCACGTTATGATGAATTGGTGTACCAGTAATGTGATGGAGCTCCTTTGCTAGGGAAATTTTCATAATAACAGTGGGGTTCTTAGCAGCACTGTGTTGTGAAAAATAAAACTGTAGTGCCAGGGTTTCATCATTAAAGGAGATCAATCCTTTCTTCCTGGACCCTCTATTCAGTCTGAGGGGATTAATGGGCAATTGCAGAGCAGTTTCAAAGTTGAAATATATTGCCCAGCCAATGGCAGTGTTAAGATATTCGTATTCATTTTCCTAGGGTCCTACAGCCCAATAAATTGCCATTGGAGGTTAAATTTGTTCAGGGGGAAAGAAAAGGAAAAGGGAGGAGACCAGGACGAGCTATCAGGATGAAATGAGCATCAGCAGCAGACGACTTAGAATACTTAATTGCCATTCTGCCTTTTGAGTAGGTTTGTTGAAATCTCTAATTGTAGTATTCTTCGTCCTTGCAAATGTGGCTTCACTAAGAATTTAAGCCTGGATGTTAAAGATGCTGTTCAATAGCTTTTAGGGTTAAAGACTTAATTGCATAGCTATAGGGGTATACTACTGGTATGGATGCTTGGCTTATAATTTTGTCAGATTTTTCTGGCACAAGCACCGTTGCTAGAATTTTAAAGTCTTTAAATAAAGCATGTGACTAAGCAGATTCGGTGGTTGAAAATTCGAGACTTTCCCTCTTTGTATGTCACCGTTGTCGTGTGTCAAACCAGTGTTTCACTAGGTGGCCACATGGCCGCCATTTGCAGAGGAGCCATCAAGAGGAGCTACAATAATTTTAAGCTCAAAACGAAGTTAGTTATCATTTCTCCAAATATGAATTGAAATCTAAGAAGTAACTACCTATATGGAGGATTAATACTACACTTGTTCCAAAATCTTGTTTTGCCCTGAGTAGATATGATATACCTTACATTTTAAAAAAATCAAATGCTCACTTTGGTCAGGTTTTAAATGTCAGGAAAATAATAAAGCCCATTTGCTCAGTCATTTAAAGCACTATTTCTAAAGTACAGACTTACCATTTGCCTTAAAACTTCACAATGTGTATCCCATAGTATAAAGTCCATAATTGAATGAGTTCAGCAGTTATAACCCTTTACACCAGGCATGGGTCAACTTTTTGGTAACGGGCCAGACAGCAAATACTTGAGGCCTTGTGAGCTGTAAGGCCTCAGACACAGCAACTTCACTTTGCTGTCACAGCACAAAAGCAGCCATGGACAGTGTGTAAACACATGAGCATCACTGTGTTCCAATAAAACTTTATATACAAAACCAGACACGGGCCAAACGTGGCCTGTGGGCCAGAGTTTCTATAGCAGGGTTCCTGCTGTAGAACCCTGGTCATCAGATCGTTTGCTCCTCTGTCTCCTAAAATAATTGTTAAAACCCATGTACCTTCTCACACGTTTTTAAGTTGGCATCCGAAAAGTTTTCATCATAAGTTTAAGCAACTACAAAATGTATAAAATTTTAAATGCATTCAATTGAACCTAAATATCAAAGGGAATTGATACTCAACATTTTGTTTTTAAAAAATCCATAAAAATCTCTAGTTGAAAATTTTACATTATTCCTTTTTACACCTTAAATTTATATTTTCATTGTACTTCCCCTACACAGTTCTATTTTATCTTTTGAAAACTGATTAAAAATTATAAATTTTTATAAACATTAAACATAAAACAAGCATTTATTAGAAATACATCTTTCACAAAACAGCTCCTATATTCATGGATGATCATTATTTGTTGCTGAACAAGACAGGATTTGTCAACAGTTCTGTTCAATTTTGTTTGTTTTTTACAAACAGAGGCCCTGAGGAATGTCACTCAACGTGAGAAAATAAATGGGAAAGGAAAGAGTTTTGTTTTAATAATGTCACTCAAACCTTTGAGCTCTTGCTGGGTGATGTGAAAACATTCATATAGTGGTCTATTATTGAGAATTATTTTTATGGTCTGTCACTCAACAATCATTTTAACAATCTGTCGTTGAAACTTATTTTTAATGATCTATCAATTGACAGCCTGAGCGGATCTTCCTTGCATTTAACTGAAAGCAATGAATTGGAAACCACCTGCTCGGTGGAATAATTTGATACCTACACCTTCACTTTTCAGCATCACATTAGTATTTTGAATTGTCCCATTACTTGACTTTCAGGATTTTTCTACCCTGAGGTGAAGTACCATAGTAAGAGTCTGGATAGGAGAGAAATAAGCCGTAATTTCATCCAGTGGAAGAAGAGCATGGGAAAGGGGAGGTTAGTGAGGAAAACTCACAGGAGAGTTCTCAGGCAAGGAGAGCATATGAAAACTGAGGAACTAGAAATTGATTCCCTTAAAACCATCTGTGCCAGCATATCCCTGGGGAAATCTTAAACCGCCCCCCACCCCAGGTCAGGCAAACCACAGGTTGAAGACTACTTATCTAGACAAATATACCTAATTTTCACTAAATAAAAATACTTTAGTACTGACTCTCAGGTGGTTTACTAGAGAAAACATGAGAGATAAAGGAAAGGCAGTCATGAGGTAGCTAGGTTGGATGGATGGATGGATGGATGGATGGATGGATGGATGGATGGTTGGTTGGATGGATGGATGGATGGATGGATGGATGGTTGGATGGATGGATGGATGGACGGACGGACGGACGGACGGGTGGATAGATGGATGGATGGATGGATGGACGGTTGGATGGATGGATGGATGGAGAGATGGAGAGATAGATAGATAGACATTCAGACAGGTATTGCAATGTCAGCTTACGGGTAAGCATTTACTTAACTAGTTCATTCCGAATGTTCAAGAGGCATCACCCTTTACCCATGTTTACCCATGTGAACACCGAGTTCGGCTTTTACTGGGGGTCACAGTTCAAAATTACGCCCATGCCCAAGTCTGTCGGCTAGGCCCTCCCAAGATATCACAAGCCCCCTAAAAGACCAGTATGAAAGTTTATATTACAGGAGCAAAAGTCACAAAAACACTGACAAAAATGAACATTTTCATAATTTTCATAGGGAATCAAAGACTGTAATAACCCATCTAGAAAGTACTGCATACCTTGTTTTTAACAGCTAGGTTTCTTGGGATTGAAGAAGAAAACAACTGAAGTGTATCACACAGCTTCCCTCCAGGGGGCACCGATATCTCCCTGTGACTCACTGCGGCTCCCACACAAGTTCTCCTCAGCTGCAGCAGCCTCCCTTTGCTGAAGGAGGGAGGACGGGGCCCCAGAGTACAGCTCTGCCCTTTCAACCAGTGCTGTCACTCGTAGCCCACCGAACGCCCTAGGGTGCAGGAGTCCTGCTCACAGACAGTCACCACTGCCCTTGCGTGGTTAGGTTGTGCAGTCAGGCATGGCAGGCGCGCGCAGTGTGTCGCGTGTCTGTGTGTATGTTTGGCGTGTTGTGTTGCGTCCTGAGGGCAGGGAATGTTTTATTCCTCCATGTCCCCCGGGCTTCCCGGCGGAGCATTGGAGAGTACTTTGAACACATTTATCTTCTGTGTTCTTCTCTGAGCCTTATTAAATTGGCCACATTGACTTAGTTATTATAAACAGTGAATACAGTATAGATATTTTCCTATTGTTGTGTCTCTCAATAATACGTTTATAGTATTTTTTTGAAGTGGCGACTGTGGTATAAAGTACATAATGATCAGATGCAGAAATTTATTTTGTTTCAATTTCTGTTGCAATCAAAATTCTTGAGCAATGTAAGAATCATTATTTATTCTGGGAAGTTAACATGAAAGACTCCTTCGACATCTAGAAAGAAAGTTTTCTGCTTGGCTGGCCTCATAATGCCAAAAAAGTCACCTCGGTGAAAAGTCCTTTTCCGATAGTGACATACCTGGTAGCGTGTTTCGAGAAGATGATTACTCTTCCCCTGCACCTGAGGCCGCTCTGCGTCTGACCTTGCGCCTCGTGACAAACCCCATCTCAGGTGCGTGGTGGCACCTTGGAAACACGCTGCCAGGCTGTCTTGTTTTATTGCTCACGGAAGGGGTGAGAGAGTGGCAGCGCGCTGTGCTTTGACTTTTTCAATTACAAGTTTCTTTAATAAACAGTCATTCTCCCCTTCCCTTCCATGTGAGTGCAGCTGGAAACAGGGAAGAGGGAGTTCCCATCTAGTGAAGTCAAAGACCTGTTACAGCCAGAGCAGTACAAGATGCTACAATATTTCAGATATATAACATTTAAATTGTAGTATCTCTTCCTAGTGACAAAAAGTTAAAGGTAATAGATTGTCACAACAGAAAGCCATTCTCCTGGCAGTGGATGTAATGAGATTGTCAGAAACACAAACCTAACTGTGATGTGGTCTGGAGATTGTAATCTAGTTTGGTCCTGCCCAAGAGCTAGAAAGCATGTTCTGAGAATTGTACACTATTTTTAAGTTATAGTATGTTATTATTTCTTTCCTCTAGGCAAAATTTCCTACTGCACTGTTGAATTTAGCTACCCACGTCCTTCCAACAGTCGGATGTGTTTTCCTATTTGGTCTTTCAAATATTACTGTGTTTAAAATTAAAAATCAAATATTCTTATCTTGGAATGTGCCTCCTCTTCGCCCTCACCCCGCCATCCCCAGTATAACAAACTATAGGATTTCTTTGCACGTGTGGGTTTAATGTTTAGTAAGCTTTTTTCCCCTTCCTCTGTTCTCATAGCCAGCAATACAGGAATGCACAGAAGGCAAATCACGGACCTCTTAGACCAGAGCATCCAAGTCCATTCCCAGTGCTTTGTCATCACCTCAGACAACCGCTATATTCTCATCTGTGGCTTCTGGGATAAGAGTTTCCGCGTCTACTCGACAGACACAGGTACCTGTCGTATTCCTCGTCCGTGAAATGAAGTTTTCTCCAAGTAACTGAGTCTCTCCAACTGAGAGACTTAGAATGCTTTCTCCTCTTCTTCCTTCTAAATATTACAGAATTCTAAAATTCATATAATAAAGGAACGATGCTTTTTCCCAATCTACTGTTAACTTCAGCATGCTTTTAAGAGTCAGTGTTTCATAGTAGATTTCTCACGCAAGCCTCATGCTAACAAATGAACGATTCACTGTGAAAGCGTAGAATGGCATGTAAATGCCATGTACATGTGTATGTGCACAATCTCATAGGTGCACACACACACGTGTGTGTGTGTTCTCACTTTTGTATTATTTAAAGGATTTCTTTCCCCTACTGGAAATTCTCATTAGGTGTATTTGTTGGGAGTAGAAATCTTCCTCCACCCAGTTCTGCCCAGAATCTTGCTGAAATCTACACTATCATGAAGAAGAATAGCTGACTACTGATTTTATGTGACAGCTCTTGTTAAAATATAAAAGTTTAAGTCTCTTTATTCATTTGCATGCATTTCTGTAAGGACAAACCAAGCTCAACTTGGTGTTATTACAGAAGATCCAATCCAATAAATGTACATAAATTTTTGCATATAGGAAATTTAGAAACATTGAAAGATTTAGTGGAATCTCTTTAGAATATTTTAGAAATTATAGATGATTAAGTAAATACACACACCTGAATATTTTAAAATAATTGATACTATATATTAATGCATTAGAACTTGATAGGTACTGTGTAAGTAAGTATTTCAGCTAAAGCAAAGCTTTATAAATTTTTTTAAGGTTTTATTTATTTTTAGAGAGGAAGGAAGGGAAGAAGAAACAAGGAGAGAAATATTGGTTGGCTGCCTCTTGTATGCCCCCTGCTGGGGACCTGGCCTCTAACCCAGGCATGTGCCCTGACTGGGAATTGAACTGGCGACCTTTTGGTTTGCAGGATGATGCCCAGTTCACTGAGCCACACTGGTCAGGACTCTACAAGTGTGTTGATTTAAATGTTTTTAATTGAAATTTCTAGTTTATTAAATGTTTTACAGCAAGTCATCTTTCAGTCTTGTTGGTAATGTTTATAAAGTGTACGAGCCCGTTATCCTGCCTTAGCAAGTACAGTGTATTGAAAAGGCAATGGCCAGCTATTGAAGGAGTTTGCCCTGAGTGTTTTTTGATGACAATAGTGTAGCATATGAAGGAGGAGGGGAAATGGTTGAATATATACTGTTCATGGAATAAACCCTAGTTGCTTTTAGTCATGACCCTATTTATTTTTTGTTTTATGAAATTGGTGATCTAGTTTTGTTTTTTTAATAATTTTTATCTTTATTCTATAGGTCCAGAAAGAAACATCATCATTTAAATCTTTCTGATTTGTTGGGCTTTTATTACACGTTTAGGTCTATGAGGTTGATTACTGTAGAACCTAAAACTCCTCTAGAATTCTTAAAAACTGCAATGGAGATCGGTATATTTTCCTATAGTATCTGTATGATCATAATGAATGTTCTCTGATTTCATAATCAAATTTAAATATTAACCTTTTCTTTTACTATACAGTAATGACCACCCTCACATTATTTGACCTCAGATTGTGCTTTGTGTTTGCAAAAACTTCCAGATTGAAATTGTTTCATACTCTTAAAAGATTTTCTTGAACATCCCTATAGTACATAATGGTTTTTTATAGATTTTGAAAATTATCTTTCCGTGTATGTGGAGTAACACTCATTCTTGAGTACACAGTTCCGTTAGTGTGGGCAGCGTCTGGAGCTCCGCAGCCTCCACCACACTGCAGGTGTGGAGGAGCCTCCCGCCTCCCAGGCCACGCCCCCCCTGCGCTGCCCCTTTGTAGTCGGCTCCACCCCCACTGCCTCCTCCTTGCCTCCACTGATCTCTAGGATTGCACCCTTTCCAGAATGTCGGATACGTGGAATTATATATTATGGCAGTCTCTGGTCTTGCCATTTGAGGGTTTTTGAGTTTGTTGTCCTTCCATATCGTTTTTAAAAGGCATTGACTATTAAATATTTGTAAAGCTAACCTCGCTTTATGTAATAGTTATACTTAAAATAAAGCTTACACTCAAACACAGTTCTTTCGAATTTACAAAATTCTGTCACGTACATATCATTCCAGCCTCACAATAATCCTGTGGGACAGACAAAATAGGTGCCCTTATCCCCATTTTTTCAGGTGATGAAACTGAGATTGAGAAGGCTTGACTTGTTGAAATTTGCATAGATATTGGTGAATAGACCTGGGAGTTGGAGCCAGCTTCTGTGACTTCACATGTAGCATGCTTTGGGATTATACCGTGCTGTCTCACACAGGTGTTAGCTGCCGGTCATTGGGGTTAGTTTGGAAAACGCTCAGTTCTTAGTGTGTCTGCCGTGGTACGTCAGACTTACTAAACTAGACAGCATTTCCTCCCTTCTTTCCAAACCCTCCAGTTTACTCCTTTTTTAGAGTGTGTGTGTGTGTGTGTGTGTGTGTGTAAAACATTTTCATAATAAGTGGCCTTATTTTAAACTTCATGTTAATGGGACTGACTTGATTTGTTCGGTAAAAATATATATGGTGCTTGCCGTAAAAGTTGTGACAAATTCTCAAACAATTGTCTTCATAGCTTTCTTAATATTTTGTATACAAACAAACTCTGATGCTAGTTTTATTTAAGATAGCTTAAGTTAGGGTAACTGCGTTCTGGACAATATGTGTATATTAAATGTACTCTCCTAAGTCTGGCAGAGAAGCAAGCAAAAAATTGTATGATCAATAATATGTAATGGCAAAGCTATCACAAGTGTTGAATTCAATTATATTTTAGCACATAAGCCAAAAAAAAAATCCTTCTCTTATTAGGTTTGGGAGGGGGAGAGGGAAGAAACACGGTTGTAACAGGAAATTCTTTTAACATAAATCATGTTTTCGGGACACAACCAGAACAGCAGAGGCAACAATAAAACCTTCCCTCAGCAGTGGGAATCATTTTCAGGCCACATTTTAGATTCAGTGGTGCAGAGTCCTGAGCTGGAATTTTTTTTATTTGTAGCACAGCTGTCAAATAAAACATTAACTAGAAAATTTGTTCTGTCAAAAAAAAAAGGGATATTCTAGTGCTCGTGGTAATATTTGATATTAGTGTGTGGAGAGGTGGACTGGTATTAAAGGAAACAAAAAATAAAGGTTGAGGAACACTTATGAGATTATCAGAAAATAATTTACCCAAAGAGCAGCAGGTATTTATATGCTGTGATTTATTTAGGAGGAGTGAACCTCAACCTCGTAGCAATAACATACATTGCCAAGAATGGCTGCCAGAACAGGAAAAAAGTAAACTTAAAAAAATAATGTTTTCCAGAGTTGAGCCCAAAGTATAAATTGTAGAGAATAAAATTAGTTTGTGTTAAAATATGAAACCCTTTAGATATAAATACTGAAATGTCACTCACCCATTTTGTTCTTGCCTGATGCCCAACCTAAATTTGTTCTACCTCATTTTTCTTACTGATCCTACTTTTGTATTTTTATAGTACTAATCACTGTTCCTAATTATGTATCTGTGTTTAATGTCTGTCTGCCCCACTGGACAGTCAGTGCTGGGGGGGCAGGGACCATGTCTGTTTGCCACATCTGTTTACCACTGTGTAGATGTAGGAAGGCCTCCTGTGTGGCACTTAGTGGATGCTCAGTAAATGTTTGTTGAATGAATAATCACTGTGATAACTTTGGGGGCAAAAATTAAAGTAGTGGAAAATTTTAGTTAAAAAAGAAACCAGTGACTTTGTATCCATTTTCCTGTCACTGATGTTCTAGATACACAGTGACGACTTAACTAATGAAAATTAGTAAGTGAATTTTGGATAATTTTGTCACTTATATTTATTCTGTCCCACCTTTATAGATACAGCTTTCCACTTTGTCCTCAGGTGAGTTGGAATCGACCCACATAGCTGAATGAATAGCCGCCTTTTTGCGAGCCTCCTGGTCCACGTGGGGGGCGCACTCGCCTTTCCCCTGCCCCGAGCACCATCAGTATCTTGTTGTAGTGACCTCACTCATTCTGAGTCCTGCAACCCACCGAGCTGATGGGTGTCGAGTCTTAAGTGAGCCCACTCTAAACAGCCTATGTAAGTCACTCCTAGTTTGCATGCTCTCAGCGTTTAGGTACAGGCCGAGCCAGACATAGTTGCACACGCTCTGTGGTCAATAACAACCACGGCAGTGCAGTTCTGTTTCCTTCCTAGTTAAAACTCACCGATTTAACCTTCAGTTTTCTAATCCGTAGTGAGAGTGCATTCACCTACCTAACTTCTCTCTCCTCCTTTGAAAGGCCCACCTGTAATTCAACCCCACCCATTTTACCATGAAATCTCTCCACTTTGTTCCGCATGTAAACTGGAAATGATGTGAAAATTATTACATTTTTATATTTAACTTTTCTTATTTTCCATTTTTTATCTTGGAAAGTCTTGAATTCTTCTTACCACATTCTTTATTGATATAGCTACTTTTTAAAAAAATGTTTCAGTGTTAGTTTAAAAGGCTGAAGAAATTGAGAAATGAATATTAACATTTTGCAAGTAAAACACCTTCTTTGACTAAAGTCTTTATTCACAGGAGAAGAAAATGTACTTTATTAACTTTGCAACTTGACATTGAAATGAATCTGATTTTAAAGTTCCTAGTGGTCATCTACGTGCAAGAGCGAACACACTGACTTTGACTTTCCGTCTGACTTAAATAAAGTATACTTCAGTGTTTTATTTCTAAATTTGCAGCATTTGTGATAAGCTTTGTGTTTGTTAAAATAGAAAATTAAAACAATGTAAATACTTTTTAGTTATATTTATTATTATTTTAAAAAGTTAAATATACTTAGATGCCAATACTTGAGACCTTAAGCTTTTAAATAGGTTACGATGTGTTCCAAGTTAAACACATGAACTTTTTGGTCATACTAGTTTTTTTCCAGCTTAGTGCTCTTTTTCCCTTGGACATTCGAGTTATAATTTTTGTGACCCCACTGAAACACTGATTAAAAAACTCATTATGAATATTAAAGGTAGACATTCTGTGACATCCATGTTAAAATTCTGTGGACATTGCAAAGAAAAATATTAGCGAAAAACTATTGGGAGGTAAGGGAAGGCCTGCTGTAGGTATTCAGTTCTTTGGACAAGTTTGTGTGAGTTGTAGATACCATATCTGATGAAACAAAGGTCATAAAAGGCAGGGGCTCGACTGGGTTCTGACATCATTCTGTGAAGGATCCGTCCTGTGTTCGAAGCCCTGGACGTGTGTTAAGTGTATTGGGCCCCTCCCCCCATCACCGCCAGTCTTTGCCGTTGGACGAACTGCCCTAATCTTCCTTGATTCTGTCGTCAACCCCCGCAAGGAATTTTCATTATTCAGATGAAATGAAATCAAAGAAAGAACGACCTGGTTCCAATTGCAACCACAACGTATTAGTTCTTTTATCAAAACTTAGTTCTTCTAGTCCTGATTTGAAAAAACAGAAGCTGTCCACAGTGACTTGCATCGCCCTTGTATAGATCACTTTAAAAAGAAGAAGTACATTAAATCTTTACTAATTGAGATGGGTTTTTATTAGTGACATCTGAATTATAGAGTACATAGACAAGAGCAAGTAGGTTTTGTTGTGCTTTGAATCATATACAGTAACTTAAGACAATGTGGAAATGGTTCCAAATAAGGGTTCTCCTGGGTGTTTCATCGGTAGGTATGATTCATTAGTAACTTATAGTAGCTATTATAATGATATGGTCTCATGGTCCTTAAATATTGTTGTTTGAATTGAACTAGGCTTTGCCTTTCACCCTGACCAGGGTGGCTTGGTTGGGCATCGTCCGGCAAAGCAGAAGGTCGCTGGTTGGATTCTTGGTCAGGGCACATGCCTGGGTTGTGGGTTCGGTCCCCTGTCCAGGCACATGCAAGAGGTGACTGATGGATGTTTCTCTCCCACTTTTTCTCCCTCCCTTCCCCTTTCTCTATAAATAAACACATTACTTAATTAAATTAAAAAGCAAGAAATGGTTTTTGCCTTTCAAAAATATTATCATCACCATTCAACTGGGGTTTTTTTGTTAGTGTTACTACCCAAAGAAAACTTTTAGGTCAGACTAGATCAAATATTATTGTAAAATCTGAATTATCAGAATCTGAGTTAATAAGGCTTTATGATGTTACTAAGTGAAATGCTCACTGGGAATTTTAAAAAGTTAATAGCAATTTTAAAGAAAATTGTTTTGTTTTTCAGGCAAATTGGTCCAAGTTGTATTTGGCCATTGGGATGTCGTCACTTGCCTCACCCGTTCTGAGTCATATATTGGGGGAAATTGCTACATTCTCTCAGGATCACGTGATGCAACCCTTCTGCTCTGGTACTGGAACGGGAAAAGCAGTGGGATCGGAGATAACCCAGGCAGTAAGTGCGGTTTATTTTATAAGTGAACTTTTATAAGCAACATGTAATATAACATTTTGCAGTGAATTTATCTTTTTCATCATCGTGAAAGTGAAACTGAATTATCAAGTAGTTTTAATTTTTTAACTGAAAATTTAAGAAATATCTAGATAGCCTCATCGTTGACATTTTATGTCCACTGATAATTCACATCCAAGTGTGAAACCTGATTTCTCATAAGTTATTCTTACGATCTGAAAATGCTAGTTCTTCATTGTAAATTGCTGTCATCACATAGAATCGAGGTGTTTCATTCATGAACAATAAGATAAACATAAAAAGTACAATCACATATTATCTTGTTTATTGAATTCATATTTTAAAAGAGCAAAAGATATTATGATTTCATGGAAACAAACCAGTCTTTATAAAAAATATGCTGTCATTTTCATATTAAAAGTAAAGCAGGTCATAAAAGGCCAATATGGAATATTCAAATGGCTCTTGGTTTTTCAGATGGGAAATGAAAATGTTCACCAACAGCCTTAAACATCTTTATGAAACTATGCTGAAGGCAGTAAAACAAAAAATGTGTAACCATTTAAAATTGTAATTCACAGAAGGCAAAAAAGGAAGCAGCTACCATTAAAACCAATCGCACACAGCTGCAGAGAAGAAATGGCTTTAGAAAAACACATTAAGAAGTAGGAAAAAACAATTAAAGGGACCACCTGAAAAATGAGAATTTAATTAAAACGATTATGACAACACTGAAGAGTTCCTGCAAAAATAGCTTTAGATTTTTACTTCACAAGGCAGCGCTTTTTAGCTGCTCTTAAATATTTACAGTTTCTTAATGCAAAGCAAATCGCCATGCGTTTGGTTAAGGAAGGATTGTGTTGTTCCCAGTTCCTTGACCTGAGTCCTGTGGCACTTCCGTCACTGGGGCCCGGATCCCGGAACCGTCCGACTACGTCGGAGTCTGTCGTATTTTGGGTTGACATCTTCACGTCGTGCTCATTAAATGTGGGCTGTTTGTATGAAGGCGAAATCTTATCGTTGAAAGCCAGTCCAGTTTTAAAAGATGTCTGTGCAAAGGATTTTACCAAAGCTGGTTCTGCTTTGTTTGTATTTTGTTTGGAGTGGTTTTTATGCAGTGAACCTCTACTGTGTATTTCATATTTTAATCAAGTCACAGGTAATTCCCTATACAAACAGAATATGAAAAATAACTTTAAGGCTGCAATGTCATGGATAATACATCTGTGATCAGATTTTAGGGCGTGTCTATGTGGGGGCTAGTGTGCACATGTGTATTTCACATATTTACACAGACATGTCCATTTTACATATAGTTACGGTAATTTTTTAAAATATGTAAACTTTAGGGATTTTGTTTTTCACATTCTTTTGAAAAGCACTTCATGTTCATTGTGGATCCTCAGATTCCACTCATTTTCCTTTCTGACCTTTTAGGATGAGATACTACTTACGATTTCTTTTTTCCTGTGTCTACCAATTCAGTTACTGAGATTCACTAAAGTAACTCAGGCAAACCTCGATTTTGACATAGGTAATAAATATATCATTTTGTTATTTATCTGAAAAAAATTAAGGAAGAACTTCTTTCCTTGAAATAGTGCATGATGTTTCATGCACATATAGCTATTCAAATGCAAGAAAAAATTGGATTTCTTGTTTTTTTTAAAATTTAACCTCATCTTGTTCTATATGTTATTACCAATCTGTAATCTGAGAAGTAGCTAAAGGCTTATAGCTACACTTATAGGTAATTGTTACATTGCACAGATGTAAGCATAATTTAAAACTAAAAATACTCAGCTTTTCCAGAAGAATGAGATATATTTTTATATATCTCAATACTTTATGAATCACCCTAGAGATGATTTTTACATCCATGTACTCTAACAAAATGCATCACGTAGAATTGACCACATTCTGGAGTTTGGAGCGAAACAAACCTGAGTTCTAAGCTTTGCTGTGCTCCTTCTGTCTTGTCTGCAAAATGAAAGCAACACTAGTAACTGACTTAAGGTGTTCTCAGAAGCCCTGGATGCTTAGAGCAAATAAATCACCACACAAACACCATCTTGTTGGCATTAGAGTATATATTATAATGTTATATTTTTCATAAAGCACTTCATCTGTACCCTCTCATTGTCTGCAGTATGGTGGACATTAACTCCTAGCAGTGCTGGTAATGCAAAGAAAATAAAAGAACAACATAACAGCACAGCTAATAAAAATTTTAGAAAATTGTAATGCATCTTGACTAAATTAAATTACCTTTCTCAAAGGGAAACTCGTCCTTCCTGGCCTTTTTCTAGTGTCTGATGTCCCAATTTAATTTTGCTTTAGCTTTGAAGGGAGAATCTGGGAGAAAGACAAATAGGCACTTTTTCACATAATGAGAATTTCCACACATTAGAATAGAAAAATGAACAAGCCACTCTAAGCTTTTCAAAACAAAATGACAAAAAAAAAAAAAAAAGACATATGTACCGTGTGTTTTAAGCATTTGTGCAAGCTGGGTCGGGTTTTCTGAGCCTCTGGCTCTCTGATGGCTCCTCGATGCAGCCGCCGGAGTCAGAGGCTTTCAGATGAGGACTTCGGGCTGTGCTCATTCCCGGGTCGCATCTGTCGGAGGCCGTGCACCCGTCCTTTCAGAGACAGCCAGGCTTGTGTACCTGTGATTGCGATGTGGTCCCCTGAATGCATACCGCACCTCCACTTCAATGTTTGAATCTAGACTTTTTCCTGCTTGAAGGGAAAATGGGGAAACTAAAGAAAACTAGGCTGTTGCATTTTCTGCATTTCATAGGTCTCATTCAAGTATTTTGTTTTTGTTTTTGTTTAAAAAATTATGACAATGAGGCTAGTAATTTTACTTGCTAGGGTCATAAGCCTACACCATTTTCTACTAATCTTAGTGCTGTGTGTAAAGTTGAGAGCTTTATTACTATTTTTTAAATCACGTCGCACGATATTCATATGAAAACTGCCTGGGAAACATCAGGCTCATTCTGACTGGGTGGAATCTGCACGTAGTGTCACTTGGGGCAGGTGAAAGGATGCACGTGTTCTGTGCCGTCTGCCTAGATGCTGTGGCAACGGCCTTGTTTCCCTGTGCAGCACACAGTTTCCATCTTTGACTCTGCCGTCTCGCGATAGTTGTTTCCTGTGGAATGCAGTTTTCTCAATGAGAAGAAAATTGAGGTCGGATTCCATTTAGTGGTGAATTTTTTAAGTAAATTCAACCAAAAACATTTCAGTGAAAGGTGTTTATTGTTTGGGAGCATCTCTCTGCCCAGGTGCCCTGTGTGTTTCAGGACCAGATCTTGTCCACTGAAAGGCTTTTCCTGAAATACTCCTTTTTCCTTTTGAATAAGTCTGCCCAGCCTGTCCGTTTCCAAATGGTGGAGAGAATGTCTCCCAGTGCATGCCACTGACATTTAAATGCTTTAGCACTTTGAAATGATCTTAAAAGGAAGATAAAAATTTGCAAAACAGTTGTTATTTGTCCACCATTTTATATTAATAGATCATAAAATTAAATGCTTATTAATAGTAAATATTTAAGAATTTTTATGTATCTGAGTAATTTCTAGAAAGCCACAGTTTTTTAGCTTTAGAAGCGAATGGTTGCTCATTGGGAGGGTGTTGCACAGATTTGTGTGTGGAGTATTTCAGTAAAGTAGTTTTCCATTCTCACGTTCTGTTTTTGATTTGATTGAAAGGTGGCATTTTTTTTTCTCTTTGCAATCAGACATGCTAATCTATGTCAGCTTTCTCCTTTATGGGAATGGCGTCTACTAAAAAAAAACAAAACTAGGTTTTTTTTTATAACACCAGGATTCTGTTCTTTAAGAATATTTCAGCACCGTTAATTAGAAAGAAGGTTTTATTAACCACAAGGCTCGCACTAACAGACCACAGAGCTGTTTGTTAAAGTACTGTATGCCATAGCCGCCCTGCTTTCTTTCTCTGTCTAAAACTTCATTCTGTTAGACTCTCATCAATCACTCCAGTCATTACCGTAAATCCTACTGTTGTTAATTTTACTAGTATCACCCTAATGAGACATTCCTGCTATAATTAAAAATGAATTCTAACTTTAAGGCATTCTAAATTTTTTTTTAATGAATTTAGAATGATCTTGCCATATGACCATAAATACCACTGATATGTATATAGACTACTCATCAAGTCCGTAACAGAAGTTGTATCATCCAGGTGTGAATTATTTACTGGTTGCCCTTGTGCATGTCTTATGCATATGTATAGTGTGTGCACATATTTAGAAATTATGTTATTTTTATCATAAAGCCTACTAAGTTTTATTGAAGCCACTGATAAATCCTTATTCTTTGTCTTGCCAAAATAAGGTAGCCGTGACACAAACTGTGCATGTCCTAGAGCACCATCTGCTGGATGCACTTGGGCACTTACTGTTTGTGAAGCGGGAAATCACTCCTTGATGAGACAGGTGGACTTTGTTTTTAATGCCTGTGATGCAAATATTATTTATGGGTCACAAATGTCCAGATATGTGCATTTGTGCTGAACCATGAGTTTGTAAAACAGCTGACTTTCTTCCTTTTTTTGCCCTGTGCTGACATGGATTTGAAGCAATAATAAATATTCTGTTTAAGGAAAAAGTAAGCAAAATAGATGCCTAATGAAACAAAGCGTCACAGTTTGTCATGAGATAGAAGTTCTTGTCATTGATCGCGGGTCTTCAGTAAGCCGCAGTTGGAGAAAATCGTTTGGGCGATACTTTTAGATTTCTTACATTCACTAGATTTTGGATGTGAAAGCAGTGCTTGCACCAAGCAGCCTTTTCCCGTCTGGGACGTGACTCCCGATTCGCCTCTTTGTCAAGAACGTGCGTTCTCGCGTGTGCCTCATCAAGAGCTCTCCTTGTGGCTCTGGCTTTGGTGTGCACTGTTGTACTAACACTGAGACTGCCCCGTATTTTTTTTTGAAGAATTCATCAAGTAGGGTTTGAAACAATATGTTGGCAGTGTTCGAGTTCAGGTGACATTAAAACTACATCTATGAAATTCTCCAGAAGGAGCAGGATGTTTAGTGCTCCATGATGTAATGCAGGCCCTCAGGTTCCAGCAAAACAACTCTGTATTTACTGCTTGTAACTAATAGTAGATGTGGTAAAAGGAATTATATTCATATGGCAAATGAATACAACCCTAATGTGCACCATATGCAGAGTGGTGGGGTGATGTGCCAATATATCACATTTATTTACCTTGTTTAGTTGCAGAGAAAAATGACTATACCATTCAGCCTGTAGGCTAAAACCGTATAAATATGAGAACAGAAGAACTGATGATTTATGCCCTCAAATTGAAACTGAGTGTCTTTATATGTAGACTTGCATAGTGCCACCCCAAAGAAAGTTGTTTGTCTAATACTTTATGCTCAGATAGGAAGTATAATTTCAAACAAATGCTGGAGTTAATCTAAGAAGGTACAGATTCCCTGTAGTCAACTAAGTATCGTGGCTGTATAGGCTCTCAAAGAAAATTCCGCATGTCTTCTTTCATTTAATTAGGACTGAATATGGTCTGAAATAGTAAGCTACTTTCTCCCCGCTTTGTAAGTCGAACGGGATTCTTCTGCTTTTAGAATATTGCATGAGTGTGTGTGTGTGTGTGTGTGTGTGTGTGTGTGACGTTATTATAGAACTACTAAGGATACATTTAATTGATACCTCCTGGAAAAACATATTAGACTGACTTTATCGCCTTCTAAAGAGTTGTCTTCATTAGAAGAATTATATGACAGCTTTGTGCAGATGTGCCTCATACTGTGCTCTAGGTACTCCTGAGAACTTATGAAGAGAGACCCATTTTTACATGAAAGCAAGTATTTAGATGCTTCTGTTGATTTCTTTTACAAAGTAGCAATTGCCCTATCTTTTAATTTATCTCGCATTCAAATAGGGTCAGTCAGACTTCTGATTTTTGGATTTGAAAAAACAGTCCTTGGAACTCATCCTCCCTCTCACGGCACAGGGCTTCATGACTGTTGAGCTTTTGAGCTTTTTTTATTGTAGTTTGTAACTTCCTGCAACTGAGAGACTGCTCCGTTTCATGGGGGGGGGGGGGGGGGGGCGGATGTTTCCTTTTTAACTAAGAGGTAATTGACATATGACGTTATATTTGTTTCAGGCATGCAGTATGATGATTTGATGTCTGTATATATTGCAAAATGATCACCATAATTTGTCTGGTTAACATCCATCACCACACAGTTACAGTTTTCCCCCTTTTGTGAGAACATTTAAGATCTCTTAGCAACGTTCAGATACACAGTACAGCGTTAACTACAGCCACCACACTGTACATTACGGCCCCAGGACCGACTGACTTTATACCTGGAAGTTTCTACCTTTGACTGCCTTTGCCTGTTTCCCCTACTCCTGCCTTTGGCAACCACCAGCCTGTTCTCTGTATCTACGAGGGGTTTTTTGTTGTTGTTCTTTTCTTTTTTAACATTTCTCATATAAATTTGATTCTACAGTAGTCGTCTTTTTCTCTCTGACTGACTTAGCATGATGCCCAGGTCTATCCATATTGTCTCAAATGGCAGATTTCCTTTCCTTGTTTTTTAATGGCTGAACAATATTCTGCTGGGTATATAGACCACATTTTCAGTAAAAGTCAGAAAACTGTACTTGAACAACAATTAAAATAAAAAAATAAATAAAACATGTTTTCCTTATCCATTTGTCCACCACTGGACACTTAGGTTGTTTCCATGTCTGACCGCTATGAGTAATGCTGCACTGGACACAGCGGGCGCCGGTGTCTTTTTGAGCTAGTGGTGGTGTTTTCTCTGGAGAAGTATCCAGGAGTGGGATTGCTGGACTGTGCGGCAGTTCTGTTTTTAATTCTTTGAGGAACCTCTGTACTGTTTTTCTTAGTGGCTGCACCAGCTTACATTAACAGTGCCCAAGGGTTCCCTTTTCTCCACATCCTTGCCCACACTTTTCATTTCTCGTCTCTTTGATAGTAGCCATTTCAACAAGTGTTAAGGCGATGCTCACTGTGGTTTTGACTTGCATTTCCCTGATGATTAATGATGTGGAACACCTTTCATGTACCTGTTGGCCATTTGTATGTCTTTGGAAAAATGTCTGTTCGTATCCTCTGCTCATTTTTTAATCATATTGTTTTTCTGGGGGGTTTTGTGGTTTGTTTTTTTGTTATTGAGTTGTATGAGTTCTTTATATATTTTGGATATTAGCCCTTTATCAGATATATGATTTGCAAATATTTTCTCCTGTTCCATAGGTTGCTTTTTCGTTTTGTTGATGGTTTTCTTTGCTGTGCAGAAGCTTTTCCTTTCGATTTAGGCTCCACTTGTTCATGTTTTGCTCCTGTTGCCTTTGCTCTTGGGGTCAAATCCAGAATGTTGCAAAATAGCTAAGGATGTGAAAACCCTCTATAGTTTTCACTAGAGCCTAATTTATGTGTCTTTGACAAAGGAAGCTTAAAAATGTTAAGGGGGACATATTACAAAGAATTTCATGTGACTTGGGTATTTAGGATAGATAAAAATAGTTTCAAATTTTGATTACTGTTCATAAAATCATAATCTTCATGTTGCATATCAACAAATATGGATAAGGCTGCATTTCAGTACCTGTTCCAACTTGGATGCAGAAGTTGATACTGTTTATGTTACTAGGCACCCATGTGCAGCTATAAAGCTATCATTGAATTAGAGCCAGAGACAGGCCCCTCAGTGGGGAATCAAAAATGAAAAATCTCGAGAAAGGAGGAAGAGTTAAGTAGTACATCAGATAAGTTTGATAGATCCACACGATGAAACACCGTGTAGTCATTAACGTACAAGGGTCTGTGACAGTGACGTGGAAGGACGTGCTCTTGGTGGTGTTAAGTGTAAAAGATCAGCAACCTCTGTGCACAGTACATTTTAGGTGTCTCTGTCCGTGTGTGTATGCCCTGTATTCTGTGTATATTTTTGCATAGAAAAGTGTCTGGAATGGTAGCCAGCAAAATGTTAGCAGTGGTTATTTATAGACAGATAGTGGACTTTGGAGGCAGTTTTTCATCATATTGTTTACAATTTATTAATTTACCTTAATGTTTTTTGATAAGCATGTATTACTTTGATAATCCAAGACAGTAAAGATATTTGGGAGAAAAATACCTAATGTACCTTGCAATGTACCTTCACTTCCTGCTCTAGGCTTCTAGATACTAGTTGTATCAGAATGTACATGGATGGTCAGGGAAGGTTTGGAAGTCTAAGAAAAGGATAAATGGGAGAAATCAAAGTATAATTTTTAGAAATCAAGGTCTGTTTCCTCCTCAACCAAAATAATAATAATAATAATAATAATAATAGTAATAGTAACAACCACCTCTAATTGGCATTATGCAGCACAGAATTAGATACTGTCCTCTTGCTGAAAGGACTGTCTGCAGCAGAGGGTGAAAACATGCATCCTGCTCCTGCTCCTGCTGCTGCCGCTGCCACTGACAGGGTACTCCCCGCACGCCAGGCACCGTGGTAAGCCCTTCGCATGCTGGCTCCTTAATCCTCATAGTAGTCCTATGTGGTCACTACTGTTGCCCTTGTTTTAGAGCTGAGGCGCAGAAGGATTATAAATATGCCTTTACTTTTTCTCCTGACCTTGAAGCTCCTGCATCCTACTCCGACTATGAGAACCCGCCCAGGGCAGGTCACAGAGCAGGCACTGCGTTTTCAGCGTGGCTTTAATTGGACTCTCAGGTGGACACCATGTGATGCAACCCTGTCACTCACTAAAGCTCTCATTAGCTACAAAGGACAACATGGAGACGATTTTGTTACACTGTGTTCTTATGAAAGTATATGTCGTGATAGGATTTTGTATTTTTTCATTATTACACACTAAGGGTTATACTTTATGTATACAATTATAGGTGCATGTTTATACAAATCCATTTCCTAATGTAGTCTTAGAGGATGATTCCATTGTCATAAACTTATATATATAAACTATATATACCATGTATGTTATATATAATTACATGTATCTTAGGAAAAAGATTATAAACCAAGATTATTAATTATAATTAATTTGTATACCAATATTATCTTGTCTTGCATTAATACTTTTAATATTATTTACAAGAGGAAGCTACCCAAATTTACTACCTGATGGTTGCCACACCCTTAATGTAGCTACAGCTTTTTTCTGTAGTCTATGTGTTTAACCAAATTAACACTTTTTTCACCAAAGAGACCATGATGAATGGAGAAGAGGGGGAAGAGTTGCTGGAGATAGAATGAACAGAACAAATTTCAAACAGTCTCTCTTTGCATAATTAAATCATAGTATATAATGCCCATTGAAAAGTTAGGAAGTGCAGAGCGACAGACTGACAGTTGTCAGAGGGAAAAGGAGTTCGGGGGCTAGGTGCAAAAGATGAAGGAAAAACATTGCCACGGACAACAGCATGGTGATCACCAGAGGAAAAGGAAGGTGGGGCGGTGGAAGAGGGTGAAGTGGGGATAAGTGGTGACGGAAGGAGACCTGACTTTGGTTGGTGAGCAGACGATACAATAGACAGAAGATGTGTTAGAGAATTGTAGTCCTGAGACCTGTATATGCTGAGGTCTGTCCACAGGCATCCAGCCATGTAAACCGTTGTAGTTATATTAACAATCACTGGACTTTTTCTGGACAGTCCTTGTAATTTTATCAATCAATGTTACCCCAATAAATTCAATAAAAATTAAGACAAAAATTAAGATGCGAATGGGACAGGTTTAAGAAACATTTAACAACTAGCCTCATTTCCACTTAAGAAAAGTCACTTTCTCTCTTGATTTACCATTATGGTGAGCCACATGAGAAAGCTGAGCATTCAATTTTTACATGATTTTTTTCCTCAATGAATGCTCTCAAGTAGTCAAAATGTAATTACGATGGAACAAAAGGCATGTGCAACACAGAACTATCCATCTTTAGGAAATGACTGGCATATAATATACAAAGTGTTTTTAAAGGTGTATATAATAATTATGCATTTAGGTTTTTAAGATATTTTCTTTTGAAATGGGTACTCTATTGAAATGATTTTTTTTAACAAAGCCCGATTTCATATTTTGGTGTTAGATTTTACTAACGTGGAAAATTATATCAGTTGTTTTCATTTGAGGACTTTATTAATTGATGTTAAATATTAATTTTTAAAAATCCAGCTATAATAAATAGTTTGGACTTCTGTAATAGTATGCCTTTTGGAACGTTCCAATTATATATATATAGTTTATATATAATTATTTATCTATTTTTGCAGGTTTACGGGGAGTTCAACAAAGCCTGACCCAGTGACCATTTAAAATCAAGTCACTTACAAATACAGGCCATATTTTACTCCCCTACTTGATTTCACAGTGCATCACACATAATATATACCCAATAAATGTTACGAAGTGGATTAAGACGATAGGAATAAATGAGTAAACAAATGGGAAATGTTAGCTTCTGGCCCAGGAACCTTCTAAACCAGCTGTTTTCAACCAGTGCACCGCAAGAATTTTTAAAACACGCAGTACCTCACTGTTCAGTCAGGGGCGCTGACCTCTCTTCCCTGAGACTGTCAGATTTAAACAAATGACAGCCACCAATGCCACAATAGTTGTTGGGTGTGAATGAATCAAAATTGTACCTACTTTTTTGTCAGATTGGCAAAAACTGAATTTTTTGGTGTGCCACAGAATCTTAGTCATTAGTTTGTGTGTGCCATGAGATTAAAAAAAAAAGTTGAAAATCGCTAAGTATTAAGTGGAAGAACTGGTTTCATTTCTACAAAACTAAGAATAAGGAAATGTTGAACTGCACTTTGTTTTATAATTGGTGTATTAAAAAATGGTGAATAGATGAAGGGATTCTCTCACTGCTAAAAACGTATTTAAATGGCTAATGAGAACTTCACAGTGCATTTTAAGGTACTTTAATTTTCATAAGACTGAGGGGATGAGGCCAGAAATGCCAAGAACTTGATTCATTTTTTAAAATGTGACTTGGAATTTGCCAGAAACGTGTGCCAGGTCTCTCTTTACCTGGATTATGACTCCCCTTTGCCTTGATGGAGACAGAGATTTTGAAATATTTTTCTCATTGGATACTAGTGAGCAGGACACTAAAGAGGTTACTGTTTGCTCTTCTCTTCCTTTCAGGGACAGCTTCAAGTGGCTCAGAGTCCATCTGAGAGAGAAATAACACCTAGTACTATGAGGGCACCCAAGAATGCCCTCTCATAAAAACATGTGTTGTTCTGCCTAATGGCGTAAAACATTTCACCTAATATTTTTAAACACAGATCCAGTGTAAATGCTGAGTGGGCATTATGAGGTCTGGCACGGCTAAACACGCAGGCTGAACCCGTGCGGGGATGGGGGTGTGTAAGGTAGTGGTGCTATGCAGTGCCACGCACAGAGAAGAGCACGTTGGTGAAAACTGGCGTGCGCGGGTGTCCGAGGCAGGGTCTGGGCTGTCTTTAATCTCCTTCGCCTTGTGCGTCCTCCTTTGAGGCCATCTGTAAAGATGCACCGAGGATCCCTTTCAGCCTTTGGCTGGGATTTGCATCAGCAGGCATCGTAAACCTGCTCTCGGGACAAAGGCGCCCTTCCCTTTGAAGTAATTGCCCCAGCTTTTCAAAGCAGTCCTAGAGTCTATCCTCTTTTTCTTTCTGGTTTTCTTTAAGATGAGTTTGAAGTGTAGCCCCTTAAACTAGCAGCAAGAGAAATTTTTCTCTCAGCTGTATTGAGAGCCATGACGATTTTTCAAGCACTAAGGCTTCCAAAGGTTCCCAAGGGAGTCTGTTCTGCTTTGGGGTGGAACTTTTGGTAGCTCCTACTACCTCCAAAAGTAAAAGGAGAGACTTTTTATATCCATTAACTACTGCAAATTTTTATCATAGAATTAGCTTGATATTTTCCAGAAGACTCTGCCTCCCCCCTCCCCCCATTATTTATTTGTTTCAGAAACTTCCGTGAGAGATGGTGATAGCTTTGGGGGTCCCTGAAAAAGTAACATATGGCCAGTATTGTCTTTTCTGAGCTGAGTCCGAGACCATCCCCAGTATTAACTGTGCGCCGACAAGTGGTTGGGAGGAGCAGGTCTCGGTGAGCGCTGCAGAGAGGAGGAGTTAGGTGCTTCCTAGATCATGTTTCTAGGCTTTGCACGCAGGAAGGTTTGCCTTTTCCTTTCTGTGAACCAAGGGTTTGTGTAACTGCATCGCCATGGAGGTATAGGTCCTGTGAGCCACACGTGAAGCCTGAGTTCTCCCTCTGATGACAGCCCTGCCCATTGCAGTGGTTCCAGAAATAACTGTCGAGTGTAGTTTGGACCTATTGGGTTTAAATACCATATCGTATAATTCTATTTGCTATAGCGAAATATTAATATTTAAAACATTTGGTCTCTTGGCATGTGTAAAGATCCAACAAGTATTTATTTTGAACAGATTTTTTAATGAGAAAATAAAAAAGACCACTCAGCCCACACAGCAGATTGTAAGGGAATACAAAGGTCCGTCTTAAACCAGGACTGGAAACAGCTTTTCTTAGAGGAAGTGACATTTCTCCGTGTAGTGTCGTAGGTGGATTTTTAAAGGCTGTTAATGTGCATTTCCTAAAGGGAGGGAAGTTAAATAACACAAATCTTTTTACTGGAAATCCAGTCAGTGTTTGTGAAACCAGCTACCTGAGAAGAACCCGGTGATTATAAGTCTGCCCTTATGCTTTTAATTTGTTGTTTTTCTTTTCCTTTCCCCCCTGTATTTCCTGAACTGTCTGACCTGCTTCCTGGGTTAGGGAACATTTTGCCAAACTTTGAAGCCAGAGTCCTAGCATTGAACAGTTCTTTATTTGGAGATTGGGCCCTAGGAAAAGAAAAATCTTTTTTCAGTTTTGCCATTACATAGTGTGTGTGTGTGTCTTCTGATTTGTGGAGGGAAAAATGATTGGTATAGTGTGGATACTTGGAAACTAGTATTTGGCAAGTAAAGCGTATTTATTAAAATTTTAATTATGAGTTTGCAAAAAGGAATGCTCATGCCTTAACCCACTTCATGGGGTCGATCAATGAGGCTCTCTAAACTCCAGCTTTATAGGCACAGGAAATTCTCAGTATGTCAACTCTACATTAAAGAAATGCAGTTGACAGCAGCCTTCTCACCTCCTCCCCACACTCCTGAGAAAACACTCTCAGATCTAGGAAACGAAGAGTGAGCGCTGACGGGCCTCAGTGACAGTGTCCTCCATGCCTGCCAGGGGCACCCACCCGCCCGCCCGCCTGGTCTGCACTCGGCCTGCGCTCAGGCTGGGCTCGGCCACCCTCGGCTGTCCTTTGGACCTCCCTTCGCCACTGAGGGATTCCAAGACCATTCTAACAAAAACACACATCTCACCCACTCACCCCCTAAAACAGAAAAGGAACAGTCACTGAAAATGTACGCCCTAGATCTTAATGATTTTAATTATTGATTTAAATAAGTTGCCAATATAATTAGGCATTAATTTAAAAAATAACATGGTAGGTACTTTTGTGGAATGTAGAGGATCTTGGGAAAGAGAGAAACCGGTATGATTCTATATGAACCTACCGTACTTTTAGGACTATAAGACGCACCTAGGTTTTAGAGGAGGAAAATAGGAAAAAAATTTTTGAAGCAAAAAATGTGGTGAAATATTTAATAACCTGTGACCCCGCTCCACTGCCATCCCCACCCCAGCGAGCCAGGTAAGCTACATTTGGACCATAAGATGCACCCCCAGGTTCCTCCCAAATTCGGGGGGAAAGTGCATGTTATAATCTGAAGAATACAGTATATGAAAGAGAGGCTAAAGTACTGGTAACTTTTTAAAAACATAACATCAGTTTCTCAGTCGCAAGTCTTAGCTCTAACAGAAAGTTAAGTAGTTCAGATTGACTTAAATTGTGTACTTTCTTGTCTTAAAATTTTCCCCAAATCTGTATTATACTTTTTGAGGAAAAAAAAAACCAGTTGCCCTTGTGACAAATTATTTATTTGGAAAATGTCAAGTAAAACTTTGTAATCGGGGTAAAACCTACCCAGAGAAGTCTTTAAACTTGGAATGAAATGAAACCAACCTTACGCACCCATCCCCTGGCCTTTCCCTGGGTCTTCTGGGGTCTCCGCCTGTGGCAGAGCACTCGGGCCAGCCCCGGGGTCTCGCAGAGGGGGACGTGCTGCCCTCCTACTTGGATCTCACCCCCAAGTACCGCCGTCCCCAAAGCCACAATGGACGCTGCAGACACAGCTGTCCTGGGGGGCCCTGTGACACCCTGTGGCATCGTGTGCCGGGCTGGGTGGGAAGGAGCTGCAGGTTCCCCGGGGGTGTCTCACAGCAGAGGCACCCACCCGCTCTTGGTTGTGGATCTCTGCGCACCCCGTAAAACCTGTTTTCCGTGCCTCCCCCAGCCCCTGCAGACCGACATAGGCACGCACATGTGTTTTGCATGACATTTCAGAGGACCTGTTGACCCATGAAGAAACCACTGCTTTGGAGTTAATTCTTTGGTCTTTCCAAGGACAGAGTTTTTTTGCTGGATTTTCCCTGACCTCCCAGATCTCTCTCCTCAGTGCACGACTGTTCGAGGACAGCCAGGTGTCTGGGTCAGGGCAGCACGTCACTCTTTTCCGCAGAAAGCAGTGCCCCACTTTCCCCACATCGGCCCCGTCTGGATGCGCAGTACCACTCATCAGTAGCGCTGCAACACCGGTCCAGGTCCAGGGAACCTCGGGACACTAGCAGTCTGGCTCCTCAGTCCCGCTCATAAAAAGGCTTTTTGTGTCTTGGTCCTTAGTGACTCCCATAAAAGTAGAGGAATGGTTTGGTGTTAAAACAGTATCCTTCAGTCGTCCGTTTCTCCTAGGGGCTCGGCACGCATCAGGCCACAGACTCGGCCCATCATCGCTTTCCTTTCCCGTGGGGGTGGGGGGACAGTCACTGCGTGGGTCTCTTCTTAGCCAATCCCCTGGGCCTGCAACAGAACCCATCCCCAGGGGGTCCTCCTCAGTCCTCTGCACCCCTCCCCTGATTTTCAAGCACTGTCAGTGGAATAACATGTAAGAGGTTTTTTCCCTTTGTTCTTTGACTGAATCATGGGGAAATATACTCTCTGAGATTTACGTATCAGGAAAACACGTAAGCTCAGTGAGGGTGATAGATGTTTGAGAGAGGAGCTGCGTTGAGTCATCACGAACCCCGGTTCTCACGGTCTCCACTGCGGCCCACCGAGGAGGAGGGGGTGGGGGTGGGGGGGACCAGGCAGTGCTGCTCTTTGAAATGCGAATCGAGCCCTAGTCCCGACTTTTGAAGCCATCCCTCCATAAATCTCCGAGTCACGGGGCTTGTTTTGTTTCGGGAAAAGTATGTGAGTCATTTTATAATGCAGATTTCTGGTTTACTGTACACCAAGGTTTCAGCCATTGCTTGCTAATTAATAATTAAAAAATTAGCAAACACGTGGCCCTCCAACTATGACATATCATTTGGATCTCCTTCTAAAATAGTGTTTTTGGACAAATTCCCAAATTAGAAGTGAAAGATTTAGACATTATGGGAACTAGGACCAAGTTGCTGGTTATTTAATCTGAGTAGACGGGGTAACGCCCTGCAGGAACTGGAATTAATTGGTCCTTTCTGTGTGTGTTTTCCTAAAGCCGGGACCACCACGCCTCGGGCCATTTTGACGGGCCACGACTACGAGATCACCTGCGCGGCCGTCTGCGCCGAGCTCGGCCTGGTGTTAAGCGGTTCCACAGGTAAGTCTGTCTGTGGAACTTTCAGAAAACGTGTGCGCGCTGTCTGGGTTCCACTCCGTGGTGCCCCGGCCGCGTTCAGGCACTGCCCGCTCACACAGGACTAGTAGCTGCCGCCCTGGACAGCGCCGGTGGTTCTCCTTTGCAGCAGCGCTGCTCTCCGGAGGAGGCGGCAGCGAGGAGCCCCTCTGTGCACTTGCTCGTGCCCCGGACTCTGGCCGGACCGCTCCCACCTCGCACCGGAACGGAGACTCCTGACCCCGTCCGTTCCAACTTCCGAGTCTCTGCCCGAGGCAGGGTTTCCGGCTCCTCTGTTCTGCACGCAGCACACGGTGGGATTGTGGAGCTCTGATCCCTGTGGGCTCTTCCCAGTCTCCCTCCAGCATCTCAGCGGGGGTCCCCCCGGGGAGCTGGGAGCCTCAGGTGCTGCTCTGTGCTTTGGGGGTGGGGCAGGGGCGGGCAGGAGGGAAGTGGACTCAGTTGCCAAGAGGTGGCAAGGATCCCTAAGTGATTTCATCTGGGAGGGGACAGTGAGATGGTAACATCAGGGACCTTCTCTGGGCAGAGCAGTGAGCAGGGGTGTGGGGGACTGCGGAGGCCTTCGGGGGCCGCCCTGTGAGTTGTCCCCACACAGGCCCGGTGCTGCCACCACCAGGGCCCCTGGCCCGCCAGAGTGGGCCTAACGGCAGCCCAGCCTTCCTGGAAGCTCCCCTTGGATTTGGCGTTTGTCCTGTTCCTTTCTAAAATTCCAGTTTTTAATCATTTCTTGGCATAGTGACTTTCATAGAGTAACTCCCTATCTCTTAAGGGGAAATGAACTTGAACATGTAAGTCAGCTTTCTCCTCTCCCAAGTGAAAGGTGAGGGCTGGCCAGCACGCAGGGGGACAAGTTGCAGAACGACCTGTGTCAGACGTGTACCTTGTAAGGCTTTCTGTGACGGTGACACGGTTCTGTTACACTCTGATCTGTGCTCCCGACTCAGGTCACGTGTTTCTGTTCCCATGTAACAATGAATTTTGCCATTTGTTTCTCCTCTCTCTTCAGAAGGACCGTGTCTCATACATTCCATGAATGGGGACTTGTTAAGGACTCTGGAGGGTCCTGAAAACTGCCTGAAGCCAAAACTCATTCAGGCTTCCAGAGAAGGTCACTGTGTCATATTCTACGAAACCGGCTTCTTCTGTACCTTCAGCGTAAACGGGAAACTCCAGGCCACTACGGAAACCAACGATAACATAAGGGTGAGTGCCTTGCAGGCTTTCCTGAGGGTTGACCTCCATGTGAGGGGGCGGAGGGCTCCTTTAAGGGCTCAACAGAGAAACCTCTGTTGAGTCGCTGAGATTCTCTTTTCCATGCCCAAAAAGAGAGAGGTGGCTGTCAGACACGGCTTACGTGCCTCCCGGAGCCCGGCGTGTCCAACCGGGCCGGCTGCTCTGCTCCAGCGGGACACTCTGGGTCTGGGGCCGCCGTGAGGCCCACTGGGAGCCTTCGGCAGAGGAAACTGCTCAAGGTCACGGCTCATTTTTTTGTTTTTGTTTCTAAAGTTAACTGCACGTCGTCGTCGTTTTCTGATTATGAAATCTAAACTAATGCAGTAGAGGACACCTGTGACTGTCCCCTCTCTCTAGGCTAAGGACAGGGGGCAGGTTAAGACTATTCAGGATTAGCATCGAGTTTCAGGCTTGACTTCTCAGTGGATAAGAAGACCCGAACTTGCCAAGGTAAGAGAGTTGGGCTTCACGTTCAAGGTGAATTAGGCCGCTTTTCCATTTTACTGTGCGAGCAACAGTAATGCTGGTGGGCCCTCTGGCTCTGTAAGCGTCGGGCTGAAGCAAGGCGTGAGGGCTGCCCTTTGGAGAGCCGCGTTTCCCCGGTCCCCCTGGGCGGAGCCAGTGCGCTCGGCTGTCAGTGCGGTCCTGGGGTGGGGCCGTGCGTGCATGCGTAGGTGTGCGTGCCGGGCCGACGGGTGGGGCGGGGTCGCCGAGGCCTCCGCCCTCTGGGAGCGGCTTCCAGGCAGCCTCTGTGGTTTAGTGATGGCTATCCCCGACCCTGGGCGACTCAGATGACAAAGTTCTCCGAGGTCTAGTCCGGCCACCCCTTCTCTCAGGTAAGAACAGGGCTGGAACAAAACCCCTAGACCTAGATGACCTGGCGCACTCACCGGCCCCTGTGACTTCCTCTCCCGGGAGCCGTTCCTCCGTGCAGGGCCCGCCCTGCCCTCCCCTCGGGCTCGCCAGAGACACCCGGGCTCTGCCGTTTTCTCCCTTCCGCCCGTAATACTTCATTTAAACCAAGTACACATCGGAGGGTTTTCCTTTCCTCTTTAGAATAATAATGTTGATCATCTGTCACTTTGAGTTGCGATTATATTGTCAGCTGCGCTAATAAATCTGCAAAATAATTTGAAATCCCTCGCCGGCTGCAACAATTTCTGCGGCACGCCAGTGCCACAGGCTCGGGGACAAGCGGCGGCTGCAGTCGGAGGCTCGCTGCAGGCTGCTCCTGCACACCAGTGTCCCCCTCATCCTACTGCCGTGTTTTCCCTCTAATATTTCCCATGGGGGTTTAGGCTTAAACAATCCATTGCTTTCCCCCCAACACCGTTGCACTTCGTCACACTAACTAGGATGTGGTGGCCTGTGTGATGAGTGAGCTTGTGGGGCAGGGAGAGGAACTAGAGGGGACCGGAGGGAAAGGGGAGAGAAGAGAAGGAAGCTGGGGCACAGGGTGGGGAGGGGAGGCCCCAGACTGCAGGGCCCACTGCTGGGGAAGCCTTCCTTGCTGTGCAGCCTGGGGAGGCCCTCCCCCCAGCACTGGGTCCCCTGGGAGCTCCGCACCCCACAGAGCAGCGGCACTGGGGGTCAGAGGGGGAGAGGACCGCGGCTCTGAGGGCATCCTGAAATCCCTCACCTCAGCCCACCGCTCCAGTGCCACCATCCTTGTCTGTGGGAGCGCGGTTTGGCCGGAGGACGGGATGCTGTTCTGGAAATGATGCCCTGGCTCTTGCCTTCGGGAGAATTTGACAAGTCCTTCACGAGAAAATGTTTTTTCACCTTGGCAGGCATCTGCCCTGTTCACATGTTTTGGAGGCTGATAAAAGGATAGCCCTAGAAGTCCAGGTTTAACATAATTCCAAACAGAACTAGGGTTAGACTCTACTGAAACAGAGTTAAAGATTAATGGTTTTAATTTGTCTTAATATAGCACTTACCCAGTAAAAAGCCTGAAGTATAAAACTCAAGTGAACCACATCCAGAAGGTTAATGGGGTTTTTCATCAGTTGACTTTTATAAGTGTAGCAAATAATTATCGGTGCTGGCCGTCCTGGCCGTTCACAGACACCCCCTAGAGATCCCCGTTTGTCAAGTGACGGGAGGACGAGGATACAGACTGGGGGTTACACTGAAAAACCTCACCGTTTCATTTGGTTTAGATTTGGAGAATCCTCCTTGTACGCAACTGTCTTCCACACGTGGGTTTTTATTTCTTAGATTTTGTGTGTGTGTGTGTGTATTCTTGACAGTAAGTTATATTTAAGCAACCACTAAAAAAGAGTTGGCATCTATGTGAATTGAATGGCTACGAGACAATCCTTACTTTTCTGTGGCTTAAAAAAGTTTGGCAAAGGGTAGATTAAAGACCTAAGGCAACCATACTAAAACTCTGTAAGTACATTTCTCAGAAGCTAGAGTTAGTCTTTCGGGCTTGCCAGCACAGTCTGTGTTCCCACCGTGGACAGATGATCACAGGTGTTTGCGGCAGCTTTTCGAAGTCCCACGTCGCCCCCCCCTGCAGCCAGGCAAAGCTGCGGAGCAGAGGAAGGGCATGAGGGTTAGCTCGTGGGTCAGGCGTGGGCACACGGTCCTGTGAGGGACGGTCGGTGACTGTTGGGCTCCACAGGCTCTGTTCCGTTGCAGGTGTGGGGGAGAGTCGCTGGCAAGGAGCAGGGTGACTCTGTTCCGGGACCCTTGTGTGTAGACGCTGAAATCTAGAATTTATATAAATTTTACCATCATTCAGTATTTTCCTCAAGCATTAAAAAAATGTAGGAAGTCATAAAAACAGGCACTGGTCTGCCACTGGCCCATTTTACAGGACTGAAGAACAAGTCCCTTGTCTGCCCTGTGGGCAGCGGGCAGTCCTGGCACGAAGAACGTGCCTCACCGGGGGAGTCCTTGCCCAGGGGAGTGGGGCTCTCTGGCTGCAGGACCCCTGCAGGCCTAGCAAAGGTGCTACCACTGTGGGCCCCTTTCTCCTGGGCTGCAGCCCCGAGGGAGGGCAGCAGGGTTCTCCCGGGATTAGGAGGCCAGCCGGGGTACAGAGCGCTTCGCCTGTCCCCAGGACAGCTGCGGAGGTGCCGGGAGGCCCCTCGGTTTGGAGGGCTGGTCCCAGCCCACAACATGCAGCATTTAAAAACTCAAGCACAGCTGAACTCTGAGTTTGAAAAAATGGCAAAATTTCCCATGACTCCTGATTTCCTAAACACTCAGGAGCACCCCTGCCCCCCTCCCCACCCCGCCCCATGCTGCAGCAGCTGCTGGAATAGGAGGTCCTCAGACTTGGCCAAAGTTCTCACCAGGCTGTCGCTCTGTCTCGCAGGCCATGCAGCTGAGCCGGGATGGGCAGTACCTCCTCACTGGAGGGGACGGCGGCGTGGTCGTGGTCTGGCAGGCGTCGGACCTCAAGCAGCTCTTCGCCTACCCAGGCTGCGACGCTGGGATCCGGGCCATGGCCCTGTCCTACGACCAGAGGTACTCGGGACTCGTGGGCCACGGAGGGCGGTGGCACAAACCACAGCGGGGACGGTAAGGGGGGGGGGTCACCTGTGCAGTGAGGAAGCCAAGGAATGCCGGGGTTTCCAGGACACTTGTTGACAAACGTGGTTTTCTCTCTGAGGGCTCAGCCGCTACGGACAGAGGCCGAGTTCTTGTGGGTTAGACAAGACTGGGGTGACGAGGGCTCCTGTGACGTCACCACTAAGCTTTTTGTATTTCTTAATGCATTTGACGCGCTGAAATAGAATGCCTGTATCCCTGTCCGTGGGGGTTCCACTGAGAGACTGGGCTGGTTTCCTGAAACCTCCTGAGTGGTAAATTTGGGGGTGGTCATTCTTATCTGGTGCCTCAGCTCCTCTTAATATACAGTCCCTCATTTTTTGTGCGGTAACAAAATTTACCGTCTAGCCACTGGTTGGAATACAGTTCAGTGGCATTAGGGACACTCACAGGCTACACAGCTGTCACCACCACTGTGCTCACGGCATGTTGGCAATGCTGACGCATCGTCTCGATGCCCAGTGTCCTGGTCTGTCAGCTCAGGCTTTGACTTACGGCCTGTTCGGTCTGACACCGGTGTGGCCACCCAGCCCTCCTCCCAGGGCTGTCTGCAGGGACTGCCTGTCTCCGCCCTTCTTCCTTCCACCTGTCTGTGTCCTCAGAGCTCACGGGAGTCTCTTGTGGACAGCGCACCTTTGGTCACAATTTTTACCCCTTCTGCCAGTGTGTGCCCTTTGCCTGGGGTGTTTAATCTACTCACCTGTAAAGTAATGACCGTTGCCATTTTACTACGTATTTGCTTTCTGTGTCTTAGAGCTTTTGTGTCCCTCCCGTGTTGAGTATTTTGCCTGGCGACACATTTCAGTTTCTAACTCTGGTCTGAGGTATTAGGAAGGGTACTGAATAGGACCACTGAGGACTCAGCCAGAGACCGTCTAACAGGCTGTGGCCCGAGAGCCCCCCCTCTGCCCGCACCAGCCACTCAGGGACAGGACAGCGGGTAGCAGCCCTGTCCCCATCGGTCGCCTCAGGGAGTCATTGTGCTGCATGGACAGGGCCTTGCTTAGGGCGCAAGGGGCTTGGATTGAGCTCCCAACAGACCCCGCCCTGCTCGTGGTCAGCACAGCCCTCCTCCCTGATTCTCTGCCTGTCAGCGATGCCCCCCCCCCCCCCCAAATGTGCTGCTTCCCGAGCCAGGTTCTACTGACTCACCCGCAGGCAGGGGTTGTGTTTGCACGGAAAGGCAGCTGTGGCTGGGACCCTTGTCGGACAGCAGGGGCGGAGCTCCAGGCTTGCTCGGGGCTGCACGTGGGCCACCCAGAGATGGGCTCTGACCTCCGTCTTCTACGTTCCCCGTGCAGATCTGGGGAGGGCAGTTGGTTCTTGAGCAGCAGATGCCTAGGAGATGAACAGGTGGATGAGCCCCGCCCTCTCTCTGCCTCTCCCAGGTGCATCATTTCCGGCATGGCCTCAGGAAGCATCGTCGTGTTCTACAACGACTTCAACCGGTGGCACCACGAATACCAGACCCGCTACTGACGGGGGCGCTGCACAGCGGCCCTGTGCCCGCCGCCGCGGGGGAAGCACCCGAGCACCCTTCTCTCAGAGACGGCGCTCACCTCTGAATGTAACTTAAATTTGCTCTGAAGCAAAATATTTTTTAAAGTTAATTGCTATTTTTGTAGACTTTGCTTGACTTTGGGGGGGGGGGAAGTATATAGCAAAGCAGAAAACTGGCTGCTGGGTTCTGTAGTTTTAAAAAAATCTCTATTTTTAGTCATAATGAGAAGTCTATTTTCACCAATTATGGAAATATACAGTGGAGTGAGTGAAACCACTTCTTCTAGCTACGTTATGAAAAACACTTCCCACTCATCTGTAATCTTGAGAGATAAATGACTCTAATCGTCGGGAAGTGGGTTACAATACTGGGACGGGGGGATTTTATGCTGTACTTTTGGTCCTGTATTTTTCCAAACAGTTGTGCTGCCTAAGCACCGAACTTTCTGGGGTTTAAATAGTAATGTTTAAATTATGATAAATGTAATTTAAAACATCTCAGTGAATTATTTCTATCTATCCTTCTTCAAGCATGTTTTAGACCTAGAAAATTGCGGTTTTGAGGGAAGCTCTTTTATTGTGTGGTTAACTTAAAGGATAACGTTACAGCAGGTGTGAAATACTTACAATGTTTTCCTGGTTTGTCCTCTTCATAGCACATCAGAATGAAATGATGGCAATGGTCTTGGGCTCACAGTTGTTTTTCTGTACGTTGCAACTACCAAAGCTCACCCCTGAGGTCCGACCACGCCCACGCACTGAGGCAGCTCCCTCATCAGCCTCCCCCCCCCCCCCCCCCCCCCCGCCGGGGTCTGAGAACAGAGGCTCCCAGGTGCTGCAATAAGCAACACCTGTTTTACCTTCTATTTGTTATTAAACTCTCTTCCCCTCCCTTTTGATTAGCAGTTTGTACTGAGAAACTGTTATTTTGGTGTTGTGTAATTCTACTTTTCTAGTAGATGGCTGTGTGGAATTCTGTGAAAAATATTTGAGAAAAGGCCTGTATTGCATAAATAAACTCTTTGTATGTTGTGAACTCGGGCAGCCCGCCTGCTTCTCTCGCAGCGTACCCGGCGGCCCCTTTTGCGTGTCTGCACGCCCAGCTCCTCCCTGAAAGCACAGGGTTGGCGTGAGCAGCTCCATTTGACAGAAAAATACATTTGTCCCTGAGTGGTTAGAAATATTGCTTCAATTTTAAAACATTGATAAAATATTTACCAAAAATATCAAACTCTGGGTCATGGTTTGAACCACCAATAGGAGAGAGACCTTGAATAGAAACCCTCCAGGGGTAGGGGTGGGAGCGGGGCGGAAACAGGGCTCCTCTGGCCACACCCCTCTTTTGAGAGACGTTCAAATGAGAACGCTAAGCCTCTATCCCCCAAAGGACCAAACGAGGAACTTTGTATCCTGAGTCTAAACCTACCCTGGCTTTGTAAACCACTAAAGAAAAACAAGAGATGGTAAAGTACATCTTAGAATCGAAGAACTTACCCAGCCACTGATAAATTGGCCAGATATCCCCTTTATCTCACCCTTGAGATCCGCTGGGTCTTAACCTGTGGTCTTGTACTTTGGAAGCTTAGGGAAAAAGGGAGAAGAAAGTTAGGAATACCTAAGTCACATGCTGGACATATGATACTGTATCCCATAGTACAAGCCTAAAGCCAAGTTAGTTAAAGCAACTTCCTCTGAAGGCTAAGAAGAAAATTAGTGCCTCTATTGCCTTTATATTGCTTTTAAAAGTCAGAACTGTAGAAAATTAACAATTTTCAGGTAACAGATGTAGCTATAGCATCAACACAAGAGCTTCCTAATGACAGAATCTAATGTAGCACAGTGTTTGATAGGGTTTACTCAACATGCATTCAATTTTAACTTTTTTCTTTAAAAAAATATTATTTTTAATAAGCATAAGCCGATCAGGAAAAACTATCAGCATTGACATGGTGGGGAGTAAAGTGGATGAATGACACCCCAGCGGGGAACTTGGGGGCACGTTCTGCGAGGGTGCAGCTGCCAGTGAGTGGTACCCGGCTGGTTTCCAAGCGCATCGCCTCGGGGCATCAACACCTCCCTCCCTGACAGTGCGGACTCTTCCTGAAACACTGCCAGCCGAGTCCCCAAGGCTCTGGAACTCAGGGCATGCCTACAGATCCCCGGGGCAGCGGGAGGGCTTGGACAACAGAAGGTGGACGTCGGATGAGAACAGCAGTGTGGACGGGTCACTCCTAGGGGAGCATCTTGGTCCCCCCAAGTGCAGCAGACCCCACAAACAAGCATTCTCATAAAGTAGCTCAACAAACAGGAACCGCTGAGGCCCTGGGGATAACATCACACTTCAGCTCTCCTATTTCTGAGCTCACAGGATTTCACAGGACGAGATTCGAAGCGTCTGTGTGGGAACCGCAAGATGCTGGGTGAAGGACATGCAGTTAGGAGCCTGCAGCCCGGGGCAGCCCCTCCCACTCAGCTCCTCGAGCAGAGCCAAAGGCCTGGGGCCTGACCATACATACCTGGTGCTGTGTGTCCTCCCACCTCGCTGTCAGGGGACTGGTGAGATGGCAGAGGTCGTGCGGATCAAGGTCACAGAAGGGGGCCAGGGAACCCAGCCACGCTGCACCCTTTAAGCAGATGCAGGTGAATTAAAACAGCAGATGACGTCATGGATCTACCAAGACGGGAATGCGAGGGGAGAGGCTCTCACTAGGTACCGTCGATGCGATCTTACTGGCTGTGGTGGTTTCAAGAGTGAGCCACACAGCTCGTGGGCCTGGCTTGCTCCTTCCTTCTGCACCAGCCCTGCCCACGCTGCATCGCCGCCAAAGAACACAGCAGACTGCCAACACAGATCCCTCTGTGACACGCAGGAGCTGGAAGGGTCGTGGAGTAGCCACCGGCCTCGTAGCCTCACGTCACCACAGGACACCACGTTTGGCCAGGGCGTGTTGACAAGCACAGAACAGAGGGCACACGACTTATATCTCAGCACCTGTGCAACCCATGCGTATCGGCATGCACGCCGGTGCCTGCACATGGCTGTGCCTGCCCACCCCGCTGAGGAGGGAGAGTTCTCCGCTCCCCCGAGGAGAGCACCCAGCCCCTTGAGCTATTCCCCTCCTGTGGCACCAGGTGGAGGATGTTCACTCCTCCTGAAGGCGTCACAGGTTATCACTGCGGGGAAGCTGGGACATTCCCAACTGTCCAACTGAAAAGGAAGGGCGAGGCCGTCAACAGCAAATCAATAAAATAAAATAATCCTCTGTTTCAGATGAGCAGGAGAAACATCTTTCGGATTCCCTTAGATAGATTGGAAAAGTGTAGCCCATGATGCATTTCCTGGGTCCCCCAAAGTCACAAGATCACTATTTAAAAAGCTCCAGGCCACTATCAGTGACACTGACACATCACTGCCAGCCCTGGCTGCTGTGACCCAGAAATGCAGATGGCTCCCACCAAGGGACGTCGCATTTGTCTCTGTAATGAAACCGAGGGCGCGCTGGCCCCCGGGCGAGCGATCTTCCTGAGACGGCCGGGCGCTGCGCAAGGGAAGGAGGCAGTCTGCAGACGCACCCGTGGAGGCTGAGGCCACTGCAGCAGCCATAGGCGAGAGACATGAATTATTTTTCTGTCTCAAGTTCGGGAGTATTTTTCTTGCCAAAACCAAGATCTGGGGGGGGTGGGGGGGGTGGAGCTGGGAAGGGTGCTTTGCCTCAGACCTGGCAGGAAGCAGCTGGCTACTCTGCAGCTTTGGACTTGATTGGAAAGACATGCTCCCGACCTGGCTTCAGCCTCAGCGCAGACAGGTGCCCCGTGCTCCCAACTCACCCAGCTGGGGCAGCAGGCTGGAGCCGTCCCGACCACACCGGAGGCCTGAGGCGCCCAGCTCTGCCCCAGTGAGAGGAATTACATTTGGGAAGGGACACGTTGGCTGTAAATGACTATCGCTGTACCAAACATACCCTTTCTTCCCTGCATCCATTCAGTGGTGGCGACTCCTCCCCTGCTACCTGCCTTGGAGTTCAGGGCTGCAGGTTGGATCTCCAGGTGGCCCCTTCGGACCCCCTGGGCAAGGCCAACCATAGTCATCCGCCTTGGACTCCCGCCGGAGAGACCCCTTGCTCTCCCCAGCGGCTAGCCTCTTAGCCCCTCAGTTCCCCACCACTTTGCTGGGTGTGTTCTCCACCCCATCCCACCTCTACCCTACCACAGAAACGACCCCTCTGAAGCACCTGTGCGCACCTAGAGGGGCAGCCCAGCCCGAAGGACAGCGGCCCCGGGAGTGAGGAGGGCCAGTCCCAGCTCCAGCGAGTCCGGGAGAGCTCCAGACCCTTGCAAGCATCACGTTTAATGAAGGGGGAGATGAGCACCTTTCTCAGGGCTGTGCTGTGGCTCAGAGGAGACAGGATGCAATACTCTGCACCCTGATGCTGCTTGTGGTGGGGATGGTTTAGCATCCAGGCACTTCCAAGAACTCGGTGGTCACTCCTTTAAAAAGCAGCTAATTCTGTCACCAGACCACCAGACTGCCTGCAATCAGACTCCTCCTCCGACTCCGACACCGCACTCACACCCGACCCTGCGCAACTCCTACCCACTGACCTCGGGTGCCCTCTGGAGCCACTGCGAGAAGTCTACGCCCCTGCTACAGAGCAGGCCTTCCGCAGCCGAACACACCCAGCAGACATGCCTCCGGTCTCCCCTAACTAACACCTTACCGGCCCTTGGCTGCCAGGGTGCCGAACCCCTCACCACCCAGCTGCCCCCTGGGTGGTGGCTGCTTGGCTGGCCCTGCACACCTTGAGGCCCCAGAACACAGCTCCATACCTGGGAAGGCCGGGCTCACGCTGTCACAGTCCACACGTACCCCTCACAGCACAGCCTAGCTAGGATGGCGCCGACGTGTGAGCCACCCTGTTGGCACCGAAGGAAACAGCATGGCCCACAGGCACTGTGGCACCAAGGCCTCGGGCACTTAGTTTGCACCAGTGCTCGAAGCCGTGGAGATCATTACATCAGCTCCCGCCATTTAAAAACAACGGGGAAGCATGCTTCCCGTGTCACTGTTCACACTCGGGGCCATGGACCACCGAACAACACAGCAGTGAAAACAGAGGGGAGGCCGTGGCCTCTCGGGTGGCCACTGGGGCGTGAAGGAGCCTCGCCCACCCTGAGACGGGCCGTCAGTGTGAACACACACCCGTTTCAAAGACTGATTTCAGAAAGTGTAACACATCCTGGTGGTTGTGAAATGTTGATTACAGGCTGAAATGATGCTGTGGGTGTATTTAGATACATTGCGTTAAATAAAACATGATACTGTTACTCTCACCTGTTCCTTAATTTTGTTTAATCTGCACCAGAAAACATTGAATGTGTAGCTTACGTTCTGTCCCCGTAGGCCTGCGAGCACTCCAGCCGCCTGTCTCCGAGGCCGCGCCGGGCTGGCCCGCAGCAGTCCTGCCGACTCGGCAAGTCTGCTCCCAGCGGTCTCCATCGCCTCCTGCCTCCCACACCGCAGTGGGGCCCACGGAAACACTCTGGGAAGGGTCTGCCAGGCGCTTTTAGTTCCACACACTCCCACGTCACGGCAGCCCTCACTCACTCACACACACACACACACACACACACACACTCTCTCTCTCTCTCTCTCTCTCTCTCACTGGCTCCAGGCCCAACTGCTGGGCCCCGCAGGCAGCTCCAGATGGCTTTGGCTTCGGCAGGTCACTGCCCCCCTTTCCTACCCCCTTCCCAAGGTCAGTGTCTTTAGACGCTGATCGCCCACCCAAGGAAAGGAGTGGGCATAAGACAAGCACACGGCAGCCTCACGGTGCAGGAGCGGACCGCCTGGCATTAAGTGTCTGCACTCCACATGTGTCCTGAGGAGGAGAGACCGATGCATGATCGCTACGTGCACGGGTGGATGGCCCAGGTGCTGGGGGTGTCAGAACCGCCCTTTTCCAGGAGACCTGGATTTGCCCCTGGGCGACCGACCGGGGCGGCCACACAGCACAGGCTCCGGCGTCCGCCGGGAACCGCAACAACATCTCTGCGATGTCTCCTGCCAACTCCACGGCCTGGGCCACGTCCCCTAACTCCTCGGTCCGCTCTGTTCTCACCGCATGCTACTCTCCGTGTCTGGGGGCACAGGCCATTCCAGGAGAGCCGCCAGGCCCCCGCTGGGCCCGCCCCACCTGGTTGCTGCCACTCTTCCTCTAGGCCACGCCCCCTCCCAGCCCCGCCAACGCTGGCACAGAGGGTGGGAGCAGGTGCGGGAGAGAAGGTGCTCCTTCATCCTGTCACTGCTGACTGGCCACTCGTTTTCTTAGGTTTTTAGCAAATGGTCTTTGGGCCTCACACAGAGGAAGGGACAGGGTCAGGTTTCAGGTTCTGGCCAGTACCAGCAGCCTTGTTCCAGCACCATTTTCATTCTCCTGCTCCTCCCTTCGCATTACGACTTCCCTTCCATTAACAAAGCTCTTTCCACTGGAAGCTGAAAATCTGGCTCTCTGGCCTCTCAGGAAGGAGAAAGATGAGCAGACTATTCCAGAGCGGCCCCCCACAGCTTTTCTGAGCCTGCCCTGCTCCGGAGGCTGTGGCCGCTGCAGCTGCGGACCAGGCAGCCCACCTGGGTTGTGCAGCCAGCCTGCGGGTGCGGCGGCAGCACCAGCCCAGAGACCAATCGTCCACAATCATCTCATTTGCACAGCAGCTTAAGTAACAGATCCAGGGCCATGCTGACGGCTTTGAGCCCCGGGTTGTGCAGCCTTGAGGGGTTGGGGACAGGTGAGCAAGCAGACGTGACAAGGGAACAGGGAAAAAAGCCAAAAAAGCACCAAAAACAGAGACAGAAGACCACCCAATCTCGGTGGGTCGGGGGGTGGCCAAGGTGGTGCACCACGAGGCAGAGACGGACACAGACAAAGAGACACCTACCCCGCCTCCTGCTGTCGCTGCTGTGCACTCCGTCACGTGTCCACGACCCCTGTCCGGCTCTGTCGCGTGAGTAGCTGTGCCTGTAATCGAAGAACCTCCGAGGAGACATCCCCCCCCGCCCCAAGCACCCTCCTCTCCTCCCCCCACGGCCCCTAGGCTGCATCAAACACACCAGCACCTGCCGGCTCCCGAGCCTGCGACCACGCATCCTTCGCGGAAGGACACAGAAACCTGCGCCCGCCCCGACGACTTGTTCTCACTAAGGAAGAGTTTATTGCAGGTCGGGTACACATGTGGGGGGGAATCTAACAATGCAAAGGAACTACAGGGCCCGCCAGTTTAGAAGGCGAGCAGGTAAAACAAAGACACTACTATGTACAATCGTTAAAAAGAGCAGAGTGGTGGAAAACAGGAAAAACTGCCAGCAGCCTTCCGGGAGGGTGATACCAGGGGGGTCTGCGGCGCACCTCGCCCAGGGCCGCCGGCGCTGCGGTCTCGCGGGGGGCTGTGTCCGCGGGCGAGGAGCCTGGGGGGACGCCAGGGCCATCCCGCTCCGTTAGCATTCTAAATTCACGTGTTTGGGGGGGGGGGGGGTTGGGGGGAACACACAACGTCTGGGGGAGAAAGTGCCCTTCCCGAGAGGTCCCCGTACAAACAGAGGCCCAGGGCTGTCTGCGGTGAGCCCAGCACCCCCGAGCCGCGTGGCGGCGCCTGAGAGCCCTTCGGGGTCCCTGGGTGGGACTGGTGTCCGAGGCTAGACTGTCCCTCCGACGCGCGCTTCTGCTGGTGGAACGCCAGTCCTCCAACCGCTTGCGCCGAGGCAGACGCCCCGTCACCTCCCACAGGACACCCACCAAGGGGCGGGTGCAGTCCGCAGTTCGTGGTAAGAAAAAAGGAGCACTCTGAGTTTCCTTAAAGAAGGGAGAGGTCTCGGCTCTCATCCAAAGTGTTTCTATAAAAATGCGTTAAATCCTGGAAAAAAAGTTGCACATTCTCCTGGTGACGCTGTAAAATGTCCGTTGAACCGAAAGTAGGATCATTGAAACCAAGCTGCTCTGAATATGTCACCAAAGCTGAGGCTGCAGGTGACACCCCCGGGAACGGGAGGGCACAGCCCAGGGCATGAACCGGGCCAGGCAGCAGCCCAAGGACCAGCAGGCCAGGCTCAGGCCTGCGTGCCTGCCGGCGTCAGTCCCGGTGGCGGCGCCAGGTCCCTGCCCGCTCACAGCCCGTGGCAGCAGGAGGGCAGGGGGGCGTGGGCGATTGCGGCGGGGCAGGGGCCGAGGCTGCCGCCCCGGACTCGGGGGCCTCCTCGGCACAGGGGGGAACTGGACAGGCGGGCTCCACCCAGGCGCGGCCGCTGTCCTGGCCGTGCTTGCTGCCGAAGATCTGCCCCTCCTTATCTAGAGCCGTGTTCTGCGGAGAGAGCAGCAGAGACCACACAGTCAGACTGGTGGCAGGGCGCAGCTACCCCAGCAGAGCGAGCGCACCACAGAGCATGCACGGGGCTCAGAAACAGAAGAGGAGAAATAACCGCTGGCCTCTCTTCCAGCAGAGGCCTCAGAGCGAAGTGGGCTGAAGGCACCCACCCCCGCACAGGCCGCACCAGCCTCGGCCCCTGGCTCGGTGGCCCCAGCCCTGGACGGCAGCCTCAGGTGACTCTGTGCAAGCTCTGAGCAGCACCTGAGTCCGGAGTGTTTCCTGCCATGCCCAGCCCTTGAGCCCCGAGAATCCTGTTCAACAAGAGAACCATGCTAGGGTTTTGAAGAACTTTTCCAGGACGGCTTCTCCATCACAGCTGGGAAGGCCGCTCCTCTGTCACAGAAGCGTCAGTAAGTGACCCCGTGACAGTCCATGTGGCTGCATTACCCACAGAAACCTGGGCTCCCAGTGTGGCAGTGTTGCCCATTTTGGACCCTCCGCCATCCCCTCGCCTGCTCTTCCGGACCCCACCCCACCCCCAAGGCTTTTCGTCTGCTCAACTCGCCAACCAGAAGGAAATCGCCTTCCCTTCCAACCCTGTGCTGGGAGGGGACGCTGTTCTCCTCTCTGACTCCTTCCAAGTATTTCTGGTTTGTTCGGTGAGACCCGCCAGCCGTCAGGCACCTTTAGCCAGAAGGCACAACCCATCAGGAGGTATTTTGCAATATAGCCACCCCGGGGGGAGAGGGGGCAGACCACCGATTCTTTCCGTACTCTGAAAACATGGACGAGTCGAGAAAATCGGAATACACCACAGGGCTTTCTGAGACAGACACTGATGTGGCTGCCATCGGGGCACTTGGTGTCCACAGACAGGTGCTCTTTGTGGGCCCGTCCACGCTCAAGGTGAACGTGCGGTCATCTCTGAGAACACTGTCCACGAGCCGGAGCCGAGCCGACCGTGAGAGGCCTCCCGGCCAACCCCTCCGTGAGAACACTGAGCATGCAGAGGCAGCCTTGTTTTTTCTACCACGAATTTCTCCCGGGTAGAAGAAACCACCAGTTATTTCTCCTTTTCTCTTCCTGTGGGGAGAAGGCGTGTGCAGCAGAACAAAGCATCGCAGTGCAGTCAGTACATACCATTGCCTTGGACCTAGTCAGAGGGGAGCAAATGCAGGCGGCGGGAGAGGCGGGAGAGGCGGGAGAGGCAGGAGAAAGGGGGAGAGAAGCAGGGACAGAAACTAGACTTACTTTAAACAGAAGCAACACGATTGAAACAGCTTTGTCTATCTTAAATTAAGCCCGAATCATTCCCAGATTTCCCCTTCAAAGAAGCATAATCCCCCTGGAGTAGGAAAGCACACCATTTGCATTTATCGCTTCTCAAGGCAAGATTCAAGGGGCGTCAGGTTTCTTAGCATTCCCTTTCCTGCCACAAGATGGCGCCGTCTAGTTCCCGAGGCTGGGAGGAGCCTGCGGGGACAGACAACAACCTGCTTTGCAAGCCCCCTGTCCTTTCCTCTGCACGTACAGTAAGGGCAAGTCCGAGAATTGCAAGTGCAATCCAAAACCACCGTGGGGCTGTCGGAAACCGAAATCTTACCCAATATAATTCTCCTCTCTTATCCCGAAGGCTAGCTCGCTCTACACTGCCTTACTGATAAAAACGCATCTTCGGAGATGTGCCAGGAGAAAGAGAACAAAAGCCTTCCTTCACAGAGGCACCCATCCTACGCTGTCACTCACAGAAAGATGCTGGTTCACCTAAGTGGAAAACAGCAGCCATCCAGAGATCTATCTGCTGGAGCCCTCTTTCTGAGCACGCGCCAGCTCCTGATCTGCAAAGGCAGGCAGTGCAGCAAGCTGAGAAAGTCTCCCAGCCGTGCGCCGGGCTGGCCGAAGAGGGTGTCAGTAGGTGCTGGAGGCCCGCACTGGTAAGAAGCTCCTAGCCACTGCTGGTGTCAGAAGCCTGAGGTACGCATGCAGATTTAAGGGGGGCTGAGGATTAGAAGTCGCTCGGACAAAGCACCGGCGTGCTGAATACCAGAATTCTGCTTCAGGGGTCCCCAGAGTCTCAGCTGGGTAAAGAGCGAAACTCAGACGTGTCTCTCACACTGCCAAATCAAACTGTCAAATGAAACGCAGACAACAGCATCAGCTTTACTTTCTTTCACTGGGAGGTACCGTTCCTGTCCTTTCATTTTCCGCCCCGGAGCCTCAGGCGCTGACCTTGGTGGGCTAAGGCGGCGAGGTGACAGGGGAGGGCAAGCTTCTGTCTGTCGGTCACACCACTGTCACCTGAGGACCCCACCTCAAACTCCGATGCACTATTTCCACTACTAGGAGCATCTGTAGGAAACCATATTCACCTCCCACACTCCAGTTACGAGAGCATATACAGGGGGTCGGCACAAGTAATGCCCCCCCCCTTTTCATTACACAATCTTTTATTACAAATCATAAGCATGTAATTCTGTAATAAAAGACACAATATGACACTCAAGCACACCACATGACATTTTAGCTGAAATGTTCAAATTAACCCTATAAAGTATTACACTCATATTATTACCTTACCAACCACACACAAGCAGGCGTTACTTCTGCTGGAACCCGTATATACCAGGGGGAGTCTTTTGTGATTGTTTACATGAAGACATTTAAAACTGTTCTTAAGGGCAGGACACACAGACACACAATCACGGGGAAAGGGGTGAGGGTAACGACACAGAAGCGTCGCAAGCTGCCCCCACACAGCTGTGCCCCAGGTCAGGTCCTCGGGTGGGGGAGGGTTAGCATGATGTCCCTGCAGGAGCCTCCTCTCCGGTGCCTTTGGGGACAAGCCAAAATTCACAGGCCAGCTTTCTGGCCATGGAGAATTAGTACCTCCAGAGACAAGCATTACCGATTTCAACTGCAGGGACTGAATGTTACGGTGTGACTCAGCAGTTCCTCAGAGCTAACAGCCTGCAGAGCTGTGCAGGGAACATGGGGCTGCCTGGAGCCCCGCCAACATGCTTAAAATGACAATTTGAACATACATGTGAACACACAGCATATACCATCACCCCTGGAATTATAAACAACAGGCTCCTCATTCACGGAAGCATCCAGTTAAAGCTCAGGAGGTCCCCTTGACTGGGGACCTCTGCCAGCAAATGGGAGAAGGCCACTTGTCAACCAGGAGACGCAGCTCTGTCTGAGGGGGTCTGAACGGCACTGTGGAGAGCAGAACCGGCACGGGACCGGGAGGCAGAGGGGCTGGGCCACTCCGGGGCCTCGGCAGGCTGCAGGCCTCAGGCCAGCGACCCCTCTCTGGGCCCTGAGTCAACAGACGCCCCAGGCAACGAGGGTGAACCTCTCTCGTCAGCCCTGGGCACAGCTCTGGGAGACTATGAATCTTAATATACAATATTCAAGTTTGATTCTAACTAATCACTCTCCCTCGGGCTTTTCATTACAGGTCAAGTGTGCCAATTTATAATGCATTTCTAAATTTTCCCAGGAGCTGCCTAACCCCGGGGCATGTGGCAAGACTGTCCAAGCCTTACTCTGTCCATCGGGGGGCAGATCCCCTGAATCTGGGCTCAGTCAGGACAGCTCTTTTCAAAGTGTCTGACTGAGCTGTGCTTCTGAGACAGCTGGGCTTGCTCAGGCTTTCAGCGGAGCGCTGCTAAAATGCCAGGAAAACCACAACTGAAGAGGCCTTCCCGTATTTTGGCACCCCCACCCCCACCAAAAGTCCTGAAACATGTCAAAAGATCCTGTTTGCAGGCGCACTCGGGAAGGGGCAGGGGAGAAGTCAGGGAGGTGCAGGGACACCCAGAGGGCTGCCAGGGACACGCAGGCTCCCCGGGACAGGGAACAGCAGGCCTGTGGGGGCTAAAGAGGTGGGGGGGCTCTCAACAGACATATTTCACAGGCGCAAGCTGGGGGTGGTTCCTCCCAACCTCTGTCCGGTTATTCCTAGGTTCCTAGACTGCACAGGAGCATGAGAACCAGCAACTGCTTCCCTTCTAGTGGGTCAGCAAACAAATCGAGCCTTTCCAGAAGGTGAGAAGCCAGCGGCAAGAAGGACGGAGCTGTGGAGACAGCCTGTCACAAGCTGTCAGGCCACCAGCGGCCATGGGCGCTGCCGAGACCCAGTGTCGTCAGCGGGGGCGAGAGGCCATCGACTCGGGCAGCCCTTTCCTAGGCAGCCTGATCTGGAAGACGGGCCCGCCGACTCCCCAGCCTGCTCCTGGGCTGTGCACACTGTGGGCGCAGCAGGGACCAGGGCCCGAGTTGGCTGGGCTCCATCAGCAGGTGCAGAGACCTCAGGGCCAGCTTCCCGGCCCGAGTTCGGCAAGGGCTCTGGTCCCGGCAGCTAGGTGGGGCGTCCTGACCCTAACTCTGGCTCAGTATTTTTTGTGCTGCCCTCAATTTCCTTTCGCTGAACTTACGTGAATGTTACGTTGCTTATTTTAATTTGTTGTGTACGTGGATGGAGGGAAGCTGCCTTGAAAACATTTTGGAAGAAGGAAGGTCTGAGAAATTGTGGCAATCACTGTTACTGACTTCCCATAGCATTCATTCTACCAACCCTGGAAAAAGTAATTTTTTCACACTGTTCTGAACTTCCAGAAGCCACAAAATAGTGGTTTTTAAAATGGCGTGTGTTTAACTTGGGCTGTTTCCCATCCCAGGCTCTAAGAACAATCCACACCTCAGGCAGTCTGTCTTGGAAGCCCCAGCAGGCAGGGAGCCCCCTGCAGAAGAGCGGGCAGGAGCGGCTGCCCAGGAGGGCTGGGCCTGGAAGAGGCTGCAGGCTCCGCGGCGCCTGGGGCCCGGCCGTGGGGCCTCACTGGCACCTGCACAACTCCCCACCCGGGGCCCGAGGCCTGGGCGTCAGCCAGGTGGGGGCGCTGCCCATGCCAAGCCAATCTGAAGTGGAACGGGGAGCATGGAAGGCGCCAGCTTCCATGTGGGGTAGGCTCTCAGCTCTCCGCTTGAACAGCTTCCGCGTCGGCCGAGCAGCCAGGCCAGACGCAGCCGCTCTCCCTCCAGAGGCAGGGCGGTGCGGCCCACTTACCACGATGACGGAGACCCCGGTGGTGGTGCTGTTGTGTTTGGGGAGCGCGTTGTGAAAGTGCTGCTTCAGTTTACCTGCGACTTCGGCGTGCATGTTGTTCTCCTGCGAGGCGTCGTCCTGCGGCCAAGGGCAAGCACAGGGGTTTCAGTTTCCACGGCTACTGCCTGGTCTCTTCCTTAATGGACACACACACCGCCCACCACCAGCACCACCGCCTCTTCCTGCCAGGCCCACCTTAGCCACGAGGTTGGGGGAACCCGTCACAAATGATCGCTGCTGCCCAGCAGCCCTGGGCCCTCAGAAAGGCCCAACCCCTCCACCCAGCTCCTTAAGTCCAGGGCTCAGGGCGCACGATCTTCAGAATTCTGAGACCCTCCCCGCACAGCACAAATGCTGTATAATTTAGTACACCAAAACCAATGAACAGTTTATTATTTTAACCAAGGGTTCAGTTAGGGGTTAGCCTCCATTGTTCATAAAGTAATGTGGCATTTCAACTCCTTGGTCCAAGGGCCATGGGTCTCAGCAGGAGCCAGAGAGGCTGGACCTGGATGCCAGGACCTGGGGGGCAGTGGAGGTGGCAGAGGAGCACAGGGGGCCCCCAGGTGGGCACGAGCCCTGGGCAGAGTACACGAGCCTCACTCTGCAGGAGCGTCTGGGAACAAGGGAGGTACAGACTTTCCCGAGGTCCCCGTTACAGGGCTGTCTGCCTAAACCCAGGGGCACCCCCCAAGCCCAGGGGAACTCTAGCCAGCAGGACGGCTCTGTGACCAGCCCTGGAATGGCCTGTGTCTCACCTCCCAGCCATGCCAGGGGGTCTCCTGCAGGGTCTGAAACATGCCCATCTCTGGGAAAGTCCTGAAAACCCTCAGACCCCAGAACTACTACAGAAGGCAAATGCTGAAAGCCTCCTTAGACAGCATTCCCACAACCCCTTCATTCTTCAGCGGGGGAAGCTGAGGCCCGGAAAGGGTCAGCGGCTTGCCCAGGTCTGAACACTCCAGGATCCTGGTGCCAACTGCTCTGCACCCTGAGAGCTACCTTCACACTACTCACTCACTCACTCAGAGAAGGCAGACCTCCCACGGGTCTGGGGACACGTGCAGAACTTGGCCTGTGCAAACTCACGGCCATGGAACCACGGGTGTTCGTTCCCCGGGAACATGGGTACTTACTGACACCCAGGGGTGACTCAGGATTTCCCCCGCAGTGCACCGAGCTTCAACGTTGACCTGAAGCATCTGACTGATTAGTTCCTGGAAAGAAGAAGACCAGAGAGGAGACAAAAGGGGGTGATTTCTGCATGAATGCAGAAACCCGAGTTTGCACCGAGTACTCTGAAGAACAGCCATCACAGCTGCGCAGCCATTGGAACTGAAAAACCATTGTTGCCGACACTCCTGGTGCGCACAAGGCGACTCTGCAGACACCACGGCCTCACTGTGCAGCCCGCAGAGGAGAGAGGCTCTCTCCTGAGTCCACGTTCAACCAGGGCGCTCTCCCCTAAGGGCTCTGCTCGTGAGCAACACTGCACAAGGAAACACGACAGGGCTCTCCTTCTGGCAGTTCAGTGCGTTCTGCCAGTCCACTCACACATTCTGATGGGAGTCTACTACCGTATTTCACCGTGTATACTGCACAGTTTTTTTGCCCAAATTTTTGAGGGGAGAATAAGGATGCACAGTATACATGGATAGAACTAATTCCATATCTACATAAATGTTTTTAATTCTTTTATTTATGTTTATGCATTAAAAATGTAACTCTGGAAAGCTGTTAAGAATATCCGTATGTAAAATGATACCCAGGAATAGGATAATCAGTTTTGTTTTTAAATATAAATAAATAAAAAACTTGAATTAAAAAATTAAATCGGAAGATGTTTTTCCTGAAAGTTTGGGCCAAAACCATGGTCCACACTATACATGGGAATGTGTTCTACATGGCAGAATATGGTACATATTTCTTGAATAAATGAGAAAACAAGTATTTAGGGCTCTGACGGGGACAATGGGGGTGAACTGGAAAGACAGCCTGTCCAGCTTTCAGAATTTGGTTATGTTCAGGGACTCTACCAGGGAACAAACTCGAAGGACTGCTGTGCAAAGCCAAGGCAGACCTGGTGCTCCAGGCCAAGAGCCTCATGTGAAGTGAGGATCCCCGGACGCCATGCACCCACAGAGACACGCCTGGGTGGTACCTTGGCCGAGTCTGTGATGTTATCCCAGTAGGGGGCTGGAAACTCGAGCTTCCCAGCCAAGATCTGGTCAAAGAGATCTTCCTGAAGATTGTTCTCACTGTGGGTGACAGAGAAATGGAGGAAGAGCCCAAGTCACCATCGAGTTTTCCAACAAAACGTTCACGGGAAGAGAGGGGACAGGAGTCCAGCCTCTGGCTGGGGTATTTCCTATCTCTGCTGGATTTGTGGTGGCGTATTCTTCCTTGTAGACGTGAACTCAAGAACGCGTCCATGGGTCAGGGAATCAGAGAGGGAGAGAGAGTAGGCAGACACGCGAAGGTTGGAGAAATGTGCTGAGTGTTTCGGAGCCTCAGCGTGGGGGCGGAGGAGGCCTGGAGGTGTGTGGCGATGGCGGTCGCTCAGCAACTCTGTGGACATGCTAACGTCACTGACCTACACACTTACATGGCTGAAATGATACATTTTGTATTATGCATGTTTTGCCTCAATAAAAAAGACAAGAAATCACAGGATCCACACATCATATAGATCCTCATTTCGGAAAAGAATCTCAGCATCTGCCCCCAGTTAATCTCTCAAGGCAACAGAGTGGAAAAGCGGCTCATCTGAGTCTGATCTCCCTGCCCTTCCTCTTCCCAGTTTTCCAACCAAACAGCCAGAGACAGTGAAGCAGCCAACCCAGGAAAAAGCCACATGGAGTTCAGAGTCTGGGTAGAACAGTCCTGACGTGATTCACTCCCCACTGGAACCGGACTTCTGGTCAAGCTCGGCCTGAGACAAAGAGCCCACCCCAGGACGTCGGCCAGAATTGCACTGGTTGAGAAAAAGGCTCCTCGCGGCCCCCAGGTGGGTGTCCATCCCCAACCTGTGCCTACCTGTCCCACACCCAAAGAGACACTCGCACACAGCTGGTGTGTAATGAATGCATGACGGCGTGACTTGTGGTGGGAAGCACCATGGAAATATGAAAACACTGCTGGGAAAAACTCAGCACGCTGGACACTGGCCCCCCCCTCCCGCCAGAAACCTGCATCCGCACAGCCATGGAGCCCCTCGTCCCCTGATGGCTCGCCGATGGCCAGGGTGAGAAGCAAGTCATTGCAAAAGCCCTGGTAGGAAACTCAGGAGGGACTGGTGGAGTCAAGGTCAAAGTCCAGGAGTGGAAGTCCAGTCTCACCTGGCAAGGGTACGTCATTTCTGCTGGAGCTCCCAACTCGACCCTGCAGCCTGTTGCTCAGGGCGCTCATGGGGTAGGTGGGGGGTGCACCCAGTCCTCTGGGTGGGAGCCTGGTCATGCTACCGGCCCTCTCAGAGAGGGCAAGGACAAGTGCGGTGCCCTTAGAAATGGGTGGTTTAGGACAGCGCCTAGAGACAAATTCGGGCTGTGTGATGACGTGGCTGCTTCATTCTCGTTCCATGAGAGAGGGGAGTTCGTGAGATGTGCACATGTCCACGACACTCCCCGAGCCCAGCTGAGTCCGCAGCCGCTGGTCCGTGGAGTCCGGGGCCACAGGCACGTGAGAGGCAGACGTCGGGCCAGGAAACCAGGCAAGCAAGAGGTGCCTCTGGCCCCACGCTCCTGAAAACTGGTGTTCTTTGAGTGTGTGCACATGGTTTCTTTCTAGGTGTCTACATGTTTCCCTTCAACTTCCTTCCTGACTGCGCTCAGCTCCATGTCCTTCACAATGAGGGAAGGACACGTGTGAAACACAATGAGACTTTACAAAAACCTTTAGACAACCAGGGGACCCCAGAAGCCTAACGTTAGAAGATATAAAATAAATCATCTATTTCTAGAATCATTTCTTTCAGCCATCTCTCTCTCTATTACTCCACTCGTCTCCCTTTTTCTCCCCTGAAATCTCAAATGACTTATATTTGGTTCATACATATGGCTTTTATTTTGCTGATAAACAGCTAAAAAGTTGGAAGTGAGTCTTCAGCATTCATTTGGGTTCTTGGCAACACAGCCCAAACCAACAAACAAAACCCTGGAATGTCCTGGCACTTAGAATTCACCCGGAGAACCCACGCTGTGAACTGCAGGAGCTCCAGGCCCCCTCCCTAGAAGAACAGAAAGCTCTACATAATTTACTCTTCTTAGTAGTGGCGCAAGAAAATCCGACCTGCTTGGATCTACGCTCGGTTTATGAGCACATCTATACTCTATAATCTGGCTGAGATGCTTGGGGACACTTTTGTGTTCTAAAACAATACAGCCCCTGGATCAAGGTGCTGGAAGTCTAAAAATGTCCATTAAGAAAAACCTCGAAAACCAACAAAAAAAGTTTGCGTCTATTCTTTCCTTTCAGTGGAGAGTCAGGTGAGGTAAAAGTCCAGCAAGAAAACTGGAAAATGTTGCTAAGCTATTTCATGAATTTTGTCCGAACTGACCCCAAGTCATGTCTCCTTCCGTCACCATTTATGCCCCCTCTACCCTCACCTACCTCCCGCGCCCCCCCCCGCCCCCCCATAAGCACCATGCTGGTGTCTGTGTCTGAGGGGTTTTTTTTTTTGGTTTTGCTTAATCCCTTCACCTTTTCACCCAGCCCCCAGCCTCCCTCCTCAACAGCTCTCATTCTACTCTCTATCTAGGAGTCTGTTTCTGTTTTGTTAGTTTATTTTGTTCATTACACTCCGCATGTAAGTGAAATCACATGATACTTGTCTTTCTCTGATTGACTTATTTTACTTAGCCTAATACTCTCCAGGTCCATCCAGGCTGTTGCAAAGACTAAGATTTTTTTTTACAGCCAAGCAGTGCTCTCTTGCATACATGTACCACCGCTTTTTTACCCACTCATCTACAGATCATCTACAATGGGCGCTTGGTGGGAATGCAGACTGGAGTAGCCGCTGTGGCAAGTGGTATGGAGTTAACCTCAAAAAATTAAAAATGGAACTGCCTTTTGACTCAGTGATCCCGCTTTTGGGAATTTATCCCCCCTCAAAGCCCCAAAACACTAATGCAGAAGAATCCGTGCACCCACACGATCACCGTCAGCGGCCCCGAAGCAGACTTGCTTATAGGCGATAACGAGGGTCCGTTCCCTAGAAAACCGGAGCCCTCCCTGGTGCCAGTGAGTCTGGGGCTGAGAAGGATGAGAGAGCCACGTGTCAAGCTAAGTCTGAAGCCTGAAGAAACAAAAATGAGAGACACCAGAGCTATAGAAGCTGAGGCTGTAAATTCCAAGCAACAACTTCAACTAAGAAGCTGTGGGTTAAAATTATCTTCGGTTTCAAGACAAAGAAAATGTTTTGAAGTATCTGTTTGAAGGGACTTTCATTTTAGGTACAAATTTAGATGATTTATTTTATTCCACGGTCCTGTATCGTTATTTAAACTACCATTTCCTAATTTAGTCCACAGGCAGTTGACTTTATAGCAGGTTCCGGAATCTCTCTGGAATGTCCCTGGGCCATGAAGACGCCCCTGTAACTGGCATTTAACACTACAGATTCCCTTGCATCACAACCCATGACATAAGAGAGAAAGCATTTCCGTAAATGTCGGCAGTTGTAAAACCAGTTTCTGGACACAATGGATAAGGGCGGCCGATTTCAGAAGGGAGTGTTGCAGCTTTCACAGCTGGACTTATCTCCAGATCCCACAAAGAGGCTGCTGTCCACCGGGTATTAATGCATACCCATATTTGTTTACTGGGAGTCTCACTTTTGTGTGAAAAGTTAGGTCCACGGAAACACTCCCAAGCTGCACTGGCAAGTGGAAACACTAGAGGGAGTTGTGAGCACACATTCCTCTAAAACTGATCCCTGATACCCTTTTCCCATGGGCCTCAACTTGGGTCAACCATCGTGGAGGGGACTTACACCGTGACTGGCCCCTAGATCACCAGCTATCAAACGCACCAACCTCTATGCTGGACTAGTTCCCAAAGGAGGCCATCACAAAACCAGCCAGGGCAGAACATGATGGGAAAAAATGGCCACGAATGATTCCCCTCCCCCTAAGTAGGCATTCTTAACCTCCCACACCCAGTGCAGGCTGAGCTATTCAACTTCATGTGGTCCACGAGACATCCATCAACAAACGGGAGGCAAGCAGAGACTCGAAAGGCGCTAAGGTAGAGGAACTTGCCCTCTCTCTAGCTGCTTTTAGGATTCCTGAATCCGCTGTCATGGGAAACCCCTGCTAGCCCACTGGAGGCTGAGAGGCACGTGGCCTAGGGGTATCCGTCATCCCAGCCGACACTGAGTCAGCCGCGAGGCATGTGAGTGAGGTCACGCCGGACCATTAACCCCCCACTGGACCAGCCCAGGTCCGGAGCCCCACCAACTGACCCACAGATCTGACAGCCCAAACTCTTGGGGTCATTTATTAGTCAGGAAGTGTTAACTGGTAGGTGTGATAATCCTACAGCCTGTGTGACCCACCTAGGCAATGACCTTGATGGACGACTATGATGTTGATGGCCAGACAGAAAGCTTTCCGCCTACGGAAACCCACCCCTGCCACAAGGACAAGGGTGCCCCCACCTGCTGCATCTCCCATGACACGTCTGTGGTTCCCAGCCCTCGTGAGAACACGCCCTCGGGCTCTGGTTATCTTTCTTGCTCCGTGCTCTTGGGGCCTGCGTCTCCACGACACAGACTCTCGCAAGGAGAGACCGGCCTCTTGGCGTCCGTCCTGCATTCCCTGCCGTGTTGGTAAGAACGTTCAGCTCAACTGAATGTCAGTAATTTCAAAAACATAAAACCTTCCACTCTTCTGAATGTTTGAAACCTTCCATAAGAAGATGTTGGGAGGTGGTGAAATACCTCTGCCTTTCACTTACTGACAAAACACCACACTGTAGATACTGCCACCCCAGACAGTGAGCTGATTCGCCATTTGGTTCCTGGCCCTTGGAATCCACAGCAGTGATTCAACAAGTAGGCGTAAAGTGAGCAAGAGAAGAGATTAAAATGAAAAGAGAGCGCAGGAAAACTCAGAAGAAAATGAAAAGTGCATCCCCAGGTAAACCTCGGCTTCCAAGTCATTCCTCATTCATTTGCTCCAAAGAATGAGCCAGGACAGACAGAAAGAGGTGCTGTGGGCGGAGCCCGTGCTCAGGCCACGCCCATGCACTGCCGAGTAACAGGCATTCTCGTGCCCTGTGACACACCCTGCCCCGTTCTGGGCCACCTCTGCTCCCACCCGGTGAGGTGCAGGCTTACCAGAGACCTGATCTGCTGGTCCCCAGGCCTGTCTATGTTGAAAGCATTGGTAATTCTATTCCACTAAATAGTACATGAATGGGTAGAATGAACTTCAAAAGTTTTCCATTTCTGTTATGAGAACTAGATGGAATGCTTTAGAGGGTGAATTCTTAAAGAAACTGTTCCCCAATGAAGTAGGAGAGACAACTATTAAAAATTGGGAAAAGGTTTCCCTACAAGGATCAGCTTGCTTTACAAAGATCTTTAAATCTCACCTCCCTTGAGAATAATGAAAAATGGGAACCGGAGACACTGGGTAATGGTGTCTCTCACAGAAGAAGGACCACAAGACACTCAAGAGGACCAAACACAAAGCTAAGGCCTTGGCCTCACACCAGAAGCATAGGCAAGGGTCCTGGCCAGGTAGCTCACTTGGTTAGAGTGTCATCCCAGTACACTGAGGCTGTGGGTTTGATCCCCGGTCAGTGCACATTCAAGAATCCAGCAAGGAATGTATGAATAAACAACAAATCAGTGTCTCTCTTTCAGACCTCTCTCTCTCTCTCTATTCCCCTCTAAAATCAATACATTTTTTTAATTAAATAAAAAGTCAAGGGATATACATGAATAGGTTTTAAATTAGATAAAGAGTGAAAGACATGTTGATGTAATCTTTAACTGACATCTTATTACCCAGTTTCTGGTCCTGATGGCCGGAAGTAAAACATCTGCTTCCTAATCAAAGGGAGAGAGCTTACAATCCAAATACTGCCCCACAAAGGGCCACTGACCTTCGGAAAGGCGGGAATCCACAGAGGAGTATGTACGTGATCACGCCGGCCGCCCAGATGTCCACCTTCAAGCCATAGCTGGGGAAACACAGTGGGAGGGGGCAGAGAAATAACCGTGTTAGCCCCAGAACCCTGCACGCTTCTGGAGTACTTGCCCTCGTGAGAACAAAAAGGGTCTTTTCAGCATCAAACTGTTCATTTCACGTAGACAAATGGATTGCCCTTTGGACAAAAGAATCTGCTTTTCTCCCAAACCTGATAACAATCTTGGGGACTACTGCCACGTTCCCAAGACCAGCCTTGGGACAAAAGGCCAGGCCCAGGGCTCTTGCAGGTAGAAGCACAAATTCAAGTTTCTGAGATCAAAGTTATGGTGCAGGTCAATAGTCTGTCCCTCCCCCGCATCTTCCCCGGAGTCACATGACTCACATGACACACAGCGGTAGGAGCAAAGCCAACCTTTCCCCTCCCAAGAGGAAACACTACCCAAACCACAGACACCTTACCCGGTTTCGGCAATGATTTCTGGGGCCACGTAAGTCGGTGTGCCGCAGACGGTGTACAAGGGGCCTTCCACCACAGTGGCCAGCCCAAAGTCGCCCAGCTTCAAGGACTTGGTGCCATCGGGATACTCGCACACCTGCAACAAAAGCCAGCCAACCATCACAAGCTGTTTTTTGCCTCAGCGATTCCAAGAGGGCCCTTGGAATTAGGTAGAAATGGCGTGGAGACCTTGACCTGTACGCCTCAAAAGAAATCTCTCCTTGTGTTAATATCTTTGTGACTTATCTTGGATGCTTTTAAAGCTCTAATTTTGCTCTTGAGATGAGAGAATTTTGCATGATTGTTTGGAATTTTTAAAAAAATTTTTTTCTACCTTTGCAAAAAAGCACCTTACCTAGGAGTTCAGTGGACACGTGTGCACGCTCACACGGTGCTAACGATGTGGCGGCTGCCCACTTGGGGTGGCGGCAGGGCCTCTCGCCGGGAAGCAGGAACTGGCCTGCACTGCAGGCTGGCTGTGACTGCCAGGGACACCCTGGAGCATCTCAGTCGTGATGTTTACTAAGTGCCACCCAAGCACCAGGTGTTCTCTATGAGCCTTGCCTGTTTCGTTTGGAAAAGTCAATGACAATGATAAATATTACATGGGGGGGGGGGGAGTCTTGGAAGTTTACACAGAACATGAACTTGGGTTCCAGCCTGAACCTGAATACCCAAGCACTCCCCTCATTTGCTAGTTATGTGACCTTCAAAAGCCACTCGCCTTCTCTGAGCACCCTGCCTCATCTGTGAAATGGGACCACAGGGGGTTAATGTGCTGATCAGATGCAACCAGGCTCAGAGCGGGGCTGCACGACTGTTCCTTCCCTCCCCTGGCAGGTCCGGCTGATTAGATCAGACAGTCACCATATTGGAAAAGGTTTAACAATGCTGGTGAAGGTGTCAAAGTTTTTCCTTAAATCGAAGCAGCCTTTCTAGAAAGTACTTCAGCAATGTGTACATTTCTTGATATCACTGGTCCAGTAGAAATAAGAACCAACCCCTGTCGTGGCTGGTGCGGCTCAGTGGAGTGACTGCTGGCCTGCGAACCAAAGGGTCGCTGGTTCAATTCCCAGTCAGGGAATTGAAGCCTGGGTTGCAGGCCAGGGTTGCAGGCCAGGTCCCCAGTAGGGTGCATGTGAGAGGCAACTACACACAGAAAAAAGAAAAAAAAAAGAACCAACCCTCAGGAAACAGAAATGGGCCTGAAGGTTCTAAACAAGGTCACCAATCTCAGAATTTATCTGTTATTTAAAACTAGAAACAATGTAAGTCACGATTCATCCCTGTAATAAACTGTTATGCAGTCACAAATACGCACATTTCAAAAAATATTAATCATATGGACAACAGTCACTATATTACATAAAATAAAAAGGAACATTCAAAATTCTATATATATATTTAAATATATGTAATATATAATACAGTAAAAACTTCAGTTTCTCTCTAGGTGCTAACACTGAGGATTACTTTAACTTTCTCCCTTATACTTTTCAGTAGTTTCCAATGAGCATGTGCTGGTTCCGTAATTAGGAAGAGTTTTATATACAGGCACATTTTCCTTTCAGGGTAAAAGTCTGGAAGCTACATTCTACATGGACGGTCTAGGAAGCAATCAAGTGTGCAGGAGAGGGTGACTCAGGTCTGAGCTCTCGAACGTGCTTGTCCATTTGTCTCTTGGATGTCCACCCCGAAAACACCGCATTTCAGGGAATAACTGCGGAGACCTACTCTGTACTCACACGACGTCTTTCTCCATTGTAAACTGATTTAGCTTGCTTTTCCTTGTATTGTAGTATGAACTCACCAGATTTTCACTTAAATTACCACGTATGCCCTGGCTGGCACAGTTCAGTGGATTGAGTGCGGGCTTGTGAACCAAAGTGAGGCAGGTTCGATTCCCAGTCAGGGCACATGCCTAGGTTGCAGGCCATGGCCCCCAGCAACCGCACACTGATGTTTCTCTCTCTCTATCTCCCTCCCTTCCCTCTCCAAAAATAAATAAATAAAATCTTAAAAAAAAATTACCACTTATGCGAGGAGGTGGGAAGTTTAGAAAATTGTGTTTTCTCAAGATAAGCATGTTAACAGCACCATCCATTAGTCTGGTACTTACAGAGGGGAGTGATTTATACAGCCATCAGTAAAAAGCATCCAGAACCTCAGGGCGCCCCCCCACCCCCCTGGTTAATGATCCCCAGCCTCTGCAGGCATTTAAAACAGGGTGACGCTGAAATACCAGCTGTACATGCGGGGTCCTCGTGAGTTTGAGAAGAGTGTTCCTCCCTGAACGCCCTGAGAGCTGCCTCCATGTTCCCGGGCTGACACACACCCGGCGCACCGCTGCAGGGCCCCCGGGCCCCCCAGGCGCAGCCCTGAGGACTTCGAGTCTCTCACAGACGTTTATCATCCTGAGCCGGCCCACCACCCGGCAGGACCCCAGTCAAAGCTACCAGCGATTTAGCCCAAGGCAACAGAAGCCAGGTTCTCAGTCCTGCTGGAGTCTGAGGACGACTTTCCATCCATTACGTTTAATGTCAACATTAGCGAGACCACGCCGAGGTAGGAAATTACAGTTAGAATTTATGACGCATTTACTGAAACCCAGACTTGGGAAAGAAATTCCCCAAGTCATTGCAGTGATAAGAACATTATAAACAACGTTATAATTCTAAATGTATCATGAGAGTTAGAAAAAAAAGTTTTATTCGTGACATTGTTATTTTGTTTTTATAACTTTAATACACTCTCATTAGGTACATTCTTGAAAAATAGTGTTTCTTTTAGACATTCAATTCAGGGGTGCCTGGGGGTATTCCAGGGCTGCTGTCGGACCTTGGAAGCCCCAGAAGTCCCGTTTTTCACGGCCCCTGCAAGGAATGCAGGCTCAGACTCGGGAGCAGGGATAGAAAGGGGCTGAACAGTCTATAATCGCTGAGTTATGTCTGAGCAAGTGGTGCTTCTTGGCTAAACATCAAAAGCGAAGTGTCAAAAGGGGCAGACAAGCCTGAAATAATAATATTTAATCTGCCTTACCCCTCCCCAACGCTAGACGCAGAGGCAAATACGTGAAAGACAATTTGAGTGCATTTCAGATCTCAGCTGGAGATTCTCTTCAAAGCAGGAAAAACATCTATCCCCCCCATCAGCCTGCGTACGGCACACAAGCATCTACGGCTGACACTGATGCGCATGCAGACGGTGCCGCTTTAAGGAAGCGATTTCCAGGAAGAGGGGAAGGGACGCACAGGGCCCTGGCCTTCTGTGCTGGCAGAGCGTCGGTCCTCCCCAGCAACTGACATCCTCCCCGGACGCTGCAGATTTCCGAGTTCCCCCTGGATGCCTACGGTCGCCCCACAGGGCAGTTAGGAAGAGAACTGTTGCCTCTCCTTTACAGATGAGGAAACAGGGGCCCAGAGGACTCCAGCCACCAGTGGCTGGCCAACAGCACTGCCATCCCGGCGCGGGTCTCACGACAGTGGTTTGGAAAGCAGCAGCAGCAGAGCTGGCAGAGTCCTGACCACAGCGGCACACACACTCACAGTAGGGGCCAGCCCCAGCGTCCCGCCGTGAGCCCTGCAGCCCCGGCGCCCGCCACGGGCAGAGGCGCGCTCCGTGAAAAGTCGCTCTCGGAATGCAAGAATAAAAAATGGGAGGCATGCAGATCCCACATAGGAAGCGAGTGCGGCACGCACGCTCTCTAAATAAAGTGTCAGCGTGGTGATTTAGAAGCACCTCAGATGCGAGAAACCAGCCCTCTTCCCTGCTGTCCCCAGAACTCCTGGAGAGCGGATTTATCGCTGGCCCCTCGTAGTTAACTGTGACAGGGCACCCGCGGCCGTAACTCACCACATGCATGGCCAGCCCCGGGCTCCCTGACACGGCGACCCGCACGGCTCCGACCGCAGGGCGTTCAATCACGGCACCACCACCGGAGCAGGGGGTGCACATCGGATGTCTGAACACCAAAGCTAAACTTGGTTCTGGAGCAGGAAGAGGCTGACGGCCACCGTGTGCTGACTTTCAGTGCCTCGATGGCACTACTTCCCGCTCGGCCAGTGCCAGCCTGCTGACCCAGTGGAGAGCCTGCTGCGTGGTCTAGGTGGGTTTTCAGTGGCAGATGCGGGCAGCTGAGGGCGTTTGAGGGCTGACCTGACCACCCTTCTTTCTATCCCACACATTGGCTTCACCCAGACATCACTTCCATCACCTTTGTCCTCCTCCTCCCCTTCAGGCAGCACAAACGGGTGGGATAGGTCATGGGGATGGGTGAGTGGGCAGCTAGGCCAGCCACACAGATGAGAGGCTTGATTCCAATGTCCTGGCTGCATCCCAGGATGTGCCACACAGGAGACCTCGCTCCCCATGACAGTGCCTGCCCTCGATGCAGGACAAGGGAGCCGATCCTGGGGTTCTCCGTGCAGTATCAGTTGTGAGTGGGAAACAGAAGGAACAGGGATGAGAGTGGAACCGGCGGGCTGGGAGGTGGACACAGCGGTTTCCAGGCAAATTCGCTGCCGTCTCAGCAGTGTCCTCGCAGGGCCCTAACAACCACGCCTGGGGCTGGGGCTGGCCCCACAGTGGCCGATGTCCTCGGGGACTGTGGCTCCTTTATCCTCAGAGGACATCAGTAACTGCAGCCATGGGGGTGAGGGGTCGAGCACGACGGGGAGAGATCGAGGAGGAGTCCTCATTACCACCACAGTGTCATGTCTGGCTGCACCTGGGGAAAGTCCTGTCACCTTCGCTCATGGGGCCCCTGGCAGAACCCAGTCAGAGGGTGGGAGAGCTGGGGCCTGACAGACCCTGTAGGTCACTGTGGGTGAGAAGCCTGCTTAGAGGAGAGAACACCACACCCTGACATCCTGACTTCCACCGCAGGCCCAGTTCACACCTCGTTCTCCATGCCTCCTTCAAGTTTGTAATGCTGAATCCATGCTACATCTTATTTTACAGAGCAGGGGTATTTATTTTCCTACTAGGAGCAGGTAGCCATGAAACACAGTTCCCTCTGAGCAGAACACAGTAAGGAAAAATCTCACATACTCTCAAATGAATGCTCAGAAATCATCAGATGGTATTGCCATAAGGGGAAACCAGATACACTGGATGGGCAGGAAGTCCCCGGCACGGCCTCGAAGCCAGCCCAGCAATGCACAGTCCCTTCCTTCAGTAATCATCAGCATAGTGCAAGCATGACCCAGGCAGTGAAGACCTGTGCTTGAGTGCCAGCAGCTAGCCAGCCGGGGGAGCATCAGTGGTCAGTCACCAAACATTCACTCCACATCCACTGCAGCATTATACTCGGCACTGCTTAAGGCACTGGGGATATAAAGATAATTATGACACAAACCTTGTCCCTAACGATTCATAAAACCCAGAGTAGGAGACAGACAAGGAGATGACAAATTTAGCACATTGTGGCAAGAACTGAGAGGTGGCCACAAGTGACTCTGCCCAGGGGTGAGGTCGAAGAAGACATGCCTTTCGCTCAGCTGTCTTACAAGACCAATGTGTTTGTCGCATCGCTGGGAGGCAGGATGCTACAGAGACTAGTATAGACATAAGCAGATGATGCAGAATGCTGTAGATAAAGTTAAGTAACTACAGGGTACAGGGAACCTACAGTGGGATTAACATGACACAAAGACTCAGACAACCCACCTCCCAAAAGATGACGATGCCCCGAAAGGCAGGACCAGATAAGCCAGCTGTCTCATGTATGTGTGTGGGGTTGGGGGTGGTGCACACACCATGCTCCAATCAGCATCTCTAAAATTCCTCTACAATGCGGACACAAGGATGGGCCCAAGTAGCAAGCTTTGTTTAGTTATGAAGGCCCTCAGGAAGGTGTGTTACCTGTGGCTTAAAGGTGACTGCCACCTGGCCGGCCGGTGGGGAAGGGGTTGGTAACAGAGGAGAGGCTGGAGAGGTAAATTGGGGCCAGATTACAAAGCACTTTGAGAGCCACAGTATGAGACTTTCTTCTGTAGAACAATGGGGCAAAAAAGACTTTTAGGCAAGAAAAATTAGCATCTCTGGGTCTCACTTTCTGCATCTGTAAAGCTGAGATGCACGCACTAGATGTCCAAAGTTATGTCCAGCATTTAAGTGAACGCTCATGTGCTGATTCTCTCTCTAATCTATTCTTCAGAATATTCTGCCTCAAAATAATTTCCCTGCTCACCTTTCTTCAGACAGCACCATCAACAACACATACGTGAAAACACACTTTCTAACGTCTGGTGAACAACAGCTGCAGAAATGCAGATCCACTGAAGAAACTCATTGACATTTCGTGGTCACGGACTTGCAACAGATGGATTTTCGAAATTTAACCTCTCTCAGCCCCCAGGACTGGTCTGGACTCTGAACCGTCACTGTCTGCACGAGACTGTGGTCATGTTAGAGGAGGAGAGGCCTGAGCAGGAACAGCAAGAGCAGGGGCACGTACCAGGAGGTTCTCCGGCTTGATGTCTCTGTGCACGATGCTGAGGCTGTGGAGGTACCTGAGGGCGTTGGCCAGGTTGTACACCATGGCGCTGCCGTCGCGCTCGGTGTACTTGGTGGAAGAGGTAATTGCATCGAAGAGGTCTCCACCCTACAGGACGCAAAAGAACACATCGAAACGTCAACCGTGGCAGTCCTGTGACATTAGGAAATATGGTTCAGCAGCCTGGAGGGATAAAAAGAACCATGCCACTTCCATGGATGATTATAAATAAAGTTTCAAGGTGGTAAAACCCTTTTCTGATTAGGTCCTTCAAGACCACAGTTACGTCTTGGGACTTGGCACCCAGGAAATCTCTCCGTCCTCTTACCTTGACCAGCTCCATCACCAGAAAGAGCTCCGTGGCCGTCTCCATCTCCTCGACCAGCATGATGATGTTCGGGTGCTTCACTCGGCGCAGGATGGACACTTCGTTCTCGATCAGGTGCTCCTGCCGAGCAAGGGGGGGGAGCCGGGTCACACGTCACAGAAGCCTCCGTCTAGCCCTGTGCTCAGGAGGACGACGCAGTCCACAGACCTGACGCTCAGGGAAGCCCTTCCCTGGGAACAGAGACTAACCAGCCCCTGGCCTCGCTGGTTTCCATGGGGACAGGACAAGTCAGTGTGCCACCTCACTGTCACTCACACCCGTCCGAAGGGCTCAGCGGTTCTGCCCTGGCACATAACACAGGCTGCCTTCCGGCCTCTTCATTACTTCCCACAGCTTATCAAGAGGTCTGAGCTACGAGAGCTTCGGCTCGCTGCACTGCGCTGCCCTGCACAGTGGGGCTAGAACCACGTTTTGATTTCGGGGTAGTCCAAGCCCAAGACCAGGCACACAAGAAGACTTGGCACGCTCTTGGCATAGGAGTCTTGGGCATTAAAATATGTTTGTTGTTTTAAACCAGTACTAACATGAATTTGAATTTACATTGAAATTCCTGAAAACAAACAAACTTTCCTTCTCTATGACTGGCGATGGAATCATTCACCAGAGGATGGACATTATCACCTTGCATTTCAGAAATCAGGAAACACACAGCACCCTGAGGACCACTAGTCACACAGTCTCATTTTCTCCTCTGGAAACACCCGCCCCCCACGTACCAGCCCTGGTGAGCCGTGCAGCTGGGACCAGCACTGCAGCCAACGTTCACTGGCAGCGTGAAGGGGTTGTTCTCAATACACCACCCACCACTCATGAACCACTATCGCACTGTGTTATCATGAGACGTGAAAAGCTCTCAGTGTTGTCACATGTGCCGACCCTCATTGACTGTAATAATAAATATTTTGAATGTAGGGCACCCTCTGTAAGACTAGCTAATTGCCATCTGACACATTCTAGGTATTCAAATATACCTCTTACATAAAACTTACCTTATGGGAGTCACCATTTGCTACCTAAATCACACATATGCACATATCAGTGTGTGTGTGTGTGTGTGTGTGTGTGTCTGTGTGTGTGTGTGTGTGTGTGTGTGTGTCCCTTACGCTCTCCCCTTGCCTTTGCGATCATGCATTTCAGAGTGGAGTGTAATGTTCCGCTGTAGTGGGGACTTAATTATCTCTAGTTCAAGACACTTTTTTATAGTTCTTCTCTTGTCGTCATGCATCCTTGCATACATGTATTTTTACTGGAAGCCACCGCAAATGCTGATAACGGTTGGCAGTACAAGCAGTAACAGTAAGTCACAGGCAGAGAAACTCTGTTGCAAGTGCCTGCACAGGGTGGGCTGTTTCCTGAGCGCTGAGTGCACTGTGCTCGTCCCAGTCCTCACTCAGTGAACCATGGCAGATGGCAGTGCCAGTGCCAGTCAGAGGTAGGGGAGAGAGAAGAACCAGCGCTGACTGGGAGTCTAGTCCCTCACTGGTCCACTGCGGGGCATGGTGCTCCTGCAACGTCCTAACGCCTCATCCTGAGAACTGCCCTTGGAGGCAGAATGCAAACCTCCGGTTCCTGGCATCCAAGCCCACGTGTTTGTGCTACCCAGCATCCCCTTTCCAAAGGGACTGCTTTGGTAAAAGTCAGCTGGAGTTTTTCCAAATGAAAATGATGGCTGCAAAGCTGAACCCTTGAAGAGAAAGGAACTAGAGGCTGCATCACATGGCGCTGGGCGGTAGGGCAGAGCCACACCAGGCTTCGCACGGGAAGGGAAATCTGTCCCTCAATGAGGAGGGCTGGGACGTCTCTGCCCAGTATAGGACTCAGCAAAGGCTTCAAAATCCCCAGGAAACAACGGTGGTTTTCAGACCCGAACACACCTATTCTGGGAGGCTGGGGACAGGGCGGCCCACCTGTCCCTGGCCCCTGTGTCTGAGTCACAGAGCAGCAGCCTCACAAGCAGCCAACAGCCCCCTGGGGGCCTCCCCAGGGACACAGCTGTGCAGCCACCCCCTTGTGGTCACAGAGACAAAGGCCCCACAAACACTCCAGCTTTGCACACTTATTTCGAAGCCTCTGCATCACGGGTGCCCAGCAAAGCCCTTAATCACACGGAAGAGCAGTTGGCTGGACTTCCGTGGACGCGTAAAGGCGAGCCAGTGAGTTTATCTCACTCCCCGAGAAGCCAGGATGGCAGCAGTCACTCCCACTGTGCCAAAGGAGGCCCTTTTAACAAGTTAAATGGATTTATCACCTCAGTTCTCCTGCCTCCCCATCGTCCCCTCAAGTTGGAAGTCTGTAAGTCTACCTGTTTGCAATGCTAATTTAGAGTCACGTTGGTAAAATACCCCCATCACTGGAGCCCAAGAACTCTCTCAGACTGGAGTCAGAGTAAGAGGTCTGCCACCTGAGGAGACTGCACCTCCCCACAGTGTCCTTTCCAATAGGAGGCACAACCGGAAGTCCTCTGGGACGCACCATGGAACTTTCCTGGGACCGCAGGGGCGGGGCATTTCAGCCAGTGTGCGGTGCCTCCTCTCACTGCTCACCCTCTCAGCTCCCGAGTCCTACTGGACCACGGCTGGCACTCTGAGCACAGAGCACGTGCTGCTGCTGTTGGGCTGTGGGAGCCCTCGGGGGCCCCTGTCCCCACCCTGTGACTACGCCTGTCCAGTGTCTATGCAGGAACTAATCACCATCATAAGCAAAACAAAAGCCACGCCTGAAAATCTTACAAATGTTATCTTCCTGATTCTTATGGAACCCATATGTAATCTGAGCTTCTAATGCACAAAAATACTCTCTAGATTACATTTTTCCAGGAGAATATTTCTAAACATAAACATCACTTTCGTCATGAACTGCACTGGAGGTACATGATTTGAGCATCTGCCATGATTTATGGTAAGTGATTCAGGGTTTTGACTCCAAACAATTTACATATGAATCACTGGATGGCAGAGTTCCAGGGTTGTGCGGGAGAGTGAGTGACAAAGAAAACTGCTAACTTGGCAAAGGATACCCCCTTATCTTGGGCTCTGATGCTTTTTATCCTACAAAAAAGATAGAGATACGGAGACAAAAGGAGGAGGAGGAGGAGGAAAAGCAGGAGGGGAGAAGGGAGGGAGGGAGGGAGGGAGATTAGGGAATAAACAACTCTCCCAAACCAAACTAATCGTCTTGTCTGCTCCCTTTCCAGCCCCATAAAACAGCCCTTTCCTCTGGTGTCCGTCTCACTGAATGAACCTGGCTGCCCAGAGCAGACAGGAATCCTCCACCTGACCCTCCCTCCCTCACCCCCCAGGCCAGCCCATCCATCGTCCATCCCTGCCAGGTCTACCTTCTCAGCAGCCCCTGAACCCATCCACTCACTCCTCTCCGCACTGCAATCTCGCACCCAGACCTCTAGGTGTTTGCACAGGTAGTTTCTCTGTGTGGGACCTTCTTTCCCCACTTCTGGGTGAATCCCTGTGTACTCCTCAGGACCAGATTAGATCTCACCTTCTCTCAACAGCCTCCCCTGCTCAACCCTGGCTGGGTTAGGTGTGCCTCTTCTTTGCTCCCACTGCCCTCCGTGCTGGTCCATCACAGCTCCCACTCGGCTCTCCCGGAGATTCTCATTTATCCTGCCCTCCAGCCACTAGCGCAGTGAGCCCGGGAGCGCCCGAGTGAATGAGCACACACACATGCACACTGCTCTTGGTCAACACTGGCTCGACAGCCGGTATCTCCACGGTATCTCTACTGTTCACTGAGCATTGCTGAGGACAGTAAGGCAGATAAAACATGGAAAGCACAGTATGGAATGTCTGGTAGAGGTATGCTATAGATCAAATAGTGGCTACCAAATACATCAGGTCTTTGGAACTTGTAAATATTGCTTTACTTGGGGGGGAAAAAAAGGTGTTACCCCTGTGATTAAAGATCCTGCAAGAGAAAACTCTGGGCTATCGGGTGGCACCACAACAGTCCCTGTGAGATAAGAGGCAGGGAGATCTCCCCACTGAAGACACGGTGGCGGGAAGATGGGGCAGAGGCGAAGGGGTGATGTGACCACCATCCACCCCTAGAAGCTGTTTGGTCAGAAGCAATGGCCAGACACTCTCGGGGCCTCCAGAGGGGACATGGATCTCAGGCTTTGGGCCTCCAGAACTGTGATGGAGTGAACTTCTGCTGAGGTAAGTGAGCCACCAAGTCTGTGCTGACTTGCTCCAACACCCTTAGGAAACTACTACAACACTCATTTGCATTTACGTCCTGTCTGGGCTCCTAACACGAGGATAATGAATGCAACGCTTTGGGAAGAGAAGGAAGGACCACTTCTAAGCACCAGAACAGAAAGCTCAGAGCTCCAGACACTGGGTGAATCAATAAATATCCATTTAGAAGAAATATTATTTAGAATATTAGACGTGGAAGAATTCTTGCATTTACAAACACCATAGCCTTCTCAACCACCCCCGTAAACCTGGCCCCAAGGCAAAGCTTGCAATCGTCTCCTGCTCAGAAGACCCCAATGTGCGTTCTGTGCTCTGGGCCTTGGCTCTGGCTGGCGGGCTGTCCTCCCACTGCTTCCTACTGAACCCCGCCGCCGCCGCCTGCTGACGTCCAGCAAAAGGCTTCTTACTCTACACCGTCCTCACAGACCAGCTGCTTCTCTCTCATATGCTTCCCCCAAAACTCCCATACCACTCTGCATCTTGCACACACGTCAAATTTTAGGTAAATGAGTAAATGTATCTAATAATGCCCATGCATATTACAGAGAAGCGAAGAGAAGATCAGTGAGGTTAAGAATGTTTCCCCAGGTTGTTACTACAGGAAGAGATGAATAACTTGAACGTGGAGAGGGAGCGTGGTAGAGGCTGGCCAAAGTGCACGCTGAGTAACCAGCTAGCCCGAAACTCCCATTCCTGCCTGGCCTCTGTGTGACTCGTGGGAAGCTACCGAATGAGTTTCTGTCTGTCTCTGTGACACTGGTACATCTGTTCTGCAAGCCACTGAAAGTAATGTGCAGAGTGCCCACGTGTCCAAGCCTGGCTAGATCACAGTTTAACCAAGGGAGGAGATGATTTCCAGCATTATTAATGTTCTGTGTACAACCGACATATCAGATGTGACCAGCTATACCCAGAAGAGCGGCTGGATGCCTCCCTCTAAAGTTTATTTGAAAAAAACAAATTCCCTACTGGTTTCTCTAGAAACAAAATCTAATGGGAAAATCAACGTGTTTGGAACAAATCGAGTTTTGGAATTATAATTTCATGGTGTCAGTGTGGAAACACGCGTTCAGACACTGTGAGGACAGAAGTAAGGGTGAGATCACGGTGCATGAAAACAGAACGACACCCCCCCCCCCCCCGGGGTAACAGGAAGACCAGACCCGGGGGGGTGGGGGGGAACCTGCCCCTTTGCCTCGGCACTTACTGCACTGGAGACTGATTTGTTTGCATGGGAAAATTTGTTTTTCAACTACTAAAACAGCTGCTTAAATTTTAACCAGGTAAACAATATCTTTACCACAGCAACTTTTTTTTTTTTTTTACTTTTTTGAAAAAATAACACAGTTGCTTAGGACACGGCTTCCGAATATGACACATTCTGCTCCAGCCACACACGCCGGACACCAAGAGTGGCGCTTCCTTACCCCTGGGGGAAAGGCTCTGCGCTGAAAAACGTAACGTTGCTGTTAGAGCAATAAGTAACAGCACACAGAACCGAAGAAGATTTAGAAAAACCTCAGTTACTCGAGGAAAAGGGGGGCGTTCTACGAAGACCGCTGCGTCGGTGGGCGCCGTGCGGGGAAAACAAAACCTACGACAGATTCGCCTCCTGCACTCTGCATTCTGGGGTTCCCAGGAGATTTTTCTAAAACTTTCCCACAATGCTTTAAGTTTTCTGCTAAAAATATACACGTGTAAATGTCCGATGAGGACCAGTTTAGGAGTGCCATGAATATAACATCGCTACTATCCCATAAACTCTTCCTGATTATAAATTCTCAATGCCTCAGGCACAGTAATATCATCGACAGTTAACGTGTTACATTCTTATTAGTTACTGGTACTTTTCTATGTGTTTTCCACGCCTTAATCCAATCAGTCCTCACAATAATCTTGTCTAAGGTACTATGAA